>NC_081571.1:12638067-12991818 GCF_022355385.1 Mustela nigripes
CCCGGCCCCCCTCCCTGCCCCCAGCCGGGAGAGCCAGGAAGAGGGAGGCGCGGGGTCCCAGCGCGCGGCTGTTTGGTCCCCTCTCCCCCGGGGCCAGGCCCAGCACCCCCGGGCCCTGCGTCCCCACCCCGGCCCCCGCGTTGTCGGCCTGGCCGGGGGCGGGCCCGGCCCCGGGTGTGGAGCAGCGGACCCGAGGGGGATGAGTAACTCTCGGCGGCAAGCAGGCGCGGCCGGCCGGGAGCGTGCCAAGTTCCAGCCCGACGCGAGCTCGGCCCGCAGCGTCCGGGGTCGTGCCCGAGGCCCGGGAGGGGCGGGCGGCCGCACCCAGGGCGGATAAAAGGGCGGCGCGGCGCGGGTCCTGCTTTCTCCACGCCGGGCCTGCGTCGCGCTGCTCGCGGGCGGGCACCTGACGCCGTAGCCGGGCGCGCGAGGCGTGTGGGCACCGCGGGCAGGGTCATGGCTGAGGAGGCGCGCGCGCCGGCCACTAGGCCGAGCCTGACCTCCATCTCGTCGGGGGAGCTGCGCAGCCTATGGACGTGCGACTGCGAGCTGGCCCTGCTGCCGCTGGCCCAGCTGCTGCGCCTGCAGCCCAGCGCCTTCCAGCTGCGCGGCGACCAGCTCGTGGTGCCTGGCCCCGGGGGACCCGCGGCGGCGCGCGGGGGCTTCAACGTCTTCGGCGACGGCCGCGTGCGCCTCGACGGGCAGTTCTATCGCCTCAGCAGCTACATCAAGAGGTGGGTGGCCTCGCCGGGTCCCCGCAGAGGCCTCCACCCTGCTGTCGTCCCCGGGAGCCTGGGGACCCCTCACTCCCTCTGAGTACCCCTTCCCGGACTCCTCTTCCCCTCTTCTGTGACACTTCTAGGTTTGCCTCATTTCTAACGTCACCTGGAGGTGCACAGCTCCCCCAGCCCTGGCCTTTTCTGCCCTTTGCCTTGGCATCTCTCAGCTGCCGCTTGAAGCCGCCGAAGAGGGCATCAGGGCAGGCGCGTGGTGTAGGGCTGGGTGGGGAGCTCGTAACTGGCGAGTGATTCTCCCTTTCTGGCTCCTTAACTGGGTCAGATGAGCTCAGATGGAGACACACCCTTCAGGGGGTATTTGCAGAGGAGACTCATGCCCTGGCTTTGGATTTGTGGGGAGGGGAGAGGCTGCTCAATTCTGTGTTCTCCTGGCTTCATTCAGGGAGGAGACCCCCTGGAAAAGCCGGCAAAAGTTCAAAGTCTTCCATCTTTGGCCTTAGTTTTCAAAAAGAAATAAACCATGGCTGAGAAAGGAACAAAGCCCGGTATGAAGTCCAAGCCAGGGCCATGTAGGCTGTGATGTGGGTAGGCGGATTCTGGGAAAATCGGTGCAATGAGTGTAGCTTCCAGGATCCTGGCCCAGAGTTGGGCCCAAACTTAATTTGATGGCGAGTGCCCAGGATGCTTAGCTGTTGTGGCCAAAGTGTCTGAAGCATTTCTTAGCAAACTTGCAGCCAGCAGGCTGCAGTCCATCTGAAACAGGCTTTGATCGTCATGGGATAGAGGAGGGAGCTTCATGCTTGATTCTACGTGGTCTCATGCCTTCCAGAGGTCATCCTGTACTTGCGCGTGTATGGGAGGGGGGGGGGTGCTGGGGGCGGTGTCTTCCACTTGTGCTGCGGAACTGAGTTTCGGGAAACAGACAACGCGGTCTAGATCTTGAATCAGAGATGCCTAAGCTGGCCAGCTATGAAGATCTAAAGCCTTCACTACTGGGAATGACAGCAGCGCTGTGGCACCTGGTGGGTGGAATGGAACCAGAAGGGCAAGCAAACAAAGTGAGGTATTTAAAATGCCTTCATCAAAGCTGCTGGGGAAAACGTTGCTTTTCCACGCAAAGATAGTAAGGGCTTTGAATGCCTGAAAACTGTTCTGCAGCAAGAATTTCTCCCTTTCTTAGTGAATTGAATATTTTAATCCATAAGCAGGGGATGATGGGAGGAACTGAGTTAGAAATCGTACTTGCAAAGATGAAAAAAAAAAAAAAGGTAACCATTGTATTTGAGCACAGAGTATGAAAGATTAAAATGTCCAAAATTAATTGAAACCATAGGTTAGACTTTTGACAGAGCCAGTTCCCTCAGTCTTACCAAGCAGTGCGGCAAAATTTAAAATGATGTTGAAGTCTGGTTATTAAACCCTTGCTTTGAACACCTCCTACACAAAAGGCTATTAAGCAGCAGTGGTCTCCTGGCAGTTTAGAGTCCAAAATAAATAATGACCAGACCAGAATGCAGAGAGGTTGCAACAACAAGGTTCTCATTGTCCAAGCAGTTGAGGGAGGGCCTGTGGACCCTGGGACAGAGCAAGGAGTGTCTGAGAATAATTTGGGTGATCAAAGGAACTATCTGTGTTTCCCTCAGGGGACACGCTCTGGCAGGGGAAGTAGATTTTTAGAGGTGGGTGTGCATCCTGAAAGACAAACCTGATCTAGATGGAGAGAGCCTTCTAGAAAGGGAGGGAAGACTGGGTTGTGGGCAGCAGTGAGAGGTTTTGTTTTCATAGAGCAGAAAGTGGGCACACAGTCAGAATGCAGACATCGAAGTTGCCTCCTCAGATCTGCCAAATTTACCCAGTTGTCTTTGGCTTTGGGGATAGCATACAGCTTCCTCTCTCAGAACATTGCTCCAAAGCAGTGATTCATTCCCTCCGTCCCTCCCCCCTTCTCCCTTCCTTCCTTCCTTCTATAAGCTTTGACCAGTTTTACTAAAGAAAAACTGCATGATTTACTTCTTACTCATCTGTTCTGCACGCTGAACGGCAGTTTTGGCCGACAGGACATAGTACTCTCTTCCCGACTTCCTCGAGGTCGGGCAGTGTTGTTCAGGATGATCAGTTTCAATCAGTTTTGCCTTGCCAACCATCACAGTCGGCTTGTACCCCAGCACGTACGTCCCACTTTTCATGTCCAGTCAGGACCTAGAGTTGATGGACTCCAGCAATGTAATTTTTCATCTTTTCTGGGGCTGCCCTATTCCTACCTTAGGTGTAGGATGGCCTCCAACCAAGAAGAGCTGCCAAGATGGCCAGGGAATGAGAAAGGCAAGCAATGATTCTTAATCATTTTAGACTAATAGAGTTCCTGAGAATTTCTGTAAATCATCTCCCAGGAGGGGTGTGTGTGTGTGTGTGTGTGTGTGTGTGTGTGTAAGCTTGCATTTCCTTTCTGAGGCCTTGGAACCCTGCGCTGTGTCTTTCATGAGGTCCTTTCCTCAGGAAAACGTTTAGGGCTACTGACCCTAACATTCCTCTGATTCACTCATTCAGACAATAGAAGGATGACAACAAGAGGATGGCTCAACTTACTTGGGTGTGTCTTCTGACACTTGAACCTTTTTGAAATTTGTGCCCACTAAAGACAGCTGCGGGAAGCTGGAGTGGAGGGGGAGGTTTAAGGACTGGGGCTATAGAGCTCCTGAGAGCCTTCTTGAAAAATCTGTTCTAAATTAGGGGGGATGAATGGTAAAATCTTCCTTGTTATTATTATTTTTTTTTCTTTCAAGCTCAGAATTTCCATCTGTGTTGCGAACAAAACCTCCTTGGGCTACCAGGCGTAAATAACCACTAACACACTTTTTTTTTTGTTTTGTTTTGTTTTTTCCTGTAACGTGATGCAGTGTCTTAGTGAGATTTAACGGCATGTGTTTGGCAAAGAGGAAGGCCATTCTTCTTTTCAGAGGTCCCTGAGCACGAGCGAGGCTGGTTGGGTGATAAACAGAAGTGTGTCGTAATAATGGAGGCCGCCGATGGTCACTTGGGCACCAGGAACAGCACAAAGTATTTCACAACTCTTACCTCGCAAAAGCTTGCATAGTTGGCACCATTGGTGTCTCCCCTTTTTTTTTCCAGGTGAGGAAATTAGAACTCGGGGAGATCAAACAACTTACCTAATCCAGGGGCTGATGGGTCCTAGAACCAGGCCTTCCATGTCGCCTTGGCCCACTGTAAGCCTCTGCTCTCAGCCAGTTCCCGAAAAGCTGAAAGGATTCTGGCTTCCCGGAGACAGCAGCAGCTTTCTCCAGAGTCTCCTGATCTGGCAAATAAATAGCTGGGATTACAGCAGACAGTACATCTCTTACATAATCAGGCAAAAAGGGGAAGTAAATCTGGTGGCCTTGAGGAGGCCACTGGAAGCAGAGATGTGAACTGCTCCTGCCCATAGGCGACCAACTGTTAGATGGTGATGGGGACACCCATCTGGAGGTCAGCTACCTGGGGCAGGGGCTGCTGGGGGCAGTGGGGAGATGCATGGGCCCAGGTGGGGAGGAGTCAGGGCTGGAGCCTGGGAAGGTCTTGCCCCTACCTGCTCTAGGAAGTAGCGGGCTGTGTCTGTGGGCCCAGGCTAACGTCTCTGAGGCAACCCTGACTGGAAGCGTGAGGCCTAGATGCAACTGAGACTCCATTTGCTGTGTGCAGCCCTCGGGGGCTCCGTTGTGTCCTTGTGTCTGCTCCTTTGCCTTGATCTCCATGTCTGAGTCTCAGATTTGGCGACCTGCCCGGGGCCAACAGCCCCTCACTAGGATGTATAATGCTAGTGATGAAATCATCGTGTGTTGAGCTATGATTTGTATGAAATGACGTCTAGAATCGGTGTGGATGAACACGGGGGTCAGGACCAGATTGCCTTAGTTTGAATCCTGTTTCTGCAGCTTAGCAGCTGGGGGACTTGGGAGATGTCTTAATCTCTGTGACTCCATCTCCTCAGTGTATGATGGAAATAATAGTACCTACAGTCTTATAGTGTTATTCAGAATTTAAATTCATAAGGTCCTTTAAGCAGTTACTGGCATGTACTGATCGCTGGACACCTGTTAGCCTGTAATATTATTAAGCAGTCCCATAAGCCAAGTGCCTCACACACATTATCCAATCTGTTAGCTTCCTGATGGAGTGCCTTTTGTTAGCCAGATTTTACAGGTGAGGAAACTAATCTCAGCAAAGCTAAAAAAAAAAAACAAAACTTGCTGGGGTCACAGAGCTAGAACTCAAACCCAGATCTGATGATTGAAAAGCCACGAGCCTTAACTGCCTTCTTTCCTCAGGAGTCTCGCTCTGGACCTCCAGCCACATGCTGGTCCCCTTCTTACTCTCAGCTCACCTGATCCTTGACAGATGGCCATCTGCAGGCCCAAGTGAGGCCACCCCACAGTCCCCGAGGCTTGGCTAATCCGGGACTCTTGCTGGGGATGCCTTCCTCCTGCTTTGGCCCACCCGATCGATCGTGGGACCTTTGGCCTGAAAGAACCATCACTCTTGTCTCTCTCAGCTCAGGAAATGGCTCTCAACTCCAAAGCCCTCCTGCTTTGCTTTTCCTTATTTAAATAACCAGAACATAAGTCAGTGTCGCTGGGATCCCTAAATGCAGAGAGCTCTGCATTTCTCTGAAATTTGTACGTTTGAGTCTTTAACTTGTTTGTAAGCCTCTTAATGGCAGGGACCACGTCTTCCATCAGTGCTTCTCAAACTTGAAATAAGCACACAGTTCTCCTGGGGAGCTTATTAAAACACAGTTTGTAAAAAATAAAAAATTAAAAAAAAACAAAACAAAACACAGTTTGTAGGTTGAATAAGATGGGGGGAGGGGCCCAGGACTCCGCAGTCTCCTCAGCTCCTCCGTGATGCCACTGCTAATGGCCCAGTGATCATGCTTTCAGCAACAAGGTTTTACCAGTCTATCATCTTATATTTAAATGGTGCATTTTCTTATGTCTTCCTAATAGACTAGATGCTCCTCGGAAGCCAGGCTATTTCCTTTTGTTATTTTGTGTCCCCAGTGCCCCAGCACACGTGCTTCATGTTTATTGCTTGAATAAATGGAAGCATGAATACATCATTTCTGCCCCAGGATGGGGGGGGGCATGTACTGAGCATCAATAATGAATGAATGAATGAATGAGTAGGTGAGCGTGTGTGTCCTTGATTCAAATCACCAGACAGTAGAGTGATAAATCAGAAAATTTTGCTTCTGTAACGTAGAGCTGGGGCAGAAGGAGGGAAGGAAGTGAGAGAAAAGGAGTCGTCAGACAGCTCAGGCTGAGGCCCCACATAAAGCTGTCATGTTAACACTGGAAACACAGCAGGTTCATCCTGCTTGCTCCCAAGGGCTGAGTGCTTTTGCTTAGTGTCACAGCAAAGGATCAGGAAAGCTATAAGCTATTTCTGGGCCTTCTACACAAGGACTATTCCACATGCGTTCCTCCTTTCCTGGGTTCCACTCTCCATATTTTTTTAAGTGAACACACACCCAGAGACACACGTGCACACACACATACACCTCCTCAGACAGAAGCCACGGGTTTGAATTCTCATTGGCCTCTGCACACTAAATTGCCAGAGCCGAGGGAAATTTGGAGCAGCTTTGCAGATTGTGCCAGAAGTGATGTGGAACCTGGAGGAACCTCCAGAGAAAGTAGGCATCTCAGAGGGGAATGATCTGATCTCTTAGACACTCTGGATTTGCTAGAAGCAAAAATACAGCGTTCTTTCTTGATCTCATCTTCCAGACATTGCCTTCGTTAAGCTTTGCGTTGGCCTTCCGAACTGAGAAAGGGAGGAAGAAATTGGAGCAAGGAAGGAGAAATTCTTGCTCGTGTATTTTTCAGATGCTCCTATTGTCCTTTCTCTGGGTCACTCAGATGAACACAGCCCTGTGTGTGTGTCACAAGTCTGTAGAACTTCACCTATGGCCAGCAGAGTTGGCTGGGATTAAAGACACTAACCATGTTTGTTGAGCAGCTACTATGGACCCAAGTACAAATGTCTTTATTACTTGTGCTGCCTTGAATCCTCTCCAGAAGGAGATCCTGTTATAGCCCTTCTACAGATGAAGACACAGGTTCAGGTGGGTGAATACATTCAAGGTCACAGTGAGTTGTGGTTCTGCAGCTGAGTTCATACAGTCAGTTGGGGCATGAATTAGATCTTCTTATTTCAAATCACTAAACATTGCATCCCATTGGTCTGCCTTTCAATCTCTGGATTGAAGCCAGACATAAGAAGTTTCAGCCTAGAAGCATTTTGGGGCCATGGTAAAAGCAATGAAGACATGAGAGTTTCAAAGAGCTGCCTCAAACCCTTTGCTTTTCATCCTTAATAACTTCGGCAAATATAATAAACATCCAGCACCCAAGAAGCAGTATTTGCATCAGTAATTCGGAAATCCACATGATTAAAGATGAAATAACTAGTCCCTAAAGTAGTCTGGTAAGGTTTATCTTAAAACAAAGCCAGTGATCCAATGTCAGATATTTAAATACCTAGGAGACTTCACAACCAGTCCTCGGTCTTTTTTGTATTTTAGAGACTTATGTATCCAAATTTTGTAACAGTGAATTCCAAAGGAATGCTTACATTTGTTAATTTCACTGGACTTTGAAGGGGTTTAACAATTGTACCGTCACTGGGAGGCTGGAAATGATGAATTAAGAAGGTATTTCTTATTTCTGACTGAGTTTAAATAGAGAGTTCATTAAGTAGGGATCTTGCTACAGTCTTGTCTGTAAATTCTGTTACAGAGCTCTCACATAAATAGCAGCATTTTCACACATCTGTGGCGTCGTGATAACTGACATGCTCTGTGGTGATGTTTACAGCCCCGTTAAGATCCTAAAACTGCCTCTAAATCATCAAAGGGAGATTAAATTATGTTGAGCATAGTTTTATTATTCAGGGCATCTTATTAAATTCAGACTCCAGAAAGGATGACTCATGTATAGGTTATGCATGAAACTCTGTGCGGCTATCTGGAGGGCCCTCCCCCACACCTCCCCTGGCCTGGTCCCTCTTCTCTGATCATGAGAAACAACAGCTCTTAGAGCCCCAAAGCATTCCACAAAACCTTCCACAGTATTCTAGGGAAAACTGACTATTTTCCCAATCAGTGGTCATTCTAAATTGAGATTTTCATCCTTTTCATGTAAGCTGTGGGTTCGTCAGTGTAAAATCGATGGTCCCTCCAACTGGATGCTGACTGCTCTCGAGGGCGGAGGCAAGTACTATGCTGTCATTTGCCTCATAAGCATAGTAACTGGGATGGCGGATTTTCCAGACACTGTATGTCCGTGCCGTGTACATGCCCTAGGGAATGACACTCAGACCGCGAATACTGAGAGAGCAGAGGAGTCACCCCAAGGAAAATAAGAATTGTTTAAGTGGCTATAAATTAACTCTGTGGTCTACAATTTAGGAGATAATGCAAATCGGCCTTGGATGGCTCACAGGGGCTGCCTGCCTCTGCCCCAGCACCAGGCATAGACCTTGTGGAGGTTTACTCCAGTCGGACTTGTCCTTTTCTTCTTCTGTGGTTCCAAGGGTGGTCTTCCTCCTCTCCTCCTCGGCGCCTCTCCCTACACCCCTGCAACCACAGACCTCACTGACTCCGCAGCCTCTGCCAGACCACGCTTGCCTGCGCGTGGCAGGTCCTGGGCAGCTGAAGAGATGATGGCAGAAGGGCTGGGAGGACGCGGGGAACCCCTGTACTCCCACCCGCTATCCCAGCCCCACCTCACAGGCCCTGAGCCCCTCTGATGTGATAAAGCACGTGCGATGCCTGTCTGGTGCCCAGCACATTATCGGTGCCTGGCGAATGCTGTTGAATGAATGAAAGAATGAGAGCAAATGAACTCCGCACATGGTAATTCCCCTTTCTCCCTGCTTCTCTTTTCCTTCCTTTCTTTAGTGCCTTTTGGCTGTTGGCCAATTAGGACAAAAGAATGGGAACATTCCCTGCTGATAAGAAACACTAGGGCCTCTCTCTCTTTCGGGTGCCCCATCTCTCCCATTCTCGCTGGGTACTGTGGTGAGGTGCCTCAGGTGAGGATGAGGGCAGGAGCGGAACCACAGAAGGACCATACAAGATCCCTGGTCTGCATTATCTTCCACAGTCTGTTATCTTGTCATTTCTGCTGATCCCCACCCCTTACCCCAGACTCCAGCCCTCCTCACCCTACTCCTGAGTGTTAACACCTGCACACCCCTCCCTCCCCTGGGAACACAGCCTCTTCTCCACCCCAGGATGAGCCCCCTGGCCACCCCCAGTGCCTCGGGCATGGGAAACAGAGACTACATTAAAAGCCTGGCGAAATACAAGGCAGGAAGCGTTTCAGAGGCTCCATCAGGGGTCAGGTTTTAAAAGCTCTCGAAATCAGGTCTGACAATCCCAGGAAAAAAGATAATGATATAGATTTCTAAGAAACCAAGCTGGGAGACAGACAAGCCAAAGCTGTGTTTTTCTGCCTTGGGGGTAGGTATTCTCCCACGTGCTCGCAAACCATGCCCTGCCAGGTCTCGTGGGCCAGCCCCTCTGAGGGGGTTGTGGGAAGTGGGATGGGGCAGGAGGCTTAGAGGACCGCACGGTCGCAGCTCCCTGCAGCGGAGATCCCTCCAAGGCTGTGATTTTCTTGTCAGGCACCGGACAGACAACAAGCCAGAGAGAAACACTCGCGCTGTCTCCCCCCTTGACTAGATGCAAGGAGCTAACAGACGGCAGCACGGCAAAGGCAGCCCGCGCTGTCAGCCGGGGCAGCCATTCACTCTGTGCAGATGCACGCAGCTGTGCCTGTCAATGGGGAACCAGGTCTGTGTCGAAGAGGGATTGTGTGTGGCAGGCGCACCCTCCTGCCTGCTGGAGGCCACTCCACCTGCCGCGTCCACGTGCTCTGTGAGCTTGGGTGTGGATGGGAAATTAGCCATCTTCTTGAGGGAAGCCGATGTGTTTCTTCTTATCAACAAGGCAGGTAGAAAGGCTACTTGGAAAATTCGTAGAATAGGGAGAGGAAGCTGGCATGCTGGACGAGAGTCAAAATGCGAAGAAGTACTCCCCAGGCTGGAATAATGTATGAAAACCAAGGAGGCTAAATCGAATAGGGTCATGGGCTGAAGTCCAACATTAGTGTGGTCTTTTTTTTTTTTTTTTCCTTCATTGTGCAAAGCTCAGGACTACGGAGGTATGAATTAGTTCATAGGAATATTGGTTGATTGTGTAATCTCTGGAGGGGCTGGGATCTTGTCTTGGGATTAAAGAAGGGAAGAGAGGGCAGGAGAAGAAAAGGAAAATGTCAGACCCCCCAGTTTGGCAAGATGACTGAAGACCCAGTTTATCTCACTCGAGTGTAATTCTTCTTCAATCTGGAGAGACACAGAGCTCTTATTGCTTTGAATTAACTCTTCTAGCCCCAAAGATAGATGGTACTGGCCATCGTCTGGTGAGGACTTCCCCTGAGAGCCAAGCACTGGGGCCAGGCCACCCCAAAGACCACAGCCTCCTTCAGGTTGTGTCTTGATCTCTCATCTCACGAGGGAGGGGTTTTATTTATATGGCACAAAATATGACTGCCTCCACAGGACACATTTTAGGGGACTTCCCTCATGAGATCTGTGAATGTGACAGGCGCCTGTCCAGGACATCCTCTTCTTGACCTAGACAGAGGGGGTATATTACATTTGCAATGATCTCTGCTTTCTTCATAGATATGTGGAACTGACCAACTACTGCGATTATAAAGATTACAGGGAAACTATACTGAGCAAACCAATGATGTTCTTTGTTAATGTACTGACCAAAAAGGACACCTCAAAAGGTAGGTATGTAAATACTTTTGGTTGGGTTCTGCCTCTTGGGGCTGTGGGCTGTGTCACGCTAATGATGTAGAAGTTGTGCATGATCCAAGCAGGTGAGTGTCAGCTGTGACAAGGGTTGGAGCGAGAAGCAGTCTGGAGTGTTAGACCATCTCAAGCACGGTACTAGACTGCAGAACCTCTAAGTGACCTGAGGGCAGAAGCCATCTATCTCAGAATTTGTCTTAACTTCCTGTCTAGGCAGGAAGTGCTGTCGGTTCCGAGGCTGCAGGGTTTGAAAAAACGGCTGGGATGATAGTGATGATCTGTAATATTGTGCATCACATACCAAATGCTTACGCATGTGAGGCATGCTCTTGTGTCACTAATTGACACAACCCTGTAGGGCTTTCATCCAAATGGGAACATTTTTGAGCATGAAAGTAGGCACTTTTAATTATGCTGGGACTGATCCAGCATAGGTCATAGGACTGACCCCTATAAACAGGCACTGACCCAGGGGAACTAGGATGCTTAGTCATCCTACCTATGAGGTGCTTATACCCGTTTTATAGATAAGGAAACTAAAGTAAAGAAATAAATAGCAATTGTAGATGCTTTTATGTTTTATGCTATGGCCTTCAAATTTCAATTTCAGGGTTATCTCTTTATTGTTTCTTCTAAGAAATCAGATGAACTGCCAACATCTCTATTAACTCTAGCTCCAATATAAAAATATCTCTGTTTTCCCTTCTTCCTGCTCAGTGTTATGTGGAGAAAGTCACGGGCATCGTGCTTTGTGATAGAGGCAGAATTTCTTAATTCTCCTAAATAGCATTCTTAAACGGAGTCCAAGGTAATAAGAAAGGATCTACAAATTCCAAATAGACTTTCTCAAACATTCATTCTCATTCAGATTCGTGGAGCTGATTCTCTGTTCATTTCATTCAGAATCATTCAGATTCTCTGCTCACTTGATGATTCAGTCACAATGCTCTCTCAGCAGGAGGGGCTGGGAACAGAACACAAGGTAACAAGCCGCGCTTGTTAGAGCATCTGAGCCCCTGATGTTCTTTGGCTTGATGATGACCGGAAACCCCGAGAGTTCTCCAGGAATGTAATTCACAGACATATCAAGTACACCTCCCGCATGGATTTCGCAGGAGGAATCTTAAGAAAGATTAAGAGACCTCTCCATTTTAGCATTTTAATGAAAGTGCAGGGAATGGTACAGGAGGTATTTGTGGATATGCGAGTGGCCTACAAAAGGTACAGAGTTGTATTACAGCCCTTGTGGAAGGAGGTACAGAAACCCAGTGTTGTGTAATTGTGAGGAAAGCCATGAACTAAAGAGCTTCTATGATACAGAAGCTTAAGATGGTCAAGTTTAAATTATGAAAATTACAAGTTAAGGTAACATGTCTAAGCTTGCTTCTAAACTGCACTTTTGTGCAAAATAGAAAAAAGCCACCAGTGGCTCAACACAATTTAATAATTCTTTGCAGATGTTTGTTGTAACAACTATACAAATAGACAAATAGTCGTCCAAAGAACGTCGATGGCATCCTCTCGAGTTGTGCCATGCACAGCCTGACAACCAGTACAGTTGTGAAGTGTGGTAGCCCTTAGTATCTAATGAACCTAAAGATCTTAGTTTGGTTTGTGAAATTGTGTTAATTCGAGGTATCAAATAGCTTGCTTGCTTTGTTTATCTCTGATCTCAGAGAGGACATATTTAAAGCCCCCCCCCCCCCCAAATGGTAATTTGAGAGAAAGGAAATAGAGGTAGAAAAAACAAGATGAATAATGCAAAAGTTAGCTCAAAATATATTCCTCAGGAGTGTAAGACTCATTATTGGTGGACCACAGGTCTGGTTCTCAAAGCCAAGGCAAAATATTCAGTTCTCAAAATCACATAATAGCTGGTCCACGGCCTTTAGACAGAGAGTGACCACTTATGTTAGATGTCTGTCTAGAAAAAAACGCTTGACTAATAAAGGCCATGAAGCTTGATTCTGGGGACTGGTAAAGTTAAGAAACCGATAGTTTGTAATACTTCAAATTTTCCTCATGAGCAAGCAACCTTCCCTTTGCTTAGATTGTATAGAATCATATAGAATTAGAAATAAGGAATTAAAAAAAAAGAAAGAAAATCAAAACACAACCATCAACAACAAAACAGCTGTCTGCTAGGGCAGTGACCTGGTATTATTTAAACAATAGAAAGGACTTCTGCTGGGGACTGTGTTGGGGTGGGGCGTGGAGGGGACTCAAGTCTCAGATTGTCTTGATCCTTCAGACCCTAGACTAGCTTGCATGCCAGGTCTTTGGGGAAGGATGGGGAGAGATGGGTGATGGGAGGAGAAGGCACGGAGCAGCCTCCTTCTTTGCACTTGGCTGATGTTCTGCTTTGCACATGAGGAAATGCTGGTGAGAGCCAAGTCTGTTTAACTGTCCGGCAAGGCTGTTATGACTTGAGCCCTCCATGCTGGACACACGCCCTGGGACTCCGTTCTCATCTGTGATCATTCGGGAGACAAAGTGCAGTTAGGGGAGCTGATTTTCTAACTGGCTGTTACAGTTTCCCAAAGCTTCCTTCACATCTACAGAATTCTCAGGAACATTTGTAGAAATCTTGGTTAGGCTTTGGCAGTGAGGGTCTGAGGGAGCTTAGAGGGAAATTACAAATGAATAAAATCTCCCAATAAGGTGGAAATCACTGCTGCATCGAATGCTAAGAAGTATGTTTATATCACCCATGCACACTTCTATTTGAATTCTGCTTCCTGATTTCTAGAAAGAACATATGCATTTCTTGTGAACACAAGGCACCCCAAAATAAGAAGACAGATAGAGCAAGGGATGGACATGGTAATCTCCTCAGTGATTGGAGAAAGCTACCGACTTCAGGTAAGCCTTGGTCAGTCTGAACCCAGGGCTGCTAACTACATAGAAAGGGGTCTGTGCAGGTCATACAAGGCCTAGTCCCTAGAGCCTAATTATCACCAGACTCATAGGTTTTCTATTGTTTCATTATCACTACCAATAAAATGAGTTTGGTTTCTAGCAACTGATCTAGAAATAATAAATGTCAATCTGACCACGTAGTTCATGGGCTTCGGCTAGCTGGGATGAAAATGCCAAGGTCTGTTTTAAAAAATGAAAGTCAGCCGTTTAAATAGATCTGTCATAATGAAAAAGAAAAAGAAAAAAGGGGTGTGGCATCTTGGATATTTGGGCCGTTGTTAATTCAATGGTATAAGTCTATAGTACTATATAATTCTGTAATATAACATTATAGTTATATCCATGACATTAATTAAATGCTTCTCTCTCTTTCAGTTTGACTTTCAAGAGGCGGTAAAAAATTTTTTCCCTCCAGGAAATGAGGTGGTTAACGGAGAAAATTTGAGCTTTGTATATGAATTCAAAGCTGATGCATTATTTGATTTCTTCTATTGGTTTGGGCTCAGCAATTCCACTGTAAAGGTGAAAGGAAAAGTTCTGAATCTGTCAAGTACAAGTCCAGAAAAGAAGGAGACAATTAAATTATTTCTGGAAAAAATGAGCGAGCCTTTAATCCGAAGGAGCAGTTTCTCTGACCGAAAATTCAGTGTAACTTCCAGAGGTATGTTAAAAATTCTCAAGTACCTGAGGAAGGTAGTTGAATAAAAGGGTAGAATAATATGGGAGTGGAGAGTCAATTAGATGAAAAAGAAGGGCCTCTTGATAAAGGGGTAACAGAATATCACATCATTCAGAAAGTAAGCAGCGAAAAATATTTACTACCAAGAAGAAATATGACTTTTCTTTTTAGCTTCCTTAAAGTTTTCTGAAATAGCAGTTAGAGTGTGCAGCATACCCAGAATGTAATTTTAAAATATACTATTCATTGGAATATATAGTACTGCTCATTTAAATATGAACAATAATTTAAATATTGGGAAAAATGATGCTTTCCTGATGTGCACATTCAAGGCAACACATGGTGTCAGCTGGGGGAGATCTGTATATGATCAAGATATCTATCTTTAAAATATTTGAAAGGGTTCTCCAGAATTTATAAGACCACAGAAGAACAAATCTTGAGAATGCTTAACATAACAGATCTTAATCTATATTTGAAAATCCAGTGCCTCCTCCCTAGGAGCTGGTGAGACTTTTCAGTCTGCTTTCGGCTAAGGCAGAAGACATCCATCAAGTCTTGTCTGGATGTGTCTTCTGCTGAGTCCTTTCTCCTGTCCCCCACTAGTCTGGGCTGGAAAGCAACGTTCTTGAACCATGACTCTTGCGGCTAAATGCAAGGAGAAAAGACACAGACAAGCAAAATCATATCCATCTCTATGAGGCTGCAGTTTAAAAAATGTTCAGATGTAAAAAACAGAGTCTTTATTAATTACATTTAATGAAAGTTGCTTTCTTCCAATGTTTATAGCAAAAATGCTTACTTCTAAGTATTTCTTGTTTTGGAAGGAGCCCCATCCCCCCATTCAGCGCATGCTCATGCTCACCCTCCTACTCCTTCCTCTTTCTCCTCTTCTCCATGCCCCCTCTGTCTCTCTCCCCCTCTTCCTCCTTCATTGTTCACCGCGGGTGGCCCAGCCCAGATGCATCTGTTGCCCTGGCCTCTACTGACCCTCTGCCCTGGTGAATCAGCCCAGCTCTGTCCACTTGGTCAAAACAGACCTTGGTCCAAGGTGACTAGGCCCTAGTTGTGGGCCTTTTGTCACAAGTGAGCAAACTCTCTGCATGTCTACTTCGGCCTGCGGTAAAGCACGTGGACCATAACGAGCTGGTAGACAAACAGCCAGAAAAAACTGTTCATCTTTCTGAATTTTTCCGAGAAAGTCAGGAGTCTCCACTAACCATTGAAATGGTGATGTTGGGGGCACCTGGGTGGCTCAGTGGGTTAAGCCTCTGCCTTCGGCTCGGGTCACGATCCCAGGGTCTTGGGATGGAGCCCCGCATCCTGGGATGGAGACCGGCATCGGGCTCTCTGCTCAGCAGGGGGCCCGCTTCCCTTTCTCTCTCTGGCTGCCTCTCTGCCTATTTGTGATCTCTGTCTGTCAAATAAATAAATAAAATCTTAAAAAAAAAAAAAAAAAGAAAGAAATGGTGACATTAATGCTGTGTGAGTTTTAAGGCACTGCTGTTTTTTAATGTTGCTGTTTTTCCAGTGATGATAGTCATGTGCCTTATTACTCTTCTCAGGTTCAATAGATGAAGTTTTCAACTGCAATCTGTCACCGAGATCATCGCTGATGGAGGCCCTTTTGGCAGAATTGCCATTTCCGAGCGTTTTGGAATCGGAAGAGACACCCGACCAGTTTATCTGACTGGACTGAACGTGTTGTGGTCGCTGCTACCTGCCAGGCCCGTGCAAGGACAGAAGGCCGAGGAGAGGCGAGAGGCAATGGGAGGCGGACACTTCCACCTGCTTTTCCACCCCTCTGCTCCCACAGAAGGCCTCTGCCTTCCATTTCCTGGGTGATGCCTTGGCAGGCCCGATGCAGCTGACTTCAGAAAAGGAGGGCTTTGGCCCCATGGCCCAAAGGGGTGTCCTCTCCTTTTAACACTTCTCCAAAAGGGCAGAGGGAGCAGCAGAGTCCCACCACCCTGAATGCTTTGCTTAGTGTCCCGGCTTCCTGGGAGCTCCCCTGGCGGACTTTGAGTGTTAACTCTCCACGCTGCGCTACGTTACTCAGTCCCTCTGCTTGGGACCTACTTGTCTGAACCCAAACCCAGCAAGCAGGTGGTTAGCAATGCTATTATCTTGCAAACGTGGCTGGCAAAAAGCCTAGGACATCTTTTGCTGGAAGACAAAGAGGTTTCTCATCCTTAGGAGGAACATTCTAGGTAAGGGGTACAGAGGATTGGCCAGTTTGAAAGGACAGTAACCTTGCCACCCACTGCCTGAAATTTGAGCTCCCTTGCCGGTCTCTCTCATCAAAGTGGCCCTTGTAGAAAGAGGCCAGGTGATGTTGTGTCAAACAGTGACAGGGGAAGGATAATGTACAGGGCAGCGTACTCTATTGGAAGCTCATTAAGTCAGTTGGGTCCTTTAAATAAACTTTCAGCTATCCTAACACTAAAAGCAAAATACAAGAAAGCTGTAACATTATCATAATACATTGTTACATCAATACATTTTTCATCTCATAGCTACAATGGAGTTCTTCAAAAAGAAAAAAAATTCTATTTACATATAAAAACCTGCATGAAAGAATCACTACATATGCTTATAATGAGGAAGATTTATGGGTCCTGAGTATAATTTTTCTATCCTTTTTAAACTTCCTGTATTATCCATTTTGATAGCACTACTGATTGTCCCTTCGTGTATATTGATATGTTGGGTAATCTGTTTGTGCAATTAAAACTTTTCTTAGCATTCAACATGGAATCAATTAAATTTGTGACCAAGTGTGTATGTATGTGTGATTTTTCTGTGCTTTGCAGGTGGTATATTTTATATACCAATAAGAATTGTGGTATTCACAGCTCCTTGCTCAAGAAGAGCTTTTTGAAGAACAGGTCTCTGAAGCATTTGGAAGAATGAAAAAGACTTTGATACTGATCTTTCACAAAAGGGAAAAAAGTTCCTTAATAACAGAAGAGGCTAAACATTTGTTATTCAACTCAGTGCAAAATGAAGAATGTTCACAATAAAATAAGTTTTATATCAATGCAAACAAACCTTAAGTGGATATCAAATATTAAACACTTCCCAAAGGAAATAGGGAATCTGTTCACAAAAGTTGAAAAAGGGATTTTCTTAAAGTAGCTTAACTGAGAAAAACCATCAGTAATCACTCCAAAATGGACTAAAGATCTGGAAGTTTTCTTTTATAATAAAAACCTTTTCTTTTCCTCGAACTAAAACCAGTTTCCATTGAATACATTCGCTTATTCAATATTCACTCAGCAAAGTTTTGCGAGCCGCTTCTAAGCCAAGATACCCTGTGCTGATTTGTAAGTTATTGCGTGTCACAAGGAAGTGCTATTGGGGATTCTTTAAAATTGGTGAAAAGTATATTGGGACAGATCTTTCTGCGTAAAGGAGGCTTCCATCTGGGTATAAATGCTGCCTAACTCAGATATTTCATCTGCTCTAACTCGGATATTTCAACAGTTCAAGGTCAGTGGAAATCTGTAGGACAGCAATGATCTAAGCAATTCATCCATTCATTCAAGCCATTCATTCATTCTACGGTCGGACTGAGCCTCTACTCTAAGCAGTACACGCAGGTGGGTGCTGGTGCGTAAACATGTCTAAAGCACGGACCTTGCTTTCACGGAGCTTCCAGTCTTGGAAGACAGGTGTGCAAGCTGAGAAGAGCAATTAAAAAGAGTGCTATGAGAGAAGTTCAAAAAAGAGAACCTCTGAAACACTTGGGGATCCAGTTTTGGAGGTAAAATTAATGACTAAAGCTGTAAAATTTGGTTGTAAAACAAATATGTGAGGACGGACTTATCCAAGGGCTTGATTTGTTGAAGCTCTCAGTACAAGAGTCACCTTGGAGGCTATTAATTTATTCCAACAAGAATGCAAATCCCGACACTATCTACAGAGTAAGGGAGGTTTTTTCTCATTACCTCATGGTTATAGTTTGATTTTTGGCTAAAGGATAACATTGCCCCACTTGATTGCCTACCTTAATTATCAGCTCGAATGTGAATGTCTTTTTACTGTTTCAAATCCCCAATCTATCTTCAAAGAGCCAAGTTATGCCCCTATTTAAGATATTCAAAAGAAAATGCATCCAGTTCTGAAGGGAATTTCTAAAGAATTTCAAAAATGCTTTAAGCAATGGCAGTGTCATTAGAATAAATTATTACTTTGAAGAAGAGAACATTCATTTGGACGGGTAAATGCTGGTATAACAGATTTGAAAGGAGTGCTCACACTTGATATTCACTACTTGAATACACTTGAAAGGACCAGCAGTGTAAAGCATTAGTAATTACCCTGTGGCTGGCCTGGCCCACTTAACCTCTCAAGAGTTCAGAGAAGAGGAACACACAAGAACCAGGGAGGGCAGAGCTGGCCCAGGAGGGAGGAGCCGTTTATATTGGATTGACAAGATTTTGACAAAATCAACAGTCTGGACTTTCTGCTATGGCTTTATTTGGATAAAATGGGAGTAAGTTTGGCAAGTAGAATATTAGAAGCAGGGCTTAGAATCTGCCCCTAATTTAGATTGGATCGTCCTAACAAAATAGAGAACATTGTAGAATTTTCTTTTCTGGATCTTTCAGTAAAAGGATAGCCAACATTCTTGACTGCTTAACAACAGCCCCTCTGAGCGGCAGATAGGAATTCAATGACTTCAGAAAGATCTGGACCTGTGATGGCTAATTTTATGTGTCAGTCTGGCTGGGCCATGGTGCTCAAACATTATTCTTGATACTTCTAGGAGAGTATTTTTGGATGAGATTAATATTTAAATTGGCAGGCTTTAGGTAAAGCAGACTTGCCCCCTGCAATATCAGTGCCCCTCTCCCATCAACTGAAGGCCTGAACAGAACAAAAGACTGACCTCCCTTGAGCAAGAGAAGATTCTGCACAGGTGGCCTTCAAACTTGAACTGCAATGTCCGCTCCGCCTGGGGACCCCTACCTGCTGCCCTCCTTCGCAGCTTTTGGGCTTATCAGACTGCACAATGGTGTGAGCCAATTAGTTAAAATGCAATAAGTCTCTCTCTCTCTCTCTCTTTTTCTACACACACACACACACACACATACACACACCATTGGTTTGTTTCTCTAGAAAACCGTGGACAATACAGACTCCATCACAGAAATTGAGAAAATATTTTACAGATTAATGAATCAGCTAAAACAAAGGAGAAAATCAATATATATATACATATATATGTATGTATGTATATATATGTATATGTATATATATATATATATATATGTATATATATATATATATAAATATGAAGACACTTGAATAAAAGCATTGCCTATTACTGAGTAATAGAAATACTTTCACCGAAATGTGCTAAACTGGAGAAACTTCACTCAGTATATCCATATCCAAAGTACTTGGGTAAACCTGAAGATCATCTGTGACCTCTCCCAGGCTTTTGGAAGCAGTCCCTGAATCTTTTACACATCCTTTGTTGGCTTGCTCTTTGAATTCTCCTATCAACTAATTTCCCATTCTCCTTCTCATTTGGGAGACATCCTTGCCTGTTGTAGTTCCTGGAGCAGAGCCTCCCCAACTTGAATGTGCCTAGGAAACCCTTGGAAGTCTTACTAAGCTGTACACTCTAATTCAGTAGGTCTGCGTTCTAACAAGTTCTTGGGTGATGCAGAGGTTTGTTCTAGCACCCGGCTAGGTCCAGCTCCAACTTTATGAACCATGTGGGGATCTTGTCAGAAAAACAGAATCTCAGGCCCCTCCTGACTTACTGAGTCAGAATCCGTGTTCCCAAGATGCCCAGGTGGTGTGGGCAGGCCTGTTTTGAGGAGGAGCACATCTGTCTTGTCCAGATCTGGGCCCCGTCTGCTCTTTCTACAGCGGCAGGCAAGCTCCCATCTCTCTCGGTTTCTTACCTACGAACTGCACACTTGGCTTCTCCTCTCTCGTTTGAGTACTAGCTCCCTACCTGACCTCTCCCTCTCCTCCAGCTGGAGACTTCCTTCTTCACAGCAAAAGCTGGGTGTTTCTATCTGTGCTGCCCCTTCTCTCTGCCACCCACCTGTCGCTACTCCTTCATGTTGCGTTCCCTCTGTGTGTAGATGTATGTGTGTATATATCCGGGAATTGGAAACAACCATTTAACATTTAGCCGGTTCAATACAACTCATAACACAAATTATTATACAATACATATTTGTATTATAATATACAAATATACTCATAATACATATAATACAAATATACATATCTGTATTGTAATAATACAATTATAGAAATTATACAAATTAATTCTCAAATTATTTGTTGATCAATTCAAAACTCTGTAAAAGGCATATTAGTAACCTGCATGTCTTAATTTCTCAATGGTTAACTTTTTCTGGTAGGGGTTACCTTGCTTCTCTTTCCCCTGGAAAAAGAGGCCGGGATTTATGTAAGCTTCTGACCTGGTTCCTTTGCTCTGTTGCTGTAACCCACTACAGTGCATAGTCCTCCTGCACAGGGGAAGCCCAACTTCCCAGCATGGCCAGCAAGACCTTTGGCTCAGTGTTGAGCCCATGATGTCCCCTGTCCCCCCAGTCCTTTGCTCTGCCTAGTGGCAGCTCTCCCTCGCTTGGTTGCCTCCTAGGCATCCTTGAGAACTCAGATCAGGCATTTCCTGTTCTAGGATGAACTCCCCAAGCTCCCATAATATCCAGGCATTTCCCTTAATAGCATCCTACAGCTCGTTTTCCATGCACAGGCAGTGTTTGTTGAGGGAAAGAAGGAAGGGGAAAAAAAAAATCATCTTAATCATTGAAAGGGATTGCCTCAAGCAACCCAAATTCAGAGGCAGGAAGAGCACTATAACGGTCGTGATAAAATGGACTTGTACCAAAAATCCATTTTGAAGCAGGAATGAAAGACTATAAAAAGAATGAGGCTCAGAATAGGAATAAGACAAAAGAGCAATACCTTAGGTTTATGTGGCTTTATAATTTATAAATTATTGTTAGAATTATTCATCTTTACTGCCTGGCAAGGCAGGCACTGGTATACTCATTTTACAGATAAATTGGGGCTCAGGGATAAGTATCTGCTGGATGCCAAAGGCCCCAGATAGAAAGTACAAAGAGCTCTCCCAGCTCCTGATTCGGGGTGTGGGCCACAATTTTACAGCTTGCCTAAGAGGGGACAAATGGAAGATATTAATAAGAATTCACTTTTGAAATTCTATAGACTCCATGCTCTGTTTTTTAAAAAAATATTTTTCTTAAATTATGCTATGCCAATTAGCTCAGCCATTTTCAGATAGTAATCTGTTATTGGGTGTTATTTTCCTCATTTAGATGCAACTACTAAATCCCAATTTAGACTCATTTTTTTTTAATAACACCCACAGAACTCTATACCTTCTATGTGCTTCACCACCATTCATAGCTATCAAATTTGAGAGTCTAGAATGTGTTATATGTGTTCCATTATACGGATAGGACTCCTCTCAGAAAATTCTACTTTAGTTCTTAATTTTTAAGCAATACCTTGCATACGCACTCAGGATGTTTACTTTGATGCCTGTTCTGTGTCCTTTGACAAACTCCTATTTTTAAACGTCACCTTCACCTAAGGTCCTACTTTCTCAAATAACCCTTTTGCAGAGAGGGAGTAGTTGTAAATTGCTTTCTAAATATGTTGCCAGCAGTCTCTGATGAGTACTTCCTCTCTTTTCTTTGCATCCAGGTGGCTAATAGCTGTGTCCTAGCCTAGAAGCATTCAATTGTGCCTACTATGTGTAAGGTAGTTGCCAAGAATATGAAGATAAAAGGTCCTCAACATTCTGGGAAAAACTGTCACACACACGCGGGGGCCAGGAGAGACGCAATTGAGTCTGT
This sequence comes from Mustela nigripes, assembly GCF_022355385.1. Lineage (NCBI taxonomy): Eukaryota > Metazoa > Chordata > Mammalia > Carnivora > Mustelidae > Mustela > Mustela nigripes. The sequence continues at coordinate 12,660,162 of NC_081571.1, forward strand.
GGAGATAGAACAATTACATTGGCCATCACAAAACGCAACGTTCCTGCCAGAAACCTCTCCTGGTGAGGAGAAAGGTATCATACACCCATCCCTGACCATTGTTTCCTTCTTAGCGCAAAGATCTGTGACAACTTTGGCCACAGTCACTTACGTTGAAAGTTAGGAAGAGGGGCGCTGGGTGGCTCAGTGGGTTGAAGCCTCTGCCTTCGGCTCAGATCATGGTCCCAGGGTGCTGGGATCGAGCCCCTGCTTTGGTCTCTCTGCTCTGTGGGGAGCCTGCTTCCCCCTCCCCCTCTGGCTCCCCCTCTGCCTGCCTCTCTGCCTACTTGTGATCTCCGTCTGTCAAATAAATAAAATCTTAAAAAAAAAAAAAAAAGAAAGTTAGGAAGAGATGAAAATTCGCGATTGCAAATCTGACAATACGACTTTCTCTTCAACCTACTCGTCTTTTTGCTTCTCTCTCCAGATAGATAAGACAATGCTCAAGAAAGCTCACTGTGAGCAAGGACTAGAGGAATGCACGAAAGTAAGAATCCATATTACTGGGAACACGTCTCTGCTTTCCGCACCCGGCCCCCCAGCCTGCCTGATGAAGCGCTCGCCCTACACCTCCAGCACCTGTCCGCCCCCGCCCCCCTCCGAGCTGCCGGAAGTGACCCGCGTCTCCATGGCGACGCGTCACAAAGCAGCCGCGAGCCCTGCGCAGTGCGCAGCACCCAGACCAGCTGCAACAGAGGGCACCGTCACGGCCTCTTTTGAGCAAGAATGGCACAGCCTGGGCCCGAGGCCGCGTGCCCCTCTGGGGGCCACAAGATTCAGCCAAGTAAGGCTGCAGACCCTCCGGCTGGCGGGGCAGGGGAGGCGGGCTTTTTTCCTGGGAACGGAGTACGCTAGAGCAAAGGCTGCTTTTGTCTGCAAGGGTGTTTGCCTCTCTCTTATGGGTGGGACTCAATTCATGATTAGTCTTGGAGTCAAGAGAGAATGAAATGTTCATGACCTTGTCCTTCTACAGCCTTTGCCAAAATTTCTGCAGATTCCCTCCCGAAACCATTCAGGTGTTTTTAACCCACCACTCCCCTCCAAGAAGTGCCTAGGAGGAGATGTCAGAAAGGAGGGAATAGTGCCTTTCCAGGAGAACGAGGTCAAAGACAAAGAAGGTACAGAGGTCAGACGCTCTGAAAACAACAGACCCAGGGTAGACCTGACCCCCACGCAGTATCTAGGAATAGCACAGAAGGCAGGACCCCCTTAGTGGATCTGCAGAGGCAGCATCCCCCCCACGTGGCTACAGCTGAGGCTGGGAACTTGGCATTCAGCTGCCACTTCCACCTAACCTTTGTTGATTTCTCTTTCAATGGAATTTTGCATTTAACAGAGGTAGAGCTTTTCGTGCTAATTTCGCATTCAAAGGCAGACGGTTTACACAGTCAGCTTTTTGTGACAGTGGAGGGAGAGCCATTCTAGCTGTGACGCGAGTGGCCTGATTACTGTGTAGTCAGCTCCATTCCTGGTCTTTCTCATGGCAATAATCACCCACTGCAGCCCTCTAGCTGGGTAATTGTGGTTCCGTGGTGGCTACAGAGCAGTTGGGAACGGTTCAGCAGCAAAATCCCTAGAATTGTAGACCAGCCAGAAAGAAGGAAATGCTTATTTTCAGTCCATTCATCCCTTTGAAAATTAAGGATAGAAAATGAAAATACTTAATTCATACAAAATATATTGAAAACACTTTCTATATTTCTATATGATTTATATATTTCTATATGATGACCAGGCGAAAAAGAGTGGCAGGGAGCAGGACCTCCTTCCCAGGCTTTCCCCACTACATTCCTTTTGAATCTCTTCCTCTCTTTCCAGCCACCTGTCTGGGTTTCTTTCACTGCTTCCTCTCCTCCTTCTTGTCTGGGGAATGTGAGAGTCATTCAAGATTAGTTCTACTTGATTTATGACCTCCGTATAGTGGTCATGTCCTACCAAAGGCTTCAAGTCTACCGAAATGTGCCATTGGATTTCTAATCTATCTCACTCACTCCTAATTTTTGAACCAAAGTATCCAGCTGCCTATCAAACAATTCCATTTGGATGTCACAGAAGGGCCTTGAACTAATATGTACAAAATGATACTCCTTGTCCTCCTAGACTTTGCAGGCCCATTAGAAGGGTGCCTGCTGCTCAAGGGAGAAGGGAGGGCAGCTTCATTGACACCTTACTTTGATCAGCAAGGCTCATTGATTCTGCCCCAACGATCCCCTTCCCATGGGCAAGTTTAACTCTTTCTGCCCCATCTTGGGGCCCTACCAGGCACTCTGTGCCACTCCATCTTCCACTACTAAAAGTGTCATGCTCCAAAAGGTGGGACGGAGGTGTCACTGCCTAGCTTTGGTCCAAAAATAAGGTGAGGTTGGCAATGATTACCATGGGGTACTTGCTATTGAACTATATTCTTAGATATGGGCTTGTCATTGCTGTTACTAGTCTGAAGGACCACCATTAATAACCATGAACGGATGGCTTGGAACAAAGGAAATGTATTGTTTCACATTCTGGAGGCCAGAAGTCCCAAATCAAGGTGCTGGCATGGCTGCATTTCCAACAGTAGCTTGGGGGCAGAAGGCTTTCTTGCTTCTTGCAGCTTCTGGGGGCTGTCAGCCTTCTTGTGGGCTTCTCACTGTGTCTGGACCTCAACGGTCACATCGCCTACTCTTCTGTGTGGAATCTCCCTCTGCCTCTTATGAGGGCAGTGAAATGGCCTTTAGGGCCAGGCCCACCACTAATCCAGCATGATCTCCTCATCCAGCTGTGTCTGCAAAGGCCCCTTTTCCTTATTTGGTATCATTCCCAGGTTCTGGGTTTTGGACGTGGATGCATCTTTTGGGTCCCTGTTCAGCTTACTCAAAATGCTTGAATCCACCATTCCCTTTAATCCTCCCAGGTTTGCAAGGCGAACTTAGAATTATCAAGGACTGTTCATACCTGCCCACCTATAGGGCTATTGTGGAGGATACGAGTTTCTATATGCGGAAATGCTCTGTAAACTGTCATATAATATGCACAGGCTAGTTACTATTTTATAATATTTTCAAAACCTCATAATACATTTTCATAATTGTGACTACCTCCAGCGGTGGTAAAGTGCCAGGGTAAAGTGGGGCAAACCAGACCTCGCAGACCTGTCTTCTCCTGCCTCGCTCACATCAGGCCACTCGCCAGGTCTCAGACTTTCACATCTCATGCCCCTTCCTCTGAAAAATGCTTCACTTCACATCCTTCTGTGGTCCCTGTCCAACTCCTACTTTAAGCCCTGGCTCAGAAGCTACCTATTCTATGAAGTACCTCCAGGACCCACCCTCGATGCCCATTCTCTCATCCAGCCAGAAAGAATGGCACCTTCTGTGGGAACTCCCATGGCACATGGCATAACAGCGAGTCTCTTAGCTTGTACTCACTGGAGATTCACTGTCTCCTTACTTACCTGGGGGTTCCCCAAGACCAGGACAGGATCTCTCTGTCCTAGGGCCTACCAGGGAGCTTAGTCCATGGGAGGGGTTCCGGACTTGACTGTAGAAGGAACAGAAAATGAAAGAAGGTAGAAACAGGAAGACAGAATCCTGAGAGAGGTGGACACGGAGTTACAGGGGAAAACACCGAGGTACTTAATGAGAATAAAGGCAAAAGCAGGCAGTGGCACATTCTGGAAATCGGTGTTTTAGAATATTATGATTATAGATTTTAAAGTTATTATTTCTGTTAATGAAGAGGATTAATTCTAATAACATTGTATTTTCAGAAGCTGTGTCAATGGAAGTAGGAAGCACAGACACAGAGCTGACATAAAGACTTTCAGTAAGAAAAGTCATTAAACAAAAAATTGCAGAAAGATGTACCAGCAATTGTGCATCTTGTCATTCTAGCCATCCAAGCAGGTTAGAATTAGGGAGATGGAAGATCACATGGTCTCTGGTCCTATAGGCAGATGGACATGGCCTCTCCTGCACCTGATGCCTTCTGGAATAAGATCTTAGCAATAGGAGGCTGTCCTCAGGAAGTGGAAAGGCCCCAGATAGGGACACCTGGAGGTGGATCTGGCTTGCCTGTGTGATTGATGGGGAGATGTTACCTGGATGTTGTATTGCCAGGGTTTTTGAGGTCTGTTGTGGGTCTAGCAGGAAATTGGTCTGGCCTGGGTTAGTGCTGTTTGCTTTAGGAAGGAGAGAGTGAAATGATTTGTGGTCTCTGGGCAGAGGATCTTTCCTGAGCCTTCCAAGAGTCTCCCTCCGAGGTTCAAATCAGGTTAGGGGAAGGTTTCTTTTAAGAGCAGCTCTGCCTCCCAATTTCTTCCCACTTACTTGTCCGTACTTGGAATTCTCTGAACGAAGAACGTTCGATTCTACAATTGGAACAAAATGCTCGAAAGCACGAAACGACTCTCACTAAAGCAGCGGCGTCAGAGAAGAACGTCGTTTCTTGTCGAGTGGGTTCTGGGCGGGGACATCGGGAGTGTGTGTGAGCAGCAGCACAGAGTGGAGCGTGCGGGGGCTAGACTTTTGTTAGACGGGGGAAGCTGGTGGAGGTGAATCCCAGCCAGAGAGAAGGCGGTGGGGAAACTGTCACGGAGCAGCAGGTCCAGCTGCCTGGCTGCCTGCAAGGGCCTGTTAAATTGGGAACAAGAGCTGGTTGGGAGATGAGGAGATGAGACAGAAAGAAACACACAGACAGCAAAATCTAAATGTTTGGTCAGGGCCCCATATGCTAGGCAGTGCATAGAGATTTTAGGATTCTTTGGGAACTGAAGATGGATTCGAGAAGAATACTTTATAGCAATTGTATTTAGGATGCGCAAGTGGGAACACCACAGGCAATGAGGTGGCCGTGGGGGTCTAGCGGAGAGAAGCTAGACCCCAGACCACAGACATGAAGTTTCATGTCTGAATACACTTTTATTTATGTAAAAGCGTAACAGGTGAATTTCCCAGGTAGGAAGAATGAGAGAACAACTGAGTTAAATTTAAAATCTTTACTCCCAAGAAGTGGGGTGGCACTTTGTGGACAATGGGAGGTTAGGGCAGTTATATTCTGTTGTTGTGAGCATGTGCCCCAGGGTTAATTCTCTGTGTTTGTGGACCCAGTCCCCCACATTTGCCATAGGCCATCCTTACCCCCTGCCTCCTGGAAATCCCTCCTTCCTGTGGCCTTCAGGACACCACGTACTCTTGCTGACTGCTCTCCTCTGCCGGCCTCCTCCTCTGATTCTCCTTCTCCCCAACCTCTTGACGCTCGTATGTCAAAGGCCTTTGGACTGGTCTCCTCCGGCCCTGCTCCTCTCTTGATCCCACCCACGCTCACCTGCGCTGTGGAATCTGGTGCCGTCATGAGCAAGAATCCATTAGAGCTTCTCCTGATGAGTTGGAGCGCTTTCCCGTAGGACACCATTCTGTGACAAAGAGAGATGATGATGAATTAGGAGGCCACTTTTGTAAAACAAGATGGTGAAAACTAAAACCCAATGTCAAAGTATTTATAAATCTCTAGGTCATTGTATCAGCAGATGTTAAAGCATGGGAAGAAACCAGCACTGTTGTTCACATGGGGTGGGAGGAGGGCTGAGGAGGAGAGTGACAAGGAACAGAGGGAGGAAGGAGAGAGGAGCATGTGCCCAGGATAAAACGGGACATGTGAACCTTGTGTAAAATCACGTCATGTGTGTATAGTTGGATCTTCTACAATGTGTGGGAAGCTGGTCACTAAAGTCATAGTGGGCACCTTAAAGTGATAACAGGTCAAAAAACTTTCTGTTTTATATTTTTAGGGGTTTCCTGAACACTTTAAAATAGCATGTATGAGTTATCAGAAAAAACAATGGACCTGTTTCTCTTTAGGGAGGAACTCAGATCATTTGATTGAGCTTTCCCCTTTCCTATAAGAGGCCATAAGTTGGCCACTGTTCCTTTAGACTTTCAATCACTATCCAAAAATTGTTTTCTTTTGCAAAATTATTTTAATTATTAAAACAACATATAATGGAAATATTCTGGTTTGCCACATTTCAAACTGGTTTGTCGTCTTTTTGGCAGGTGACACCACCTGGGATTCCTATGCCACCACCATGAGGACCGCATACACACCGAAGACCGGAGCCGTGCCTGCTTTAATTCGGTAGATCCCAATTTGTGTCGGGTTGATGTACACACCTTAAACTGTTCACCAGAATTCTATTATTCCAAGTCCAAAGCCAAGAGAAAGAGTAATCAGAGAAGGCTTATAAAAATGTCTGCACGAAGAGCCTATTGCATACACGGTGCTTCTCCAAGCACCAGATAGCCTCCCCCCTTAAGACAGTATCCAGACCTCTTACAGGAGAACTAAGAAAAGGAACATATGGATCCTTCATAAAGTCACTGTAGGTCATGCTTTACAACAGAGCCAGTATATAGGTTAACGGAATTGTGCTACCTAAACGTGGAGTATGAATTGAATCTATTACCTAGTACCTAGTGGGCAGGTGGTGACTATTGAATGAATGGCCAGATGAAGAACAGTTAGCACTTCTATCACCAATGCTGCTCTGGGAAGCTGGATGGCCATAACCCGCTCACCCTGATCTTCACTTCTCCACTTACTGCTTCCTCAGATGGCTTGCAGCTTCTCCATTTCCACCTGAATTGTGAGTGGTGAGAATTTCTGTCCATCAGCTGCCTCTTTAAGCTCGTTAGTGGGTGAGTGAGAGTGGGGGCAGGACAGCCCTGTCATCATTCCTTGCATCCACAGTGGGTGGGAAATCAGCATGGAGACACTTCACCTGCCTGTGTGAACTGTTTCCAATAAAGAGGATCTTTTCACTCTAAGAGTTTGAGTTGTTGAGAAGTCATATGGGGTATGGGCAAGACGTGGCTGAAGAGTCAGGCAGAAATGGGTTTTAGCCTCTGCTCCATGCTCCTCCCCTTACTATCTCTTCTACCTTTGGCAGGTAACAAGCCATCTATGGCTCAGTTTTGTGGTTGGTGAATTTGGCGTGATGATCCCTGCCTCAGGTGGTGGTTCTGAGGATGAAATGAAGGCACTAGAACAGTGCCTAGCATCAAGAAGTTACTCAAAAATTTTCATTAATTTTTCTCCCAGCATAATATCTGATAGACTTTCAAACACTACAGGCCCACAAGACTCTTGATGTCTGACTTCCTGGCTATCCCACTGAGTTACATTATGTCCTCTAACCGGGAGATTTATCATCTCATGGTAATGATCATGCCAGCTTCCCAGTCAGTAACAGTTGTCTCAAGAAGAAACATTTGGGATAAAAGCCAAAAACAAATGGGTACTAATGGAGTCTAGGTCAGTGGTCTTCAAATTCGCATATTTTTTAAGTTCACGGAAAACTTTTCATTATAAATTCAAATGATTCTGAAAGACGAATTGCATAGCCCATCCTATACATTGACAATTTAAACTAAAACTATGAAGTCATTAAAAAAATATATAGCCAATGGGTAACCTAAACACCTTAACTTACCGATACTTACTATGATCTTTTTAAAAAATACACAAACTCTTCTTCAATAGACCATTTATTTCATTCCTTTTGCTTCTTGAGCTCTTATTCCACTCCACTTCCTGCATAGACTCTTACCCTGCTGTAATATATTTTGTGTTTGAAAGCAATTTATTGATCACTGCATTATACTTTGCTGAAACTATTTTAGTATATTAATTAAAATTAATTTTTAAACATGTTATGTGACCCTATGTATTGAGTTACCGTAATTATTTTTAGTACACAGTTGCTCAAAGCAATAAATATATTACAAATGTTAATAATTACTAAACACAAAAAGTAAGCTCTTTGGAATTGTAACTTAACGAGATAAATGTGACTGTTCTGTTTGCAATTAATTTATGTATCCAGTTTAAAGTGTTATTTTTGGAATGGAACTGCATTCAGCATCCATTTTTTTTCTACTTCTCATGCTTATTTTTCAATTTATAAATTCTAGTGTTGAGCAAACTGGTTCATGTAAATAAGTAGATGTGAATGAAAGGAGTTAAGTGTGGTGTTGTCATTCAAGACTTTGAACTCTTTCTAAGTTATATGCCAGAAATTATAAGGCGGTTTTTATGACTGAGCAGCTGACAACTTGGTTGGGTTAGTCTTTTGGTTTTATTGAAAGGAAATAATTAGATGATATGCCATCCAGTTATTGAGCTATTCCCTAACTCATTTTTGGAGAAGTATTCTGAAAAGCTACATCTTAATACGTGACTATTAAATTACATCAGTTGTTCTTTCACTTGGGAGAAACTTGTTTAATATATATTTTCCAATTTTGTTGAGGAACAATTGACATACATCACTGTATAAGTTAAGACATACGGTGTGATGGTTTGATTTACATACATTGTGAAATGATTGCCACAATAGATTGAGCTAATACCCATCTTCTCTTATAGATACAAATGAAACATTTACTATGCATTTAATGAGAGAGAAAGTTCTACCTGTTGAAAATTAATTGATCTGGCAAGCCAGCATGTACTGCCATATGTCATTACATATTTTACAATATAGATAAAATGAGGAATGGCTGTACTGGATTAAATATTTCATAATATGTTTGGGTTAAAAAAAAAGACTTAAGTACCCAATTGAATGACGGATACAAAAATCTGAAGGAAAAAAATAACAAAATTTTTGTGTATCGGTTTTACCTAGTGAATCTTTCAAATTTGCTAATCTGAGAAAAGATCCGAGTTGTGTTCCAAAGTATCAGGATTGCCATCCTGTACTACTTCACCTGTTCAGAGATACTCTTCTTTCTAGCTAATGACATGTCCTAGGGATTGTTTTTTTAAACTGAAAAAAATCTTTAACTTTAAATGTGTGGGGCAAAGAGTCATTTGAAGCACTCTGTATTCTCTGCTCTCTTCTCAGAGGGTTCTCCTTAAAGAGGACTGAGCATTCTGTAATGGTTAGGAAATGAAAAACTGGACATTACTCTTAGCCACAGAACTCTACAGTGTACCTAAATTCAGGACATCCCCACATTGACCACATGTCCTGGTTAGAGAAATGCACTCCCTCTGTCTCCCCTTTCCCCATGCCCTCCTCACCCTCTCAGACCTCCAAAGGCAAACCCAAAGTAAGGGTATGGGATTTTAATGAAACTGAAGTCATCAAAAGCACATGAAGATTTTCCAAAGGCAACACAGCACAGATAGCTTTAAGGGAGTTGATTTTCAGATCTCCATCTCTCAGTGCACTCTTTCTTAACATGCCTCTGCCTGAAAATAAACCTCCGTACCTACCCAGGGGCTTTCTGTCCCCCATCTTTCTCTCTCCCTTGTATCATGGTTAGAATTATGACTTCACTTTCATTCAGGACCACAGTCCTACCTGAGCCTACACATCTGAACGATAAGTAAAATAGTCCATCATCCAGATGTATCCCACTTTCCAGATGTTTGGTTTCTTAAAGACAGTACCTCGGCTGTCTTTAAAGAAACCCAGGCTTCTTTAAGCCCAACACAGGCTTTTTTAAAGAAAAAGCCAATATGAAATATTTTAGATATACACAAAAGAATATACAATAAATTCCTAGCCATTATCCACCTATAATAATCAACACATTGACACTTTTTATGTATACCTTCCACCCGCCTTCCCTCTGGATAATGTTGAAGCAAATTCCAGGCATTATATCATTTTAATCCAAAATATTACTTTTATGTATCTCTAAAAGATAAGGGTGCCTTAAAAATATGCAACAATACCTTTGTCTCAGCTCAAAAAGAAACAATTCCTTAGTATCAAATGGCCAATCAGCAAATTTTCCCCAATGTCTCATAATTAAAAAAAACAAAAATGAGTCAGTTAGAAATTAAATCCAAATAAGTTCTACACATTGCACTTGGTGATGGTTTTTCAACCTCCTTTAATGCATAGGTTCCTCCTCTTTTTCTTTTCTGAGAATTTCTTTGTTGAAGAAACAGACATTGTTTTGGATTTTTCTGATTTCACTCCCACTCTGTTGTTTAAAATATTCCTCTTTTCATGCATTTCCTATAATCTACTATTTCAAAGACTTCATCTGATTCAAGCTGAGTGTTTTGATGAAAACACCAGATAGGTGTTATGTATGTCCATCCAGGGCACAAGATAGCTGATGGACCCTCTTCTTGAACTGTGGGTAAGAACTGGTGACCATTGCTTGAATGCATAATTTCATTACGGCCTTGCAAACTAGTGATATCCCAGTTCTTCTGTATCTTCCTTTTATTACTTGAATACTTTCATAGAGAGAAACATTTCTTCACCAAGCATTTGATTACACTGAAGTACTATTTATAGGGGAGAGTATCTGCTCTTTAAAAAAATTAATTGAAAAAATTACTGAATTTCAGATGGCTGTTCTTTTAAATTCCATTTTAGTCTTCCCATACGTTTGTGAAGAACTGTCCTAAGGCACAGCTCAAAAAGAAACAATTCCTTAGTATCAAATGGCCAATCTGGGAATTAAATTATTTTCAAGGGAATCTGGAAATTAAATTATTTCTGGCACCAAGTGTTGAACCAGATAATCTTTAAAAAAAAAAAAAGTTATAAGCAAAAGTATTTGATATGTGTACTGCTGTGAGATTTGGTATTTAATCCCTTATTCTGATTTCCACTATCTTTTCCCATAGCCAAAAAAGTATCAGAAGACTAGGATATACATATTCTCTTAGTGACCCTATTCCCAATCAGACACAGTACAATGATGAGTATGTTTGGAAATCACATTCTAAAGAAGATTTGGTCAAAATTGGGACTTCAAGAGGAATCAGAAAACACAAATGTCACCCCAGTCAAGTAAGCTAATATCTACATATCTATTTAATTTAATACTGTATCAGTAATCCATAAGAATGAGAGTCTAAATATATCCCAGATTCTTCATCTGTAGTTATGGTCCTTCTTATACTATTTTTTGCCTACCTTCTCATATTTATTTCTAACTACTTCTTTCTTATCATCCAAATTTTTAGAAAGATTTTTTAAAAATTGAAATTCACAGGGCATAACTTTAGCCATTTTAACATGAAGAATTCATTGACAATTAGTACATTCGTAATGTTCTGTAACTACCACATTTATCTCATTCCAAAACATTTCTATCATCCAAAAGGAAACCCCACACCCATTAAGAAATTACTTCCTGCTTCCTTCTTCCCTAGCCTCTGGCAATTACGAACCTACTTTCTGTCTCTGTGGATGACCTATTCTGGATATTTTTTATGGAGAATCATACAATTTTGACCCTTCATGTTTGGTTTCTGCACTTAGTATAATGTTTTCGATGTCCATCTACCCTGTATCATCTATCAGTGCTTCATTCTTTTTTATGGTTCCCTTTTATGGTTGAATAATTCTCTATTGTATGTGTATACCAAGTTTGTTCATTCATTTTTCCATTGATGGACATCTGGGTTGTTTCCACCTTTTGGTTATTGTCAATAATGCTGGCACTCACAAGTATTTGTGTTTGGCATTATGCGTTCTCAAACTCCAAGATCTTTTGTCATCTTGTTTATCTAGAATCCCTTCTCCTGTCCACCAAAGAAACGTATACATTCTTTAAGATGCAGCTTAAAGAGAGCTGTCTCTAATTCCCTTCTTCTCTAGATGGAAATAGACTCTCTTCTGAGCACAATATACCCTTCTTCTACCATAGAAAGCAATGCTCAACTATAGTAAAGGATTTCATTTACTTGGCTTTCCCTTGGAAAGGCACCTGGATGCAATCAATAGACATTAGGTGGTAGAATGGGAAGGATTTGGTGACTGAAAAGATCTAAAAGACAAGGAAGAGAAAAGAATGAAGGATAACGTTTCTGGTTTTGGCTTGGATGGCTGGGTGTAAGCTGTTGTTTTTTGCTGAGCTGGAACGTGGGAAGGACCAAGTTTGATGTGAAAGGGCATGGGAGAAATGTGAGTTCAGCTGAAGACATGTTGATTGAAAATTTGTCCAACGAGCAATTGCATGTACAGGTCTGGAGTCTGTGTGGGAGAGGAGAGCTGTAGATGTAGACTTGGGAGTCATTAGAACATACATACCCCATTTAACTTGGTTCTTCATGGCACCCATTTATTTTAATGAATTTACCCCTTAAATATTTGCTTTGAGATCTTAAAATTAAAGAAAAGCAATTAGTTACAATATTATACTGTGTATGTATACATACACACACACACATACACACACAAGCATTTATTTTCCCTTTAGGTGTGTTGAAGGCTCCCAGCCAAGGAGAGATAGACTGATTGGGTGTCCTGTGCATTCTCAGCCAATGGGCATAGTGAGGCAGATGGCCCTGTACACTTTCAAACAATGAGGGTTCCACACCAGGCTGCAGCTGCTCCAGCACGTGAATGCTCTTCCCCTCGACCTGGATTGAGGGCGTGCTGCATTGTTTACTCTGCTGAGCCCTCTTGCTCTGCCATTTATTGTTTTTGTTGAATGGTTTTGACTGTGGCTCAGGGCCTGAACTAGGATGAGACTAGCAGATGCTCCCGCTCTGCTAACAGACAGGATTTGCTTCTAAAGAACAATTGTCCTGGGAGTTAAAATGTAGACTGGTGTTGGGAGCTCCTTCCAGGAAAGGGTGGTGAGAGGGGCGCCTGGGTGGCTCAGTGGGCTAAAGCCTCTGCCTTCAGCTCAGGTCATGATCCCAGGGTGCTGGGATTGAGCCCCGGGCTCTCTGCTCAGCAGGGAGCCTGCTTCCCCTTCCCTCTCTGCCTGCCTCTCTGCCTACTTGTGATCTCTGTCTATCGAATAAATTTTAAAAAAAGGGGGGGGGGTGGTGAGAAACAAGGGCCGGCTGATATATTGGTGAAAATAGGGATGCATCCAAGTGTGGGCAGTCAGGTGGAAAACAGGCTAGGGGTGGGTGAGTGTTGCCTCAGAGGACTAGCACTACCAGGATGGGGATACAGATGTGTGTGCCTGATGAAGCCCTGGGTTCATCATCCCTAGGTTTGAGGTACAGGGTGAAGAAAGAAGCTGTAAATTGAGACAAAGGAGCAGCCCCAGAGGAAAGCCTGAAAGATGGGTATCTGAAATGCCTGGGAAAGGGACACACGAGTGTTCCATCATCATGTAACTTGTCTCTGCTATCTGCGGAGTGTCCCACCGGAAGTCACTGGTGACTGCAAGTCCCATTCAGGATATTGGAAAAAAACAACTTAGCCGGGCTTGCCAGTGACTGGGAGGGCAAAGTCTTCAGGCAGTGGATAGTTATGTGTACTACCTATTTATTTACTTATGTAAGCAACCAATATTTACTGAGTGCCTAGTATGGGCCAGACTCTCTTCTGAGCCTGGGGATGGAGCAGTGAACAAAACAGGAAAACACCCCTATCTTTGTGGAGCTTACACTTTAGTTGGGGAGACGACATCTGATTATAAATATAACAACCAGGCAGACTGTAATGTGCCATAAAAGATTAGAAAGGGATGGTTTTATGGAAAAAAATGAAGAGAGTAAAGGGGATCTAGAGTGGAGTGGGTGGGGGAAGGGTTTGCAATTTGGGGTGGGATAATTTGGGGATGTGTTGTTTAGATGGTGACATTCACACTAAGACTTGGAGGAGGTGAGAGAGAATAGCCATGCTGATATCTGGGAGAGAACCTCTCTCTCTTTCAAAGGCAAAGCCTTAAGACAGGAGCATGTCTGGTGTTTTAAGGAATTGGGAGGAAGTCCTTGTGGATGGAGTGTGATGGATAAGGGAGAAGGAGGAGGAGGTGAGGACAGAAAACAAAGAGGAGGAGGGGTTTGGGAGGGAATGAGGGATAGAGGTGTGCTGAGTTGGGGGAAGTAAATCATGTAAGAGTCCTATAGGCCATTGCACATGGACGGTGACAATGACTCTGAAACATATGAGGAGCCCCTGCAGGATTCTGAGAAGAGGGGTCACGTGATTATACTTTAACAGGAGTGCCCTGGCCAAGAGTAGACTATCAGAGAGTAGATGTGGAAGTTGAGATATTGGTTAGGAGGCAAACGCAATAATCCAGGAGATAAATGCTGATGGCTCAGTCAGACTAGGGTGTTAGGAGTGGTTGGGAGAAATGGTTAAATTCTAAATATATTTCATAGGCAAATAAGGTTTTCTGATGTAAAGAATGTGGAATGGGAAGCAAAGAGATGGACCAAGAATGACTTCAGGGATTTAGGTCTAAAGAGTGGCAAAGTTGGAGGGATCATTAACTGAAATGTAGAATATTCAAGACTGAGGGGTATGCTCAGGGGTTCAGGCATGGGAATGTGGAGTTAGAGGTATCTAAGCTTGTAAGAGCACACATACAGGAGGACGTTGATATAGGGATCTGAGTTGAAGGAGAGGTCTAAGCTATAGATAAGTAAGAGTCTTTGTATGTGAAATAAAATGAGATTGGATGAGATCATTAAGCTAGAAAAGAGAAGAGGTTCAAGGACCAAAACTTGGAGCGCTTCACTTTTAAGAGGCCAGTGAAAGAAGCAGCGAAAGGGACTGAAGAAGGGGCAGCCAGTTGTGAAGGAGAAAACCCAACAGAGTGTGTTGTACTAGAAGCCAAGTGAACAAGATGAAGAAAAAGGACTGACCATTGTGTGAAATGCTGCTGGTAGGTCAAAGAAGATGAGGATAGAGTTGGCCATTGATTTTAGCAGAATGGAGTTCCTTGGTTGCCTTGACAAGAGCAGTTGTGGTGGAAGAATGCTTGGTTAGTGTGAGATGGAAAGCTTCTTGAGGAACTGGCTGAGTCTAGATTTGGTGTGGGAAATGTGTAAGATGAGTCTGGAACATCTTGCCATGCCACATAACAACAACAAAAAAAAACCATAAAAAACTACTAGAGTTATATTAAAATTAAAGAAGTACCTACAGGCCAAAAACAATTTGAGCTTCTATAAGGATAATATATGCAATAGATTGAAACACATCGAATATGCTTAGATCTGTGAGTTCTGTAAACACACACACACACACACACACACACACAAACTGGTGACACTTTCAGAGGATGATAAAAACCCAATTCATTACCTTAAAAACTGACAAAGGGGGAAAGATCAAGCTTTTCTTTCTGCCTTATCTATATGAGCTATGCCACAGGTAAGCTAAATGGTAGATGAGGGAAAATGTCTCTTTATAAGCATATTCTAGCTAATAAATGAAAAAGAAATGATGGAATATCACCTCTTTGTATCCACTAATCTAGGCATTAAGCATCAATAGCTGATAACATCACACAAAGAGAAACAGCTATATGTTATGGTCCTTCTTGCCACATACAGTCTTGCCAAAGGGATTTGTCCCATGTGTAAGTCAGTCTGGATCTAGCTGCCAATTACAGGAAATACAGGGAACAGAGGAACTTGTTAACCTGCATAATGTGTATGCATTCCACACAATCCAGAGAGAGGGAACCTCTTCACATCAAATGGCATTTTTTCCTTCAATAGATTATACGGGAAAGAAGGGAACGGAGAGGGACCCTGAAGATTAAAAGACACTTTAAAGACACATTTTGGGGACAGGGAATATATGTAACTATTTTGGGGGAATTTCAGTAAAAGGCAGACTGAGTAACACCTTAATAACTAGAATGGAAGATAGGGTGAAGAGAGAGTTTTCCTTTCTAAGAGAAATGAAGGCAAGCTTGGATATTGGCAACTATGACCCCAACAGAGGGAGAAATGGAAGTTGCAAGAGAGGAGTGAGAATTTTGGGGGTCATGGGCCAGTGTGGGCTAAACGCAGTGGACTGTGGTGTACCAGACACAGTGGGCCCTGCTAAGAGCACCTGCTGCTCCATTCCCATCACAGCATAAGTGAGAGCAGATGTGGTGGCTGGGTGGTGTGGTGGCCTGTGTGTGGAGGTTCTCATCAGAGGCTTCAGTTTTCTCAGGGAAGTAGGAAGCAAGGTTATGAAAGAGTGGGGTATGGAAAGAGGTGCTGGAGGTTTCAAGTTTCATGATCATAAAATTTCTTTGCAGACAAAGAGAGAGCCTGCCCTCTGCCCTCCTACATGCTCATTCTGAGGCCTCTCCATGGGTGGCTGGGTGTGTCTCGAAACTTAGGGCTCTGAGGGGAGGCAGCAGCTATCTGCTTGGGCTCTTAGAGCCAAAGCTAGCATGAGTCTTCTCCTCTGGTCTTGGCTGGAGATTTCTGTTTGCAAGTACAACTCTTTGGACTTTGCAGTCACTTTTTCTTGTCTCAATATGAAAAAGTCAAAGAAATTACAAAGTACCTGTGTTACAGCTGCATAAATTGTTGGTTCCTGTTGACAAGACTCCTGCAAACAATGCAGTGTGGCAGCGGGGTGTAAAGGACCCAGAGGAATATGTACACACAGATATTCAGAGTCTTCATTCAATTGGGGAACCCATATGGATTTTCTTAAAAACTGTGTTTGTATTCATAGGAATTCTTTTCCTGGACACTACCTCAAGGTCAACCTGCGGCATCAATAAAGAGCTATCTCCCTTGGAAAATCCCTGCTACAGAGGAAGAGGTTAGGAAGGCAATATCAAATCAGTTTGTTTCCAATACTAGAAGAGATTTTGTGGACAAAGCAAAAGGTAAACGTGTTCATTTTTCTCCTTTTCCTGCTTACGTGTTGTGCACTGGAGTTGCTGTGGTGAACACCCCAGATGTGGTGTCTTCTTTCAAGGAACTCACAATACAGACACAGAAAAAGGTAATTTGGTAAACAAAGACAGTCAAGTATGAAAAGGTGCACCACGTGGAAAATGCTGTGGGTACACGCAATAGGACATGTAGCCTGAAGGGACAGCCTTCCTGGGCCTGAAAAACGAGGATGGAAGAACCTGGAGAAGATGAAGTGGTCAAGTTAAACATGCTGTTTCCAGTTATTGTTATTTTTAAAAATTGAAACGTACTTCTATTAAACTAATGCATGTATACAGTGAAATCAAATAATAGCATAAGGGCTTATTACAAAATAACAGCCATTCTTTGACCCCATTGATAATCAGTTCAATCCTTTTGACTATTTCTTATGTAATCCTCTATATTTTAAAATTATATGCATATACTGCTATTTTCTTTTTAAGATTTTATTTATTTATTTAACAAAGACATAGCAAGAGAGGAAACACAAGCAGGGGGGAGTGGAAGAGGGAGAGGCAGGCTTCTAGCTGAGCGGGGAACCTGAAGCAGAGCTTGATCCCAGGACCCTGGGATCATGATCCAAGCCAAAGGCAGATGCTAACATCTGAGCCACCCAAGCACCCCTATACTGCTATTTTTGATTCATCAATTTTAGACATTATTATTACTGACTTCCTGTTATGGTGGTTAAGGATTTGGCTCTCCTGTAACTCTTTCTCACACCCCTTCCATCCATTCTCTCAAAAATTATATTACAAATTCTTGCTTAATTCATTGCTAATATTTATATTATGATGATATGAAGATATGATTATGTAATATCATACATATCATTGTATGTTGATATGATACATATCATTGTATGTTGATATGATACATACCATTGTATGAATGGTATGAATGGAATTGTATGAATGGAACCTTCCATTCATTGTATGAATGGAAAACCTGAAGCAGGGTTCATTCATATGAATGGTATGAATGGAATTATATGAATGGAAACTTCCATTCATTGTATGGAGCCAGGTGGTACTTTATGATTGTTTCCTTTCCTTTACATTTTCTTTTTTTTTAAATTTTGTTTTTTAACCAGAGTTAATAATTGCCTTTTTTTTTTTTTTAATATGCTTAGTCTTCTATGTCCCTATCACTACTTTTTTCCAAATACTTTGTCACATACTTACCAGGATTTTTTCCAAACACAGTTTCAAACACTCTACCACTTCCAGTAGTTTTCCTACAGGTCATCTTTCGGACACCCTTCATCATTTTCCTCTAACCTAGAGTGGTTGTTTTATGGGTTTGCTGACCAGCTGTGCCCTGGGACTTCCTTTTTCATCATTCTGGAAATTTCTTTGGCCTCTGCCTGCATTGGATCTTATTTCCTCTTCTTCATTCTTATCCCTCTTCCCTGGTTTTGCTGAACCACATCTTCCAGTAGTTTCCTAAGAAAGAGTGCATGGGAGGAACTTTTTTGAGTGTGTGCTTCCCAATTTGGAAATATCCTCTCCTCTTCCTTATATTTGTCTGATAGTTTGGCTGGATATAAAATTCTAGGATGATAATCACTTTCCCTAAGAATCCATTCCTCCAAATGTCTTCTAGCATCCAGGATTTCTTTTGTAGAAGACTTATGTCATTTTGATTCCTGACCCTGTTGTATTTTTTTTTCTGAAAGCACATAAGATCCTTTCTTTATGCCTGACATTCTAAATTTCACAACTGTATGCATTAGTAATAATCTTTTGCCAATGATTATGTTGGACATTCAGGGGCTCTAGAAGCTATAGTCATGTCCTTCAATTCTGGGCATTGTTTCCTGCATAGTTCCTTCCTACTTTTTTCCCATCTCTTTTTTCTGTTCTCTTCTGGGACTCTTATTTGTTAGATTGATCCTACAATTTTCTTACCTTTTCTCTCCTGGTACCTTTCTCTTTGTATTTTTCTTCTGCGAACTTGAAAAATTTTTTACCTTTTAATGTAATTCTACTGTTGAGTTTTTAGTGTCCAATCTCTTGTTCTCCATCTTGCTAATTTTTTTGTTCAATGAATAAAATTAATAAGGATATTTACTGCAATAAATAGACCCCCTGCCCTCAACATGATTATTTTTTTAATTAGCATTCTGTTTTTGTTTTATATATGTAGTAATTCTTACAAATTTTAGGATATTTATGATATACTTAATTTTCAACATTTTCATCTATTCCTTGCTTTGTCTCTATTTCTCTGAATGTTTTAATGGTCTAATGAAAATCTGATCTTTTCAAATTTACAAGAGAGCAGAGACAGATTTACTATGATGTTTATGAAACTTGTCTCAATTCTGTGGACAATTCTGTTTCTTGAAGTGAGTATATGGAAAATATTAATCTCTAAGGTTCACCTTAGATAATCAAGGGAGATACTCAAATCTGATTGGAAGCTATATACAGAAATGTTGCTTGTTAGCTGGTGCTTGTTTTAGGTGGCTAGGTGATAGCTTTTTGTTGGGAAACCTGCAAATTCCTGAATTTTAGGTCAGTTTCTCCAGGAAGACAAACACTTGGCTGTTGGCATTCTGAGAGTAGGACTGGGGAGATAACTGGGATCTTTTTGCTTGCTGTGCAGATTCTCACCAAACCCTTCTTTTTCCTTTTCAGCATCCCACTATTCCCACCTCCCACTGTGCCTGATGTTGTGGCATCCCAAGCTTCTTTGGTTCAGATTTGCACCTAATTAACTTCTGGTTAGGAAAGGACAGTCAAATGACTCATGAAGTTAAGAACATGATGCAGGAACTCTATTCACTCTGTATATAAACCTTCACCAGGCCTCTTGTTTTCAGCTTGAGCTGCAGTATCTGCCTTTCCCTGCACCTGTTACAGAAACCTGTTGGGGTTCTGTAGTGTGACTGAGCTCACTGTTTCGTTATAGTCTTCAGCAGTCACTTAGTTTTAGCTTCCTCTAATTTGCTAATTAATTCAAAACATCTGTATTTGACTTACATCTTCTAAACATGTGTTGACCTCTGTCATTCTGGTGAACTTTGGGGAAGGAGGAGTAAAATATAATATAGATGATCTTTTATGAATCTAAATAGGATCATATTATCCTGTTGCTTTATTTCACTGGCTTTGCATTGCACTTTGAATAAAATCCAACCTTCCCTTTTTTCTGTTCATTCTGTCATAGAAGGCTGGCCTGGACCTTGCTTCCCTCCTCACTGTTCTTTCTCATCCATCTTCCTCATTCACCAGGCTCCAGTCTCATGGAGTCTCATCCAGTCTCATCTTAAACTCCTATAAGATGCCATTTCCCCCCCACCTCAGCCAGTGTGCAGACTGCCCCTCTTTGCCTGCATTGTTCTTCTTCCAGCTCCTTCTGGGATTTTACTGTGTCATTATGTAGATGCCAGCTTAAATGTCACCTTGCCTGTGAGAGATTTCCTTACTATTTTATCTGAAGAGGTGTGCTACGCCCTCATTGGTTACCTTCTAGCTCCTTGTACTTTGCAGTCATTTGTTTACTGATTCTTATTTTTTTGTTGTGTTTGTTTTGCTCTTTCTTCCACTATTCAGCAGGTGCCCCAAAGGCCTTTATTCACTCAGAATCTAGTGCAATATATATAGTTCAGTCCTGGTGTATAGGAGATGCTCTGCAAATATTTGCTGAATGACGAAAAAAAAATATATTGGAAGTGCACTTTTTGAAGTTAGAGGAGTATAGAATCAAAAGACCTCCATACTTCAGATAAACATTAAGGGTGATGGGAAGACATTTGAAATGTCAGCATTCTTAAAAGATGTCTTCGAGCTTCTAATCAAAGTCCTTTCAGTGTGTGCAAATTATCATTTCCCCATGTGTAGATAAATACCCAAGACCTGCCAAGAGTCTCTACTAAATCTCTCAGCTCCATCTGCTTCTCTTCCTCCCCAAAGCCACTGCTATCCATGTCTCCTCCTTGTATGACCTCTAATCCAGCTCCCTTTCCGGTTTTGTTGCCTCCAATTCATAGCCCATCCTATAGCCATAGTGAGTTTCCAGATGTGCAAATTGATATCACCTTCCAGTTGAGAACCCTTCATTGACTCCCCATTGTCCTCAGGATAAAAGCTAAATGCTTTAATGTGAGTCTGTACAACCTGGTCCCTGCCTGCCATGCCAGCATTCTCAACCTTGACAACCCCCACTCTCCCTGCGAGACTGACTGCTCTCCTTTCTCCAGACTCACCATGACCCCAGCAGCCTTATGCCTTTTGCACACACTGCTTCCTTTCTGTGGAACACCTGTCCCTCTCTTCTTTTAGCCTATGTCTATCCGTAAGTTAAGTCTAAATATAGGCTTTGTTTCTCTCCTGGGAATCTTCTCTGATCCTCCAAGTTTGGATTGGTGGCCCTCATATATGTTTTTATAGATCTTATTCTTATCTCTTTTGTAGGGTTTATCACCTAATATTGTAATTCTCTCTCTCTCTCTTTTGGTATCTGTTTCTGTTTCTCTAATGCTTTAAGCATCTGGAACATAGGGACCATATCTTATCTCTGTATCCTCATTATGGAATTAAAGCAAATGAATGGGAAGCACTAAAGGGTGCTTGTTTTCAGATTCAGGCTTGGAGAACTTGGCTTTGATGAATTGGAACAGCAGGCAGAGATAGTAGAACTAGTTCTCACTTGGCTATATAGATTATGTGCCAGTGGTCCCACTGGTTTTGAATAGTCTTTGCTGTAGATGTACTTTTAGAATTGGGCCTTTCTGCAAATGCCATAATAATCTTCAATGGGCCAGTTTCTCTCTTTGGGCTATAGCTACATTAGTGTAATATCACTATTATCAGGAGAAAAAGAAACAGAGGATACTGAGCTCCTGAGGAACAGGGATGGCTCCCTGGGAGGGGTCTGGGCCTTGGAGGTGCAGTTAGCATTGGGTCTGGTTAGCTGTGAGTCATGGTTATCCTGTCCATCTAAACTTCAATACCACTACAGGGACTTCAGGGGTTCGTGGGATCCTTTGTATCAAGAACTTCTTTTCTTAATAATGCTGAAGGAAATCATTAACATGAAATTTTAAAAAGGCAATAAAAGCATCAATTGAGAAGAACTAAAGATTACTGTAAGCATATATTACATAGTCACTAGAGTGTGGTTTAGGTTGTTTCTGTTCTTTTTTCTTTCATTCCCTCATTAATAAACATTTAGTGAGGTCTATTACTTTATTAAGTGCTAAGGTATCAATGAAGAGTAAGACTTAACTTTATCTTCAAAGGAACTCAGGGAATCTAGGTCTGAGTTGTGTCTTTTCTGGGTCCTCATCTCCAGGGGCTCCACTATGCTGGTTCACCGTGGTGTATGTTGTAAGGGCCTATTTAGCCAGAGCAGCTCCACCCGGACCCTGACCCACCCCCCTCCGGGGACCTTAAAAACAAGTCCCGGAAACCAGTCCCAGGTAACAAAGCCCAGATACAAGGGTGGGTCAGGCCAGGTGGAGGTATCCAATCAGTGGGGGTGCATACTGTTTCTCTAGCTACCAAGGAGTATGGGCCCCGCCCTTTGGGTGCCTTTTGGGCGCCAATTCTGACCAAGGTGATAGGCTAGTTCAAATATCTACTATAGGGTAAATTGTAATTCAGTTGGTCACTTATGTGTGACCTAGTAGGACTGTACTGCTTTCTCTGTGTTACAATATCATTGGCCACCTGTGCGTGGCCAGGTCCAACCACATGGCTTTTGCCCTTAAAAGCTAGTCTGTAAGGCAGAGAGAGGTTGCCTCTTTGAAGGAGACAGCCCTGGCCAGTCAGTTTGATTCTCAATGCTTGGTGCAAAATAAAGCTTTGCTTGACCTTCGCTTTGTATCAGTCTCACTCCTTTGACCATCGACCCAACAATGTAGACCAGCCCCTCAAGACCCTTTGCAAACTGACCCTCGCTTCTCCTCTTCACCTCAGCTACTTCTCCCTGCCCTGCATACCTTATCCCCTTACCAGCCAGACCATACTTCACAAACACACTGCGTACCTTCTGCTTCTCCTTCTGCTTCAGTGTTGACATTAATCAAAGCACATCTTTTCTGTGTTTGCCTTTTAACTCATGTCTTCCTTCCCTCCCCTAGCAGAGCTCTTTGTATTCTCTCTGGCCTTCTGTAGCACCTACTGAAGGCTCCGAGGGAGTGATTCTTAAGCATATGGGGAGCTTGTTCACAATGTAAGTGGCTGGGTCCCACGTCTAGAGCTTCTCAATGTCTGGGATGAGATTCAGGAAGTGTGCTTTGGAAAAACCTTCCTGGGTAAGTCGGATATATTATCTCTGTGTGAGAACCATGGTTCCAAGTGTTAGGTTTAAGACATCACATTCCATATCTTTTTTTCCTGTATATATCTTTCTAATCACACTAGTTTGAGGTTGTCTCAAGGTAGAACAGTGACTACATTATTTTTAATTTTGGCACAGAATACATATAGGAACTGAAAACATTTTGCTATTAAATGGTAGCTCTAGGGAAGAGGGATAAGCGTTTGTATCAAGTACTTCAATGGGAATTTGTTTTTCTCTTATAAAACTCTTAGTAATTTACAAAAACCAAGTTACAGATGGTGCTTGCCAAGAACAATACCAGATGATTTTTCAAAATATCATGAGATGTCCCAATATTAAGTCCTAGAGTTGCCTCTTCTATATAACCTTGTCTTCTCCTTGGGGCGTGTATGAGGTCATTATGAGGCCCATTGAGTATCACATCCTCTTTTCCTGACTCATCTAAATGAAGAGGCAGCATGCAGTGAAACTTTCTCTCACTGTTCTGGTCTAGACAGAGATAATTTTTTAAAAATCAATAGTAAAACACTTTTGGATGCCAGTAGATAACATCATATATTGTTTGATGTACTTTTGAATTTATTTTGAAAAGACCTATCGAAAAATGAGTTCAAAACAAGATTCGAGTTTAGTTTCAATAGTAATTGGCACTATTTGGATATTGTGTTTGATACCCATATTTTTAACACTTTTGTCCTGAATAAAGTTGGTGTTATAAGATGTGATTCTGAACCAACACTATAGCAAGAATTAGGGATGAACTCACTCTAAGGGACATGTCTTGCAACTCCTCTAATAATCTGGTAGTGCTTATGGAACCTGGCATTTAGTCAGTGCTTCTTAGATATTTAATGAATAGTTGTTAGTGGAGTTGTTTCAAAGAACTAATAGTGCAGTTGTCCATCGATGACAGCAATGTTACCTAATCCTCCAGCAGTAAGGGGTAAGCTTCAAGCGGTGGTTTTCCAGATAATGTGAATGATATGCATTGCCCCATCTAGAGTTCTGTGAGATCTAACAAATAAAAATAAAGGATGACCTGTTAAATTAGAATGATTATATATAGTAAACAATGAGCCCATGTACACTTACACCAAGAAATTTTTCATTATTTATCTGAAATTCAATTTAACTGGCATCCTATGTTTTTTATGTCAACCCTAGCCTTACCTAAACTCTCTTACTCTGCTCCCCACCCCTGCCCCAGGACTAGGCAGGCCTACTGGAATGAGGAATGCCTTCTGTGTCCCCCTAGCAGAACAAAAGAGCACTCCTAACTGACATACAATATCTTCATTAGAAGCTGCTTCTGAACATTGGAGCATACACTTCCTGTGCCTGATAAAGCAGAAAATTATTTCTTGGTTGAAAGATCTATAAAAACTACATTGATTGTACCTCTAAATACAAGAAGAGCAGGTTTAGTGTGACCAGTTGGAAGGTACTGCCAGAAGCAAAATGGGAAAATAGGACTCTTATTTTAAATAGCTTACAAGGACTTTTACACTTGTAACCCCACCCCAGCTCAGAAGATTAAAGAAAGTTCTCCGATGTCTCTGGAATGGAAAAATTTACTTCCCCGACCCGCAGACACTGAATTTCGACGGAATTACCAAGTTCCAGCTAAAATTCCTGAGTTGCAGGATTTTAGTTTCAAATATGGATGCTACTCAAGCCTACCAGCTGCTTCTCAGGGTCTAGGTAAGTAAGTACACCTGTAGCTTTGAAAGCAACTTCAGAGATTCTGTTCTTGTTCCAAGATTCTTCAGCATGCAGGGCCCCGGCAGGTAATCTTGGTAATAGTTAGGAAGAATGCCAGTTATCTCTGCATCCCTGCAAGGAATCAAAACTCTGTCTAGCTTCAAACCCAAGGAATGAGTAAGTCTTGGAAAAGAACTGATTGCATATGCTATGGAATGAATATATGCTCTGCCTTGTGGTGGGGAGGCGGCGGGCAGTGGGGAAGCAGTTGTTGGAATTGGAAAACAAAGGCAGGCTTCAGTTGTTATAAAATTACCAAAGAAGAGACTGGGTAGGATTCAAATTAGACTTGTCAGTTATCCACTAGAGGTTTAACCACATGGTACATCTATCAAATATCTTCAGGTTTGACAACGGTTCTAATGATCCTGATTCCTACTGTTTTCAACAGAGGTTCTTAAAAGTCCCATGGCCAAGCCATTTCAAAGCTACTGGTTAAATGTATAATTTTGTGTCAGTCTGAGATAGTGATCTATTCCTGGCATGGAGTTGGAACCAAGTAGTGCTGTAGACAAAAATCACAAGGATAGAAGCTTAGCATCTCGAGGTTAGAAGACAGCCTAGAAATCACCTCATCTAGATCCTCACACCATAAGGGAATCCCTTTTATTCCATCCTTGCCAAGGGGTGATGTCGTCACTTTTGGGGGGAGTGCCCCACCCCCAAGACAACGCTTCCATTTTTGGATACTGTTGGAAAGTTCTCAACAGCTGGAACCTTTCTTGCTTAGGCTTTGGCTTTGGCTTTGGTTCTATTTCCTCCCACCAGCTGGTGGTCCCTGTAAAAGAGACATATAGGAACAAAAGCAGTATTTAAGGTGTCCTTAAGATTTACAAAGGTTGGGCATGTTGTAGAAATTAGGGTCTTCCATCACGTTTTCATTGCCTTTTTTTTTTTTTTTAAGATTTTATTTATTTATTTGACAGACAGATCACAAGTAGGCAGACAGGCAGAGGGGAAAGCAGGCTCCCCGCTGAGCAGAGAGCTGGATGTGGGGCATGATCCCAGGCCCCTGAGATCATAACCTGAGCCGAAGGCAGAGGCTTAACCCACTGAGCCACCCACCAATTTTTTGCCCCAATAATTCCATGACTATCAGAACCCACATTAAATGAACAATACTCAGATTCAAACAAATGATTTTGATTTTGCTTGAACATGATACATCAGTATCTGAATTATTTATTAGTCTAAATGTGCAATGAGTGCTGGATGGACATATTTTCACTGCTCATCCACACACACCTGGGTCACTGAATGACTCCTCTTAAGGTGTCACCCTGTCTGCTTAGGAGATGGCACAAAAGGGAAAGTAGCTTCTATGAAGGCATTTGTTTACTAAGGAGCTGGTGAATGTTACCATCCCACCATGCTGACCTGAAGAAGAGTTGATCTCAGGGAGAACTTTTCTGGGCCATCAGCCCCAGTCACCCCCGCTGCTAGTATCCACCGTCCTGAGTCCCAGCAGCTCTGCATAGCCTGAATCATGGGAGCAGTGTCTTCTACTGTGGCTCGCTTTCCATACCTCAAGGATGCTGACTAAACTCCAAGTGGGGCTCGGGGCTGTTGGGGGTGTGTTTGACAAATAAGGGCGTGAATTCTTTGCTCAGTGACAGCTTCTGTGTCTTTCCTTCCCCTGTGCCCCCCTAGTCCCTGCTGTGCTGCACAGCCACATGAGGAATCAAGAACGCACAAAGAAGCAGACTATATACCAAAGCGATTATGGAAAATCCCATCTGGATTTCTTAACGATTTTAGACTCATTTACTCCCTCTCAAGTCACAGAGTACCTTCAGGGTGTTTCTTACAAAGGTAGGAGGTCTTTAAAAGGTGGGAGGAGGTCTCGAGTTGCTATTGAATAAATGTACAGATAGTAATACGTTGCTTTTCATGCCAAATAGAAATCGTTCCAATGTTTAGCCACTGGAGCTAAATGTCCACAAGAAGATAAACACTGCCTCAAAGAAATCCCATAGTTCTGTGTAAACCTCAACCCATTGAAAATAAGTTCGTCTTAAAAGAGGCCCCAGGGACTGTAGCCCCCCCTTATTAAAAAAGAAACATCTAGCCTTTCGCTCCTCTCTGATCTCACTCATTTCGCTCCTTCAGCTTCATGGTTGCATTTCTCCAGGATAATCTCTGGTTTTATTACAGTGAAGTGATTTCTTCTGTGGGTGTTTGTGCTGTCTCATAGTTTTGTTTTATCTTACATAATCTTTATTGCCTGTTTGATGGTACTTTTGGTGATAGGCTTTTTAGGGTACATGAGAATCTCTGTGTAGAACATCCTCCAAAAGGGCAAAGGCCATGCTCAGGGCAGTGTTAGTTGTATTACGAAGACTTATCCCAGCTCTGGGCCTGGGGACTGGAATCTGCTTGGGAGCATCTCAAGGATGGCTGGTCAGCCTGTGCATGTGTAAAATGTCAACTCAGAGAATAGGAGATGGAGGCGAGGAGACGAAGCTCTTCTACCAGCTGCCCTCGGGATCCACTGCTGGTGGTCACACTTGCTGTTACTCCCCATTTTTGAGCATATGCCCCCATGCAGGCATATTTATTTCTATAAAGAATATTCATGCCCCACTAAACTAGTGTATTATGTAAGTTATAAAACATATTAAATGCTGAAGAAGGAAGTAAAAAGCAATATAACATAATGTTATAGAACATAAATATGTAGAATATAAGTACAGGTTCTAATATTTCTTCCCA
The DNA here is from genome assembly GCF_022355385.1 of Mustela nigripes. Classification (NCBI taxonomy): domain Eukaryota; kingdom Metazoa; phylum Chordata; class Mammalia; order Carnivora; family Mustelidae; genus Mustela; species Mustela nigripes. The sequence goes on from NC_081571.1 coordinate 12,687,573, forward strand.
CATGCCATGGACCACCTTCAACCTGCCACTTGGTACTTCAGACTATGTGGCAGCCACTGCCTTGTTTTGTGCCTTGTGGCCAGGCTTGACTTGGAATGTCCACCAGGTCCTCATTATCTCCAACTGCTCCCTGCCTCCTAGCTGTCTTGGGTCCCCAATCTCTGTCCTTTGCCTGTCTCCAGCTACAATAAGAAGAGTTTGGTCTTCTGAAATCCTCTCTGAAACCCTTAATGCTAGGATCTTGTGCCCCACACAAAACTGAAACCTTACTGTAGGCAAGTCTGGTGAGGGGGTGCGCATGGGTGGGTGTGTGTGTGGAAGGAGGGAAGAGGATACCTTGCACGATTGCAGACTGAAGGTTGATGGCCCAAAGGCCATTAATAGAGCTCAAATGTTGGGTTTCAAGAAGTACCAGAAGCAGGTGTTTTGCCTCACTCTAAGGCACAAGCAGAAGCCTGTGTTTGCCATCAGGAGCTTGGTTCCTCTCAGCAGATGCTTCTGGGCCAATTTGACCCCTCAGAAGGAAACAAGAGGCTCTTTGAGGTCAGCTGCTCAGATCTTGCAGGGAAGCAGAACAGAATCTCCCCATCAACCCCCAGCCTGCTTTCCATTGTTTTCCCCAGCTTGGGTTCATATGTATAAAACCGTCGTCCGCATTCTTTAATGGACCCCTTTCACCTCTGGAGTCACATCTGTTTGACCCCAAACAGATGAGTCCATCCAAAGCAGATGGAGGTTTCCAACTGCCCAGGAACTTGAAATGCAGGTGGCATTGAGGTTCCTCTGCGTGGAAAAACCAGGTGGCTGCTGGCACCTCTGTCCTTGGTTGTGTGTGTGTGATTTGTAATCCAGCCTTGGTGGTGCCCCCGAGGGTGAACCAAGGATGCCTCAGGTACTTTGACAGCCTCTGCTCTACTTGGATCTACCTTCTCCAAGATTCCTAGCATAAGCTGATTCAGTTGGGCTCTTCCAGTTGGGTTTTCTCCCCAAACAAGTGAGACATGATCTATTACCTAACAAGGTAGCTTTAGGGCCAATCTAAGCCTTGGTTGCTTTTCAGGTATCCTGCTGTCCTGGGGCCCTCAGGATGGCACTGGGGGCAGGTACCTGGATGCTCAGGCCTCGGAGCCTTGCCATTTTGCACAGACTAGGGCCTTTATAGGATCTATGGGTTTTAGTTTCTCTTTCCTAGTTTTGCTTTTGAATGACCTACTCCTCAGCCAGCTATGCTGGAAGCTGACAAGCAAGTAGGAGGTTCCCTTTGAGTTATTATGCCCCCAAACTCTTGTCATTTTCTAGTCATTTAATTGTCATTAGTGTCTGGGATGACGCTAATGCTTTTCGGACGGTGAGTGTCTCAGCAGAGCTCCTGCATGGTCGGGCTGAGCCCGTATGCAAGAGAATAAAAAACTTGGCAGCTACACTAGGCTGAATGAATTATTACCACCTTGCTTAAAGTATTTTGCTGGATTCTCCCTCTTAGAGAATATTGGGGCCCAGAACAGGTGCATTTTGAAGGAGAGGGGAAGGGAAAGGATGCCCATCATGGCCCAAGACAGGGGGCAAGGGAGATGGCGGGATAGAGAAGATCCCAGGAAGACAAGATGAAGCTGGGTAGTAGGAAAGCAAGGGCAGCTGAAGGCAAACCTGGTGTTTCCAGTAACCCTGTGTATCGCTCTCCGGTGTCGCGCTCTCTATTACAGCTGGAGAGATTTGAACTGTCTTTAGTGGCCATTCTGTTTTCAGAATCATCTTAATCTCCAAGTGATTCAGGCCACCCAACTGCTTACCCTTTGCGCCTCTGTTATTTATTAGTAAAGACTGTCATCTCCCTACTTATCCCCCCTCTTCCTTTAAAAGACAAACTTCTCTGAAATCCGGTTTTCAGAGTCTTTCAGCTGTCACTCACTCCCCGTCTCTTCCAGTCAAAGCTCCCATGCACATGGCTATCCAAGTGGTAATTTCTTCCTAGGGTGTGATTCAGTATTGTAGGGAATATATCCACTGACTGGAGGAATTTCATTGACTGAATAAATCGCTTGATACAAAGATAAATAAAAAACAAATCCTCCCTTTCAAAGAACTCATCATCAGGAGTGGGAGACAGACACACAGGTGTAATGTGATAAGCTCTGTAATCGAAGTAGTCTCTGGGTGTATTAGAAGTCTGCGAGGGGTACACCCCTGCCCCTGTGGGTTGAAAGAGCATTAGGGAAGGCTGCTCTGAGGAGGCCTCTTTTAAGGGTCAAGGGCGGATCAGCACGACATGGAGAAGCAGGGCCATTCAGAGGGAGCAGAGGAAACAGCATAAGCAAAAACATGGAGACATGAATCTGCATCTGTACATAATAAATACGGGTAACATTTGAATTGCAACTGATAGCCTTTTTGAACAGTTGTTTAAGTTGATTTTAAATTTGATACCATCTCATTGTTTTTATTCATTTATGCTGAACTTGATTCATCTTATATGCTTACCTTTGACATAAGAAGGACTTGTCTTTATTTATTTGCTTGTTTATTTAAAATTAACTCTTTGGTGTAAGATTTAATATAGAGACCTTTTAGGCTTAAAATGACAAGGACCGAAATCAGCGAATGTTGAGAATACAGAGAGATCTGTTGCTGGTAGGCATGTCAACTAGTAGCGTCAGTGTAATATTCGTAACAGATCTGGCAGTTTCCCATAGAGTTAAACCTATATCTACCCCAAGACCCAGAAATTCTATTTTTGGGTATTTACCCAAGAGAAAAGAAACCATGTGTCCACTGAAGGACTTCTACAAAAATGTCCGCAGCCACTGTTTTCTTAATAGTTCCAAACTGGATACGACACACATTTCCACCATAGCAGGCTGTGAAAAACTGGTATATGCACAAAATGAAAAACTGCTAGGTAATTAAAAAAAAAAAAAAAAAGAATCAGTTATCATTGTAGTCAACAACATGAACTTCAAAAACATGATGCTGAGTGAAAGAAGCCAGACATAGATCTTACGTTTTGTGTGACTGCTTTTATTCAAAGGGCTCCAACAACAGGCAGCACTTCTCTGTGATAAACGAAATCCGAACAGTCTGTTTTGGCGGGGGAGAGGTGTTGATTGGGAAGGAGCATGACAGCTCTTTTTGGAGCAGTGGCAGTGCTCTTATTATATGGGTACAAGTTACATGCACGCGGGTATCAACCCATCAAACCGCTCATGAAAGACCAGTGTGTTTCACTTTGTGAAAAGTATACCTCAATTTAAGACAATGCTGAGGTCAAAAAAGATATGGAGCAACGTGGGGATGTCAGGTCACAAAAACAAAGAACCAGGAAGAATTGGAGAGTAAGCCAGGACCACACACACACACTCTCCTGATCTTTAGACCCCAGCTGACACTGAGCAAGGTCACAGGGACACTGCACATGATAACATGGGACCACTCCCACTCTTCCTTGCTTTTGGTTGCTGCTGCACAGATGACAATTGCTAGGAGTAAGAAAAATTTTACAGCTCCACTCTGTAATATTAAAAAGGTGTGTGTATATAAATATACACACATACACACAACACATATATATATGTGTGTATGGAAATATGGAATGAGAATTAGGGAACTATAGCTGTTCAGAACAGGACAAGATTCCTTTAACTTTCCAGATGAGGATGTGGAGGCCAGGGAATTGAAGGGCCCTCTCATGGTCAGTTGTCAGTCAAAGATAGCAAGGCACACTAGCAGTTGGTGGGTAGAAAAACAACCCCAGCTTCGAGGAAACTCTGGGAACCATAGCCTGTATTGCTTTTTTGGCATGACTATTTACTACTGTGTTCTTGGTCATAAAAGGTAAGGCAGACCAGGCCCTGTCTAGGTGTTTCATACACAGCATTCCTAATCTAGCCCAACAACTGTACAAGGCAAGTCCTATTTATGTATTCAAAGATGAGGAAATGAAGGAATGGAGAGGTCACATGATTTGCTAATGCTCCCCAGGACAGAAAAGAATCCCAAGTCCGCTTCACTCAAAACACCATTCTTTTTCCAGGAAGCCTTGCTGAGCCTTTAAATATTAAGTTTACTCTTTTTTAATCAATAATTATACACTTGTGACTTTTTAGGTGTTAGACATATACCCTTTGATTATTTTGGTCTTATCCAATTTGTCTATAGATTACTTTTATATGATACTTGCCTCCTTTCTAGAATTCTCTATTTAGCACTTAATAGTTAAATGGAAAACTTTATCTTATTTTTCTGTAATTTTCAGACAGACAAATTCTCGATCACTTTCTCCGCTCTCACTGTGACTTTGGCATGGGACAGAAAAATAAAGGAAACAGTTCAGATGAAAAAAATTGAAAATCAATAAAAACACTGGATCATTTTCTCAATAATGGAAAAGAATAAGATCTAATTTGTTTCAAATAATATATTCATGGATTTATGTAATTTTATTTTGTTTTACTTTGTTCTTAAACAGTAAAATCATTTAAGGCCATAAATCCTCCCCCCACCAATGTATCCAATAGGTTTTGCTATAATTTTTTTTCCTTTCCTCTTCTGAGTATTTACTTTATGGTTTCAATTTTGATTACATCTCTGACCTAGAAATAATGTAGAAGAGGTTTTTTAGTTTTCCAAAAATTAGAGGATTTAAAAAAAAATTTTATTGTTGACTTTCTATACAAAAGTTTTTGAAAAAATCTTTGCTTTGGGAAATTTAGCAAAGTTTCCTTTTATGCTAAGTGTGTGATTTGTGTATTACATGAATATAAGAAGAAAAAAAATGTATGGTTTATTGTATTTCTCAAATCCCTTATATCTTTACTTTAATTGTATATTTGAACTGTTAAATTCCGAAAGAATAATATTAAAAACATCCCACAGTAAAAATGGTTCCATTAATTTTCTTGTATTTCTGGGGTTTCATGTATATTTATATACTATATATTACGTATACATTTATGTTTGTATATATAAATATATAATATATATAGCTGCTATGTTGTTTATCAATTTTTTGACCCATATAGAGCTTTTTCAGTGATTAACTTTTTTCCCCTCATTACATACTATTCCTCTTTGACTTCATTAATAATTTTGGCCATGAGTTACATTTTAATTGATATTAAGGTTGCCATTCACACTTTGTTTTTCTTTACCTTTTCTTGGTATACATTTGCCTTCCCTTGATTTCCAATCTTTCTTTGTAAATTTCTTTCAGTTTGCTGTTAGAAATACCTTATGGAGGGGTTTTATATTATAACTAATATAAGAATTTAGTCGATAGAATACAATAATTATGATGCTTGACATACTTGGTTTATGATTTCCAATTGTTTTTTCTTATTCTTTGTTGTTCTTTTTAGTCTTACTTTTCCTAAAATTCTTCATTTTTTTATTACACTGTTTATTTTTAGAGAGAAAGAGAGCGTGAGTTGGGGGAGGGACAGTGGGGCTACTGCAGAGCCCCACTTGAGGCTCAATCCCACAACCCTGAGATCATGACTTGAGCCAAAATCAAGAGCTGGATGCTTAACAGACTGAGCCACCCAAGTGCCCCTTACACTGTTAATTTTTAAATCATACTGTTTTTCACTATACTAGCAGTTTTTTAAAATCACACATGAACATTGCTAAATTTGGATTTCTCTATTAATATATAAGAATTACACTTCCCTATGCTTCCAGTAACTTTTCCTTATAATTCCGCCCTTCTCCAGCTTGAGAGATCATCTTTAATTTCCTATCCCATATCGTACTTCCTACTCCCACCTGAGCACTCACACAGATAGTTTGGAATTATTGCATCAAGCTTTTCTTAGGGATTTCCTTACAATTTCCTGTCTTATTTAAAGAAGACTTAAAGCATACAAATTTTCAGTCATATCATCAGTATCATCCATTTATGTTTGACTATCACTTATTCATGCATTATCTTGTTTTCCCAAATGACTAGATCCATGCTTTGACTTACTTTTATTCAGTTAGAATAGTTTCTATGTATTTCCTCACATGGGTCACATGGGTGGCGACACGTTGAATCCTTACTTGTCCCAAAATGTCACTCTTTTGATTAAATGATATCTTGCCTGGGTATAGAATTCTTGGAACTTCAATTTTCTCAATAGGCCACAGTCATTCCATTGTCTTTTGGTTAAGAGTATAATTTGTAAGTCAGATACTGGTTCTGGTTCAGTTACTGCCATAAGTGATCTGGGCTTTTGGTTTTGTTTTTCTGGAAGTTTAAAAGACTTTCTCTTTACCTTTGGAATATTTCAGTACCTTTTTGAGGCTAAGTTCAGCTTTATTTGGAATTTTTCTGTAACTTCAGGTAATTTCATTTCATATTGTTTTTTATTATGGCCTTTCTTCTCTATGATACTTCTTTCTTTCTGAATATAATAATATTTTGGAGGAGAGGCTTCCTGGATCTGTCTTTTAAGTCTTTTTGATTTTTTGTTTATAGTTTCCTTTTTTTGGTATTTTATTTATTTATTCATTTATTTTTATTCTGTTCAGTTATTATATTGTACATCGTAAGTTTTTGTTGTAGTATTCAACGATTCATTATTTGCACCTAGTGCTCACTGCATAGTTTCCATTTTGAAAAATGTTTTTGACATGTGTTGTGTATCACCTCCTTTTGCCCACTCAGAACATCAGTTTGGTTCTTAGCAATGAATGTTGTGTTTATCCTCTTTTAAAATCCAGGCATTGGGGTGCCTGGGTGGCTCAGTGGGTTAAGCCACTGCCTTTGGCTCGGGTCATGATCTCAGGGTCCTGGGATCAAGCCCCACATGGATCTCTCTGCTCAGCGGGGAGCCTGCTTCCCCCTCTCTCTCTGCCTGCCTCTCTGCCTACTTGTGATCTCTCTCTCTGTCAAATAAAAAAAATAAATAAATAAAACTTTAAAAAAAATTCTAAAATCCAGGCATCAAATTTTATTTTACCATTAATTTTGTAAAGGTTAGGTCAGTCCTTTGGGGACTCTGAGCCAATAAAAATGAGCCTTAGAGGAAGGATGGTCTTTGTGTGTTTACTGGATGAGTGGGGGGGGGGGGGGGCGGTTCTGGGCTAACACAGAAGGGGTTCACTTGCTGCTGAAGTGCTCACAAAAGTCCCATGCTCCCTCCAGGCTGCTCTAAGAACAGGATTGACTGCATAGACTGGGTAAAGTTTATTCTAATTGCAAACTCCTCCAGGTTTTATCTAAGAGTAGCTTGTATATGGTTAGTATATGTTTATTTATGGGTAGCTTGTCTAAGAACCACAGGCCATGAGGGGACATGTATGGCCATTCTGGAAGGCATAGTCCCACATCTGCCCATCTGGACCTATCAGAGAAGCCTGAAGTCTGAGATCCTTGTCGTGGGCTCCAGCAGACTGCCTTCTCCCATGGCTCTGTGCCTGCTGCTCTCTCATGGCACAGGGTTCATGGAAAACAAGATTTGTGTCTACTTCAAATCTCTGAACAACATGCAGCTTCACACACAGCCCAGCCTCTCTCAATAGTGTACAGTTTGGTGGTTGTGAGGCATTGGAGTGTAGCCTTGTCTGCTTTCCTGGATGTCCTGTGGGGCATCTCTCCTCTGCTCCCTTCCCTGAATGACAACTGCCAGCAAGATTTACATGGAGGGGGCAGCTTGACCGCTAGGGTTTTTATGGGTCTCTTATTTGGACCTGTTCCACTTTCCACTTTCATTTTGTATTGAAGCAGTAACATCCCCATGGTGTCTCATTTCTTTCAGATGGGTGATTTTCTACCTATGAGCTGGGTTTGCCACACTTTAGCAGCTGTGGGCCAACACCTGAGCATCAAGTTGATGTCTTTCTTGGGGTACTAGGGATTTAGCTGTGACCGGCCCATAACTTCACATGGATTCTTTCTTGGTTTAGTGTGTGCGATGTGGGACTTCCTGACTACCTTTGTGACACTCACTCCACAGCATGGTCCACGCTCCCTTGGGCTCTTGAGTCACATATCAAACATGAGTAGTCTTGTTTGATATGTGACTCACACTTCAGTCAATGTTTATTGAACATCTACTCTATATCAAGCAGTGTTTTTAGGTAGTGGGAATTCATTAGTAGTGAAAAGAAAGATATGGAGCATACATTCTAGAGTGAGGGACAGATCATAAGTAAAAACGGACATAATTACAGAATATAAGTGCTACACAAAATATGAATCGTGCTGTGATAAAGAATAATGAGAGGCTTCTAAGGGGAAGGATCATATAAGCCGAGCCTTTAAGAGGAGAAAGATCGGGGCGCCTGGGTGCCTCAGCTGGTTAAGTGTCCAACACTTGATTTCCACTCAGGTCATGATCTCAGGATTGTGAGATCAAGCCCCATGTCAGGCTCTGTGCTCAGCGAGAAGTGTGCTTGGGATTTTCTCACCCTCTCTCTCTGCTCCTCCCCCTGATCGCTCTTTCTCTAAAATAATAAATCTTTAAAAAAGAGAGAGAGAGAGAGAAAGAGCAAACCAGGTGAAGAGATGAGGCAACAGCTTTTCAGGCTTGGGAAACAGCAAGGCAAGGCCATTCTGGTAGGAAAAATCTTGAAGTGTCCTAGAAACTGGCAGAATGCCGAGTGACTGAAGTATGTGGAATTGGCTGGGCACAGGGTGCAGAGGGACAGTCATAGAAGAGGAGGCCAAGGAGGCAAGGCTCAGATCACGCAGGGCCCGAGCGCCGCTGATTGTTGGCAGTATGGTCTCTGTTCTTCTTGTTTCTGTGCTACAGATTACTTAATACATTTCTGTTGACTCAAGTTGTAGATCACTCATGAACATGGATGGCTTGGTTGGATGCTAATGCTCCTCTTCAAACTTGGCTGGTAAAACTTTGTCTAGGAGTGGATTTCTTAGCCACTGCACACCATGTAGATGCATCTTAGGCTTTCCACCTATCTCTAGGAGAAAGCTCCACACTCTGGGACTCCCAAAAGGGATAGCTCACCTCCCTCCTAAAAGACTTTCTTTAATGTTATAAAGTTTACTCTTTGTGAAGTTCTATGGGTTTTGACAAAAGCACAGAGTCATTGTACAGAATAGTTTCACCACCCTAAAATATCACCTCCCTCACTCTTCCCAAATCTCTCATTGCTTCTTTTGGAAATGGTTTTGGTATTCTAAGGGCAGGAGGGCCAAGAAAAGCCACACCGAATCTATTGCCTCGTGGCAGACAGCCCACAGATGAGTATTACCATATACCTGGCTGCACATGAAAAGGTATGCTACACAGAGTTGTAGAACAGGTAAGTGGCTGCCATTTTAGAGCCACACATTCTGCCTCTAAATACAGTAGTGAGATGGGTAATTTAACTGATTTCTTGAGACACTGTGGGAACTGTGGTATTGATTGTCTCCAATTCTTCATCTCCTTCTGTATGTATCCACACCCTTAGCTATGCAACTTTGTAGTCTCTCCTACCCAGTTTAGAACTTAGTTCTCAGCCTTTGCAGGGGAGCTTTGCCATGTGACTTGCTTCAGCCAATGGGATGGTAGCGGACATAATCCTGCCTTGGTTCCAGGAGGAGGTTGAGAGACTTGTGGAAGGCATCTACTGCTATGGTCTGAATGTTTGTGTGTCCCCAGATTCATACGTTGAGATCCTAATCCTTGAAGTGATTATGAGCCAGTGGGGTCTTTGGAAGGCAAAGCCCTCATGATTGGGATTAGTGGACCCACAGAGTTCCTGGCCCCTTCTGCCTTTGAGGGCCCCAAGACAGCCATCTGAACCAGGAAGCTATCACCAGACATCTAATCTGCTGGCCCCATGATGTTGGAATTCTAGCTTCCAGAACAGTGAGAAATAAATGGTTCTTGTTTATGTACTACTGAGTTTATGATATTTTGTTATAATAGCCCAAATGGACTCATACAGCTACCCCAGCTGACCTACCCTAGTGACCCACAAACAAACTGTGAGTGGGAAATAAATGGGTTTTGTTGCATGCCACTGAGATTAATGCAGCATAGCTAAGTGATGCAGGCACAGTATCTAGATGAGACATCTCGGGAAACCTCAAGATGAAATGAAAGGCTTGGTAGAATCGGTTCACTCTCTTAAAAATATTAAGGCTAATCCCCACTAAAAATGGGTAGTGTTTAAAAAGTGGAGAGTGTGGTTGTGGTTCTTTTATATTTTAAAGCCTGCCAAATGGTGAAGGCATTTTAAATACTGAAAACTTCAAATGTTCTCATGAGACCAGTAGCCACTGCTTATTTTAACATGCCAAAGGATATGAATGGTTGGTTTAATACTGTTCCTTCTCAGAGCAGATTGTCGAGACCAGATCAGTCAATGCATCTAACATGAGTTAATTCTGTAGTACTAGTACCTCTATTATTATATTTCAAAGAGAGTAGTGTTTCAACACAGATAATGATTCTGAAATTGTTTCTCTTGTGGAATCCCCTGATGCCTTTTTTGATTCCCTTTCTATTCTCTTGCAAAACTCACCCCCGCACACACACACCCAATTAAAAAAAAAAAAAAAGTACATATAACAGATTTCTATGCTTTCCAGAAACATCTGTTCTTTGTATTTAACCTCCTGAGGAAACTGTGATATAAATGTTTAAATTTGTTCTATTTTGTTTAAAAAGTGCTTTCACAAATGGAAGAGTAGAAAAATAACATCACTTGAAATTAAAGACTACACTAATTTATTAAAAAAATGAAAGAAAAAGAAAAATCACAATGGGGCATTTGAAGTTGAATTTTCATTATGTCCTAATAATCTCTCTGCATAGGAAGTGTATGAGCCAGAGTAATGCTTCTCAACCTTGGCTGCATGACAGAATGGCCTGGATAGATTTTTAAAATCCTGATGCCCTGGCCACTTACTGGACCAGTCACATCAGAAATTCTGGGCATGGAACTCAGCAGCACTTGGTTCTAAATTTCTCCAGGTGATTCTAATGTTTATCAAAGATGAAAAGCCACTGACCTAAAGAAGTGACCTAGCTGGCACCTGTCAAGTTGTTAGTTCAGTCAAGGTCTGAGCAGGAAAGAGAATCCAACCCATTTGTTTCATATGAGAAAGCTTAAATGGAGTAATATTTAAATGGACTAGCAATAGAAGGAAGCTATTACCATCTCTAGACTTGATGGAAAATGTGACCGGAGCCCAGTGAGACCCTGATGTGTGAAGAAGCCTCTGTCCCAGGGGAGCTGTAGTTAGGGAAGGATAGAGACACTCTGCCAGAGACATGGAACAAGGAGAGATGGGGGAAGAAATACTCTGCTCTCATTTTCTCCTCCCCTTTAACAGAGCCTGACCCCTTGTCAATGGCTCCCATTGACCAAGCCCAATGGACTCCTTCCAGAAAGGTGTTGAGGGAGATACAGTGCAAAGGGTCAGCTTCCAGTGGTACAGAGTAGCTAAAGAAGGACATTAAAGGGGCTTTGAGGGCCTAATCAAATTTAAGTAACACAACCAGCCAAACTTTCTGAACCAAAGCAAAAGCAGAGTGTGCAGCCAAGTACTGAATTATGATCTCTAAATGTAATTTTATAAAATGCCTTACAAAATAAAGTATAATTATTCATTTAGAGAATCATCTTAAAAAATAATCACATTTCATGAAAATTGGGATTGTTCCAGAAGATCTAAGGTATATGATTATGAACAGTTTAAACTTTATTATTCATTCAACATTTATTTCAGAATATTTTTAATATTTTGTGCCAGACACTGTGCCATGCTAGATACAGAATCAAAGACATTGGGAACCATGTGTACATACTTCTGGGTAGAGTATTCTGTAAATGTCAATTATATCACTCCTATAGTTCAAATCTTCTGTATCTTTACTGATTTGCTTTTGGAGAAAAGAATGTTCAAGTCTCTGACTATAATTGGGATTTATCTATGTATCATTTCAGTTCCTTCAGCCTGTCCATTCCTTTCCTGTATTTGAAGCTGCATTGTTAGGGGCAAACACAGTTCTATGTCTTCCTGAAGAACTGACCCTTTGTCATCTTATATGGGTCCTCTTTAATCCTGATAATATTCCATATTCTGAAGTCTACTTTGTCTCATAGTGATGTAGCTATTTCAGATTTCTTTTGGTTAGTTTCTGTGTGGTATGATTTTTTTCCATCCTTTTACTTTTGTCTTTTTGTTTAAAGTGGGTCACTTTGTGTGTATATACCACATCCTCTTTAGCCATTCATCAGTTGATGGGCACTTGGGCTGTTTCCATAACTTGGCCATTGTAGATGATGCTGCTGTCTACATCAGGGTGTATGTGTCCCTTTGAACTAGTATTTTGTGTGTGGGGGAAGAGGGAAATAGGTGATAGGGATGAGGGAGAGCACTTGTGTTGAGCACCAAATGTTGTAGGAAGTGCCCAATCCATGTATTGTATGCCAAATGTTAACTAATTGGAATTTAAAAAATTAAAAAACTAAGGACGCCTGGGTGGCTCAGTTGGTTAAGCAGTTGCCTTTGGCTCAGGTCATGATCCCAGCGTCCTGGGATCAAGTCCCACATCGGGCTCCATGCTCCGCAGGGAGCCTGCTTCTCCCTCTGACTCTGCCTGCCACTCTGTCTGCCTGTGCTTGCTCTTGCTCTCTCTCTGACAAATAAATAAAATGTTTTAAAAAAAATTTAAAAACTAAAGTGGTTTTCTTGTACATAGCAATGGTTGGATTTGTTTTTTTTTATCCAATCTGATAATCTCTCTCTTTCAATTGGTGTGCTCCTGGCATGCACATTAATGTGATTATCGTCATGATCAGTTTAAGACTTACCATTTTGGTATCTGTTTTCCATTTTATTTCATATGCTCTTTCCCCTCTCTTTTTCCTCTCTTCTCTTGGAGTAATTCAGCATATTTTTATTATTCCATCTTTGTCTCCACTATTATTATTTATTCTGCTTTTCCAAATAATTTTTAGTGTTTCCTTTTGTTTCTCCAATATGCATCTTTAATTAATATATATCCAGCATCAAATATTTTACTACTTCCTATGTAGTTTAAAGACCTTATAATTGTATATGCCTAACTCCCCCATTCTTTCTTTTGTGCTATTGTTATTATGCATTTTATTTTAACCTATGCTATAAATACATACTACATTGCCATTATTTTTCAGGCAGCTTTCTTTTAGAAAAATTAAATTTTATATTTATTTATTGTATTTCTGGCTCTCTTCATGTCTTTGTGCCGATCTGAGTTTCTGTCTGATGCTATATTCCCTTAGCATTTTGAAAGCTTTTCCTTCTGGTAGACTTTAGTGTGAGAGCTAATGTTAATCTTGTCATCAGCTGGGCTGGCTTTGAGATTTGTTGTTGGTAGGGTTATCCTCGGTACTACAAAACCTTTGAATTCTTCTCAGTTTTTGTTTGAGAGTGTTTACTTCTCTTTCATTTATTGAAGATATTTTTGCTAGGTACAGAATTTTTGTTTGACAGATTTTTTTTTTTTTTTTTTTTTGCTTTTAACATTTAAAGGTGTTACTCCATTGCCTTATTGTTTGCACAATTTCTAACGAGTGTTGTAATTCTTATTCTTAGTCCTCTGCAATATCTTTTTTCCTGTGGTTGCCTTCAAAACTTTCTTCTTTCTTTCTTTCTTTCCTTCCTCCCTCCCTCCCTCCCTCCCTTCCAGGAATTTGAGTATAATATTGAGGTTTTTGTTTGTTATTTTGTTTAATTTTTGTATTTATCCTGCCCAATGTTCTCTGCTTTGGCTTGGTGTCTGTCATTTGTTTTGGGAAATTCTTAGCCTTTATTTCTTCAATATTTCTTCTGCCCTGGCCATTTCTTATTGGACATTGTCAGATAGCTCTTGAATATTCTGTATTGTTCATTTATTTCTGCCCTATTTTCTCTTAGTGTTTCAGTTTGGCTAATTTCTATTGGCCTGTCATCAAATTCACTGGTTCTTTTCTTGATCGTGTCAAGTCTACTGGTAAGTCCATCAAAGGGAGCTCTTCATCTCTATTTCTACATTTTTCATTTCTAGCATTTCCATTTGACTCTTTCTTGTGGTTCCCATCTCTTTGCTGACATTACATATTGTCTGCATTTCCATTAGACTTTACCATAATAATCATAGTTTAAAATTTCCCATCGTATAGTCCCAACATTTTTGACATCACTGAGTCTTCTTCTGTAGACTGCTTTGTCTCTTGGCAGTGTACCAATTTTTTTTAAATTTTGCTTCTATGTGCTTCATAACTTTTTGATGAAAGCTGAACATCTTGTTTGTGATGGTAGAAACTGGAGTAAACAGTTTTCATGACAGGAAATTGGTGTTCTTTTTTCTTCCAGTAGACCTTTTGTTTGGGAGTTAGGGTTAATACAGACAGAATGGGACTAAGTTTGAGGTTTGTTGCTACTATGGTTACCTTTGGTGCACCACAGGCTTCAGTTTCCTCTAACAATACCCTGTAGTATAACACCACTTTGTAGGGCAGCAGCTGGCTTTTTAGAGGATATTTTTAATTCATGCTCCCTCCTCAACTTTGGGTCCTTTGTATATAATGCACCTCTTGAGAATCCATTTGCAATTCTCCCAGCAGTATTCTACTGTTACTCATTACTCACAGCTTGTTAGTTTCATGGTGGGAGGGTGTTCTTTGTTGTTCCGGTTAAGCCTTATTCTTAGTCAGATACTATGTTCCTGGGTCTTGAGATGTGGCCTTTTTGGGGCTCCTGCCTCCCTTCCAGCCATAGTTCCGAGCCCAGTCCTTGTTTCTCTCCCTCCCCGATGAGTAGAGGATGTTTTCATTTCCTTTGCCTCAGCTGCAATGGGTTTTTACCTGTACCCTAAAGGCAGTGTTATTTTCTTTCCCCCTACAAGTTAAAGATTTTATTCCATAAGGTAGAAAAGAGTCTGGGTAGGGTTTCATATTCCTCCTGTTGTAGTTGTTCTCCCTAAGGCTTGCACCGTGTTTTCTCTGGAGAATCACCAGTCCCTTCTACGAACTTCTGTTGGGGTCCACAGAGAAGTCTGCAAGCAGGTGGGAACTTCCCTTATACGTGCTGCCTCACTGGGCTCCACACACTCTTGCTAACCCATATGCAGTCTCCATTAAATTACTAACTCTTCTTGCTGAATTCTTTCTGGTGTCCAGCTTTTCTGTCCCCGGTCAACAAATAATAGTTCCCATTTCATCCTGCAGGTGCCTGTATTTCCTTAAATTTGGGACTAGTTTGTTGCTCTCTGTGATAAGCACAAAACAAGTTGCAAACTTGCAGCTTATCTAGTTTTCTGTTGTTCTAAGTGTGGAAATTCTACCCTTTCTAGGTTCCCAGATCTCTGAATAGAAATGGAAAGTCAGAAATATAGTTTTTATTTGTCTTTTAACAGTTTTCAACTTCCAGTTATAAGATAAATAAGTCCTGGGGATGCAATATACAGAATGAAATAATTTGCAATTCTGTATCATATATTTGAAAGTTGCTAAGACAAGAGATCTTAAATGTTCTCATGGGAAGGAAGAAATATGTAACTATATGAGGTGATGGGAGTTAACCAAACTTATTGTGGTGATCTTTTATGTTATCAACGCGTATCAAATCATTACATTGTATACCTTAAACTTATACAATGTTATGTATCAATTATATCTCAATAAAACTAAAAAAAAAAATAAAAGGATGAATGTTTTGGCATGTTAATTATATCAATAAAAAATCATACAGTGTTTTAAAAAATCTTCCTGACTAGCTTTTTATAATTAATTGGTGGATATAACTAATCAGTAGTCAGTTATTAACTAATTTTATTATTTTATTTTATTTTATTAGTTTAATTTTTCTCATTTTTATAGTAACTATATAAACTTCCATAAAGTAATTTGGGTAACATGTAATTAGAAATGTACAGGACCAACATGAAGAAAATTCATAAAATTCTCTAAGGAACATGAAGTAAGTCTTGAGTAAATAAAGAGGCAGGATAGTTTCATATAGAGAATTCAATACTGTAAAAATGCCACTTTTTCCTAAATTGACTTATAAATTTAATACCAATAGAATTTTCATGAGTATGGATAGTTGTGTATGTAACTTGACAAAAAAATTCTAAAGCCCATTTGGAAAGAATAAATGTCAAGAATAACCAAGAAAATTTTAATCCAGAAGACAATTGGAGAAAATAATTAGGGGAAAATGTCCCTTACAAATATTAAAATGTGTCATAAAGTTACCATACTACACCCTGTCACAGGTGCAGGGGAAAATGATTAATGGAACAAAAATAGGCCAAGAGAAGACTAAAGTATATATGAGAATTTGGTATATAATAAAGGTGTCAGTATAAAACCATGGGAAGGAAATGGCTTATTAAATAAATGTCACTGAAAACCAGCCACTGGGGGGGGGGGCATATTAGATCATTCCCTTAATAAACTGCAGATGGATAAAATACGTAAATGTAAAATGTCTAAAAAATGAAACCATCCAGACACTAGAAGAATTTTTTTTTTTCCCTAGCTGGGGTGTTAAAATAACAAAACAAAACAAAACAGATTCTTAAATAAAGAGACTACTAAATTTGTCCACCCCAAAATTAAAAACCTTTAGTATGGCCAAAACAGTGCCTACTCGCACCTCCCCCCCGCCCCAAAGAACCTCTGCCATAAAAGTGAGAGACAATGGAAAAAGTTTTAGTATCACGTATAACAAAGTAGCAATAGTAGATTCAAATAGGTTTTATACATGAATCAGAAATTCACAAACACCTTAATGGAAAGATGGGCAAAGATGAACCAGACAGTGTCGGCAAGCTGGGAAAGGATGCTGCCATGTGTGGTCGGGGAGCACATCCATTTGTTATTGCTATTGTAACAAGGTACACAAACTGGATGGCCTGAGACAATAGAAATTATTGTCTCATAGTTCGGTAGGCTAGAAGTCAAAAACTCAGGTGTTGGCAGTGCCCTGCTCCCTCCAAAGCCCCCAGAAGAAAATCCGTCCAGGCTTCCTCCAGCTTCTGCTAGCCCTAGATGTTTCATGGCTTGTAGAGGCATTCAACCTCGGCACTCCATGGCACTGGAGGCACATTCTTTCCATGTCTTTGCAAGACCATCTTATCTCTGTGTGTCTGTCCAAATTTCCCTCTTCTCATAAGGGCATTCCTCAAATTGGACAAGGCCCCACCCTATAAAATATGTTTGGCAATATGTTTCAGAGTTCCCCTTCATGAATTGACCGTAATGGGATCTTTGCACAAATGGGAACAGTTACATGCCCGGTTTGATTTTTAAATCAAAGCACTCCCTAAAACTGGAGAAAAATGTCAATGACTTTTATTTCCATTGATAGGGGAGTGATAAGTAAATCCAGAATGGAACACCATGCACACATTTAGGTCTCTATTTATTGATAAAGAAACACAGTCTCTATAGAAGTCTTGCTAAGTGAAAAAAAAAGTAGATTACAAAATGATGTGATGCCAATTCTATGAAATGGTACAACTTCACATTAGCGTAACATAAAATGAAAATACACCATTGTATTGTATGTAAAGTGCACGCTGCCCTTTATCTGGAGGAATGGATTATCAGATATCTCACATGCAGTGCTTCAAGTCAGTGTGTCTCCAGAGGCTGGGGGCTCAGTCAGTTCAGCCTCTGCCTTCAGCTCAGGTCATGATACCAGTGTTCTGGGATTAAGCCCCATGTTGGGGGTTCCCTGCTCAGTGAGGCGTCTGCTCCTCCCTCTGCCCGTCCCCCTACCTGTGCTCTCTCTCAAATAAATAAATTAATTAATTAAAATCCTTTTAAAAAGCCAGAACTTCTCCACACTTTTTATAAAACGCCAAGAGAGACCAAAGGTGTGGAGCTGTATGTAGTGAAGTTCAGAGGAAGAAGAGCCAAGCTAGCGTATCTCATAGCAGAAATGGCTCTACCATTTACTGACACTGTGTCTGCAGATGAGCCACACCCTATGTGGAAACAAAGATCACAACAGTTTAGGAGTTTATCCCCAAAGAACAAAGTGAGAAGTGCTATTCATTCATGCTTCTCCTGCACTAGGCATATTTCTAGGCGTTGGAGATTCAGCTGGAAAAAAGATAAATTTGTGTCTGTGGAGCTTATATTCTGAAAATAGAAAATTGATAACAGGGATATCTGGGGGGGCTCAGTTGGTTAAATATCTGCCTTTGGCTCAGGTCATGATCCCATGGTCTTGGGTTCGAGCCTCATGATGGATTCCCAGCTTGTTAGGGAGCCTGCTTCTCGAACCTTTCCCTCTGACCCTGCTCATGCTCTCTCTCTCAAATAAATAAATAAAATCTTTTAAAAATCAATAACTAATAAACAAATGCACAATGTAATGACAGTTATAGCAGTATGAAGAAAAACATAAACCTATTATACAAATATGTATTTCACATATAATATATCATGTTAGTGTATGATACACTGTGGAATTCGGGAATATGAAGGAAAATACAGCAGACTATTGACAGAAAGGCATGAGAGGTTACTGTTTTAGGTGGGTTGGTCAGAAAGACATTTATAAGGGGGCATTGAGCTCATTTCTGACAGAAATCAGAGAGAAGGAGAAAATCTTGTAGATAGCTGAAGGAAGGGCCTTCCACATAGAGGGAACAATGGCAGAAGCCCGTGTGTTCTAAGAAAAGATCACTCTGATACTAGAGAAGCCAGAGGAGGAGATAAGGTCAGGAAAGTAGAAGGGTGGACAGGACCCACTGCTGCTATGGATTTTGTGTGTATGAGATGAGAGTCATGGCAGGGTTTTGAGTAGAAGATTGACATTACCCAACTTCTGCTTTTAAAAGATGGCTCTCCACATAGAATGTATAGTAGAGAGGCAGAAATTAAGACAGGGAGACCGACATGAGGCTAATGCCAATGTCCAGCCAAGAGTCACGAGTTAATTCAGTCTAGAAGGTGTTGATGGGGAAATTGAGGAATGGTTGGATTCTGGAGATATTTCGAAAGTAGAATCTATAGAATTTGTTGGTGGACGGAGGGGGAAAGAGAAGGAGATACTCCAAGAGTTTTTCCATAAGTAATTGGAAAAATGGAGCTGCTATCTGAGTTAGGGAAGGTGGAGGACTGGGGTTGGGTAATCAAGGATCAGTTTTGGACAGCATAGCAGTCTAATATAGTTGGTATTATTGCACCCAAGCCGGGCAAACTGATGAGAGAGTAAGTTTAATACTAGAGTTACTTTCCTCTTTGTTTCGCTCCCTGGTGAAATTTCCTCCCTACCCCACCCCCAACTTCATATTAGTATCAATTACCTTCTCTGGTGATGGGATTAACATATCTGGGGAGGAGCAGAGAGAGGAAGAACCTAGCCTGATACTCTAGTCACAAATCCTGGCAGTGAGGGGCACGCTACCACTGTGGGCAGAGCTCATCAGCATTGGCTGCTCCCAGCAAATAAGCAGCAAGATTTTCTTTAGCAGGCATCTCTCTGATCTTTAGTAATTGCTCTAGGGGACTGAGTGGATACCACTCTAATCAATAAATGAGTATCTGGCAGGTTTTGTTGTCTGATAGCATGAACTGGAGAAGAAGAAGAGCAGGCTCTGCTTTGGGAAGGTTAGAAACATCTCATGTTAACAGGTAAGAAAAGTTACCTTCATTCCTTGCTTTTTTTTTTTTTTAATATCTCATAGAATTTTCTAGAATTCTGCTTGAGTATAGAGAGCTGTTTGCCACAACAGTGGATATTATAAGCTAATTGTTTATGTTGTCAAGGAAGCAGATTTTGCTCCTCAGGAGGAAAGTAAAGGGAAGTTTGTCTCATTCATTGTGGAGCCTGACCACACCCCCTGGCCTGGCACAAACATCAGTGTGCAGCAGTGGATGATTGGGCTCTGTGTGCTTAACTGGCTGTTGCTATGGAATTTTTGTCTCTGTAATCAGAGCCTCTGCCTTGATCATTTAATTGCACTTAAAAAAAAAAAAAACACATGAATTTGAGTAAATCCTGAGAACATCACGAGAGGGCTTTTGATTAATGCAAAATTAAAGCTCTTTCAGAAGCAATAATTGAATAAAAAGAACACTATTCAAAGAGCTTTAAGGACATCCCAAACCATTTGAAGATATAGACTCTACAGTCATTATATTAAAATCTGGTTAATTAAAGTACTAAGTGTCATCAAACACTTCGACTTCAGGGTACTTTATATTTGTTTCCATCTCATTTTTTTGTTGCCCTAACCATTAAGTATCTATTTTTCTTTTTTTTTCTTACATTGCCCAGTCATGTTGGCAGGAGAAAAAGCCTTAGCATATTTCCAACTCAGTCTTTCAACCCATCCTTCTTACTGGCCAAATGTTGATGAAGTATCATAATTAAATGTGATTTGTTTCTTTGGAGGTGGCTAAGATAAAATGTGCTTTTTGCTTGGCAGAATAATATGTTTTTTGATCGTGGAAAGAAGCAAACTGTAAACATAGTATTAGATTAATATTGATATTGACAAAGAATACACCTAAAAGTTTGTTAATTGCTAGCTCCCCAAAGAAGTCAAAAGAAACTATTAAGTTACGGGCTAAGCATCACCTTCAAGCACTTGGCATAATCATGCTACCAGTAGGCATGGGTCACTTTGATCTCTGTCTTGTGAAACTGCAGGTACCATCTGGGGTTTTGGGCTAGGGGTCCTAGAAGACTCACAACACCTACCCATCTAGAAAACTGATTACCTTACAATATCACTTTGTTGGCAGGGAGTGCTCAGAGTGTGGTTAATTCAACAACACAAAGTGTTACTTAACACAAATGAGCCTTCCTATCCTCCTTGTTCAGGCTTTTGGTCTTACTTTCATCTGGGCTGCTTGTGGTTTCGGCATCTCCAACCCGGGTCCACATCTGAGGGAAGAGAAGAACTAGGTGTCATTTTCTTCCCTTTTTAAAAGCATGAAACCTTTCCCAGTTTCTACCTAGTGGACTTCCAGACACATTTGATTGGCCAAGTTAGGTCATGTGCTCTTGACTAAACTGAAACCTGCAAGGACACTGGGTTACTTTTGTTGCCTTAGACCTCAGGATTCACCCCCTGAGAGGAGGGAGCAGTCCTGCTTTTCATGAAGGGCACGCCCCCTACACCTCCATAAAGGCAGACTTCTGTCATCAAAGGCAGTGTGGGGGAGAGATGCTGCTGGATAGAAATGCATGGGGGCGGGGCAGGGAGGTTCTTGTTTTCTTCCTATTTTTTTAGCTGCTCAGTTGTGATCCTTTTACTTTCCTTCCTCTGCCAGTCCTTGAAATACTCGAGACTCAGACTGGGCCCTCTTCCCTTCTCCTTGTGTACCCTCTGCTTAGAAAATCTCATCTAATCCTGTGGTTTTAAATGCCATTTACATGCTGGCAACCCTCCAAATTGGTATCTTCAGCCCGTAACTCTCCTCTGAGCTCCACATTTGGCATCCAACTACCCACTTGACAGCTCACTTTTGTGTCTCAGAAGCATCTCAAACATCCAAAACGGAACTTTTAATTTTCCCCCAAACCAGCCCTTCTGCAGACTTTCCCATCCTAATAAACAGCACCTCCATCTGCCCAGTGTTTTAGAACAGATGCATGGGAGTCAGTCTTGACACTTACCTTCCCTGACCACCCATCACAACCACTTTTCTTTTGCTCAACAGCATCTAGCATGCCATTCCAAGGGTCCATAGTAGGTGCTCAATAAATACTTGTTGAAAATTGATTGGATGTGCTTGTGTGTACATATCTTGACTGGAGAATGGAAGTGTGGAGATTAGAAAGAGCATGAAGGTAATAATGGATGGCATTCTGATAAAGATGTTCATTCTGGGATAAATTGAAAGAAACATTCACAATGCTTTCTGAGAGTTCTATGCCATTCTTCCTCTCCATTTCAAACGTAATCCCACCGATCTTTTGACAGAATTTCCAAGGGCACTAAAGGAGGGATGGACATGAAATTTTACAATTTACTTGGATTTCTCTCAGAAGCATTGCCATCCATAATGCTCCTGGTAGCAATGCCACATTTGGTGGTTCAGTGTATGATGAGAGCCCAGTGTGGACTGAAGTTGTAATGCATGACCTGCATTTTCCTTCAATAAGACTTGTGATCAGTGACTAATGAAATGGAAAGTTGAGGGATGTTATTCTTGTCTTTTCCATCATCAATGATGCTGATAAGCTATGATGTTGAAAAAAATGGACAATTATACCAGTCAGCTACTGCTGCATAACAAGCATCTAGAAAATCTTGATGGCATAGAGCAGTGAGCATTTATTTCCTGTGGATCTTTGGCTTGGCTGAAGTGGCTCATCTAGGGTGGGCGTTGCTGGGGTAGTTCTTGAAGCTGGGTTTGACAGGGGTGACTTTGTTCCACTTGTGGGTCCCAACCAAAGGGGCAGCAGCTTCCCAAGGGAAGTTTTTCCTCAGGTTAATGAGAAAAAGAAAGGCACAGGAGGGCAGATGGAAACACTTGAAGTATCTAAAAGCCTAGGCTAAGAACTGGCACATTGCCTCTTTGGCCAACTAGTCAAAGCAAGCTACAAGACCAAGAGCAGTACATTTGTGGGAACATCTACTGAACACCTACAGGGCAAGTTGCATGGATATGGGAAGTGTGATGAATCAGAACAATACTTCCATCTGCCCAAGTATATATTACATGTTAAAGAAAACACAAGAAAGCAGGGGTTCAGCTTGAACTGATCAAACCCAGGGTGGGGCTGCATCTCCTCTGTTCCCATCTGCCTGTCACTGTAATTCAAACTACCCCTTATGGTCCTTTTGGAATAAACTACCTGAAATAGTCTCTATCCTTCTCAAAGGCATTCCATTAGCTATCTATTCAGGAATGCCCAGACAATTTCCCATGCTGGTGCCCTAGATGTTGGTTCCTGTAGTATGGTTGTTATGGGAAACATTTCATTTCACATCTGCTGACACAATTTGCTGCCTCTCTACTTTTTTTTTTAAAGGAGAAAGAGAGAGACTGATACTCTGATGGCTGTAAAGGATAATGAGTAATTTATTCAGAGCTATATACAAATCAGACTATCGTCTTCCAGACAGAATCAATAATATAATTTTAAGCCCACACACATTTACAAATGCTAACACTCCGGCGCAGCTGGGTTGCCATGGGCAACCAGGGCATGCCAGCTCGTGATCTGAAACAGGCCCGTGTCTCCCAGCCTGGTAAGCACATTCTGCAGACAGAATCCAAGGGAGCCAAGCATGTTAGTGTTGGCTCTGATCTGGCTGCCGCACAAATGCACCCCTGTGATGGTTTGGATTAGTTCTTGATTGAACTGCTCAGCTTTTTTAAACTCCTATTTGCACAGGACTTCTTCAATATCCCTTCTGTGACTCTGTTTAAGCAGGCTAGGGGACAGAGTGGGGACCAGGGAAGGAGCTGTGTGGGTAGGAGCAGGTGACAAGAAACTCTGCCATAGCTGCTGGACAGCAAAGGGTGGTGCTCAGGTCAGAGGTGAGGGAGCAGACTGGTTAGTAAACTATAAAAGTGGGCCCAGTTGGTCTTCCCCCAGGATCAGATGTTGGGAGCTGACTTATGTTAGTTGAGAAAACAAGAGCAAGAAACCAAAAGGCATGCAGGGAAATGGGCTACGTGTCCTGGGCAAATGTCAATGCTGGGAATGGGGTGAGAGACATGCAGGTCCCATAAAAAGGGCTACAGGGAGGGAGGGCACACAGGAATGGCCCATGATGGTTCCAGTTAACTATGTCAACTCAAACCAGAATTCATGTCAAGGGAGTCTGTCTTAGTCAGCTCAGGCAGCCATAACAAAATACCACAGACTCGGTGGCGTAAACTATAGACATTTCCTTCTCACAGTTCTGGAGGCCAGAAGCACAAGCATCAGGGTGAGCATGGTGGATTCTTGCTGAGGGTTCCTTTCCTGGTTATAGAAAATCAACTTCCTGTATATTCACATTATGGAAAAACAGACCATC
The DNA here is from genome assembly GCF_022355385.1 of Mustela nigripes. Taxonomy (NCBI): domain Eukaryota; kingdom Metazoa; phylum Chordata; class Mammalia; order Carnivora; family Mustelidae; genus Mustela; species Mustela nigripes. The sequence goes on from NC_081571.1 coordinate 12,711,479, forward strand.
CCTCCCTCTTATGTTTATTTTCACAAGGGCACTTCTCTCATTCATGAAGGTTCTACACTCATGACTTTATTACCTCCTAAAGGCCAAATCTCCAAGTGCTATCCCACTTGGCGATCAGGGCTTCGCCATATATGCTGGGTGGGGACACAAACTGAATTATGAGATGTTCCAGGTGAGAGAGCCACTGATATTCACAAAAATCATGAAAACATTTAGAAGTAGGTGGTGTTTTATGATATTAGAACATGACCTGTCTTCCCTCGCTGGCCCTTGTGTTGGTCAGATTCAAAGAAGTGAGTTGGGGGAAATTGGAGGCGGAGACAAACCGTGAGAGACTGTGGACTCTTCAGAAACAAACTGAAGGTTTAGGAGGGGCGGTGGGTGGGAGGTTGGGTGAGTCTGGTGGTGGGTATTATGGAGGCGACCTATTGCATGGAGCACTGGGTGCGGTGCATAAACAATGAATTCTGGAACACTGAAAAGAAATCTTAAAAAATAAATAAAAACAACAACAACAACAACAAAACCAAAAACACAACACACAATGAAGAGCAGATGGACAGAGAGATCGAGGCTATATCCTACCCCAGCCACTGAATGGCAACATGCCTTGACTTGTGAGTGAGGCTTCTACCTCAGTTTCCACACCCGCTGCACTCAGGACGTGCCTCAGGTGACAACAACGTGAGCAGAGGGTCTTAGGTGAGACTGGCACTGTTCATTCCTAGGCTGGGGAGGAGTCTTATAAGCATGAGAGTTTATGGGACTAGGGGTGGAGACCTATCAGAGTAGTCTTTATTTCCCCCTTATCTTTCTTTAAGTGAAACATTTAAGTTCTACTCTCTTAGCAAATTTCAATTATGTAATACAGTATCATCACTTGTGGTCACCACGTTACACATTAGATCTTTAGACCTTATTAACCTTATAACTTTGTACCCTTTTATCAACCTTTCCCTATTTTCCCTACCTCCAGCTCCTGACAACCACTACTTACTTCTCTGTTTCTATGTGTTTGCTTTTTTTAGATCCACGAATAATTGATACCATACAGTGTTTGTCTTTGTCTGGTCTATTTTACTTAGCATAATGCTTTCCAGGTTCATCCATGTTTTTACAAAGGACGGGATTTCCTTCCTTTTTCTTTTGGATAAATACCCAGAAGTGGGATTCCTGGATCATATGGTATTTTTATTTTTAATTTTTTGAGGAACCTCCTTACTGTTTTCCATAATGGCTATACCAATTTACATTCCCACCAACAGTGCACAAGAGTCCCCATGTCTCCACATTCTTGCCTTGTTATCCCTTGTCTCTTGATAATAAGAGACACCTAACAGGTGTGAGGTGAAGAGAGTATTTGAAGTATAGCAGAGAAATCATAAGAAGCCCTTGGGAGGGGCGCCTGGGTGGCTCAGTGGGTTAAGCCGCTGCCTTCGGCTCAGGTCATGATCTCAGGGTCCTGGGATCAAGTCCTGCATCGGGCTCTCTGCTCAGCAGGGAGTCTGCTTCCCTCTCTCTCTGCCTGCCTCTCTGCCTGCTTGTGATTTCTCTCTGTCAAATAAATAAATCAAATCTTAAAAAAAAAAAAAAAAAGCCCTTGGGAGATTAGCTGATCCAACCACCTCACTTAATAGATTAAAAAAAAAAAAAAAGGTCACAGAAGTTAAATGATTTGCCCAAGGTCAGAAAACCAGAGAGCAGCAGGCGTGCACAGACCATAGGGCAGTGAGGAGCTCCTGGGCTTCCAGTAGAGGGATGGCATGAGGAAAGGGTCTTCAGGAAAGCAGATCTGGTGTCGAGAAGAATCAGAGATGACAGAATCAAAAGCCAGGGAGACCAGAAACTATTCAGTTTGGGGGTCATGGGAACAGAAGATAAAAGGATGGGATGACTTGTGACTGGGCAGGTCAAGAGGATGGAGGGTGAGAAAGAAGAACGCGATGACCACACTTATGAGTTTGGGCAGCTGTTCAAATAGTGGTTCTGCTTCCAGGTAAGTGGGGAGAAGAAAGAAGTAAAAAGGTCTCAAGCTCTTGGACTGGGCAGCTGGTTCAACAGTGGGGTCATTCCCAGGGAAATGAGACAGGAGCAGCTTTCAGCATACTGGGATCCAGGAGCCATAAGGACAACCAACAGGAGAAATCCCGTAGCCAGTGTAAGATTGCCCTGGATTTCAAAAACAGGGGTACCCCCACCTCCACCTTCCAAAGCTCACGTGAAGACGAGCACCACGGTCTCTGGTTCCAGAGTTTGCCTCTTGCTCTTCTCTCCCTTGTTCTCAAGTCTTCTGACCTCCTATTTCCCAATATCTGTCCCAAGACCTGATCCTTTTTTTATTAACCTGTGTGCGTTTATTCCTCTGAATTGTTGACCTTGAGCATCACCATTAGGTGCTTGGCTACTGGTGCACAGGCATGTCAGCGGCATTGACATTTCTGACAAGATACTCTCTCCACACCCTCCTTTCCTGCCTCCCCTCCTGCGCCAGCGACCTCTGTGGGGAGGTCTCCAGTCCTCTGCACTCTAGCCCTCTACTTCTGCTTGCCTGGCCGACCCCTGTTTCTAGCTATCACTACAGGAGCTTCAGTTCAATATGATCTGAAGTGGCACATCTTTTTTCTTCCCCCATGGTCTTCTAATAGCCTCTCCTCATTTATATCACCCAGAACTCTGGAGCCATTCATTCTTCCTCTGCCCAGCAACAAAGGCACGGAAGCCTATTACTTCATACATCCACCCACATCTCTGGTCCCTCTACTGCTGTGGTTCAGGCCCTCTGCAGTTCTCTCTCTTAGACTGCTCCAGACAACCTCTGTCCCTTCTAATCTCTCCTTGCTGAAGAAAGAACTGCATTTCTACAGTATCTGGCTGAGGTGGCTCTGCATTGTTTCAGCATGAAATCTCCTTAGTATGACATACCCGCTCCTTCAGGATCTGGACCCCGACTAATTATTGGCCCGTCTATCTTTCATCTCTCTGTTCAGCCGCTTGCAGCCCCATGACTACAGCCAGCATCCAGCTCATCCTTGTCTCTGCACTGCTTCACTTGCTTTGTCTCTTCCCAGAAGGCACTGCCCCTCTAGTTTTCCTGGAAAACTAATACTTACCTCTCCAATAGCTTCTCCTTCGGGAAGCACCTCGCCACCCTGCCTGTCCAGCAGAGTTGAGTGCTTCCTCTCTGTTGTTACAGGGCTCCAACACGTACCCTCTGACATGACACTTAAGGCAGTGTTAAAATTTTTGGCTCACCTGTCTGTACTCTGTTTTATCTTCATAGTGCCAGCGTCTAACCCAATGTCTATAGGTCAAGGGCTTAATAAATGCTGATCCAAGTAACAGAATGAATGAAGACATGAATGGAGAATTCTACCAATGTTATGCCACCATGCCTAACCTCATTCTGAAGGATAACCACTTCCAGAACTCAGGAGCTAGTAGAATAGGTAGGATTGGTTTGGTTGGTAGGTTTGGTAGTGTTGGGGGGGGGGGGGTAGTGTAGATTCAGCTAAGTTGGGTAATAAGTAGAATAACAACAGTGTTTAGAAGTAAAATGGAACTACTTTTTCATTTTAGGAACATGACTGGATGATGAGAAAGCCATTGAAGATAGACCTGACTTAGACTTAGTCTTTCTCATACAAACTTTTCGGTGTGCTACAAATTAGTGAGCCAATTCTTTTATTGTAAAAAAATATTTTTTCCTGATTACAAAATAAATGTTGATTATAGAATATTATAAGTTGATTGTCTAGACTCATTGTAGAACATTAAAAATAGAGAGAAAAATAAAGAAAGTAGAAACCATGTGTCGACCTTCCACCAGAGTCAATTTGCTCTTTTGATTTGGCTTTTTGGACTAGAACGGAAGGAAGTCTCTTCAAGGTAGTTCAAGCCAAGGGATGTTGTGGTGGCAAGTCATGTGGAATCGTAGGGATTCTCGTGAAAATCTCAGAGCAGGACACCATCTCTGCATGGAACCTTGATGGGGCTGGAGTGGGGAGTAGCTTTGGATGCAGAGGCTATCTGTGAACCAAATAGCAGTGACTCAGAATCTCTCCTATGGAGCCTCACCGTTCACATACATCAGCTTACACCATATGTAAGCTTACACTTCTTTCCATCCTGCCACAATTCCCTAAACACTTTTCAAAAACCCAGTTTAAACGCTGAGAGAAAGAGACTTGTACTGGCCCAGCTTATCTCTTCAATAATCCTTCAGCTTGATGGACATCTTTGATACCTCACCCAATCCGTCATGGGTAAGAGGGTCAAGGGCTCCTGGTCCACTTACGGTAGAATAGGAGGAGGCAGGGCAAGCCTTAGTAACAAGAATAGCAGCAATAGTTAGTAATAATAGCTGACAGGCACGGAGAACATACTCTATGTCTTATACATACATTCTCACATTTACTTTTTACCCTGTGAATTAGGTACTATGGTTATGATCATTTCACAGTCGGGGAAATGAAGCTTTATAAGCCACGGAGCCATATACCTGGGGGCGGGCTGTGCATCTGCAGTGCTTCCATTTCCTATCCTCCCCTCTCCTCTCTGTCCCCTTCCTGCACAGATCTAGTGCCCTCACTTTAGTTGTCCAAGGTAATTCACTTAAATGCCCATGCTCCCGTGTTATCCCTACTTCTTCTCCCCTCCGCTACTCATCCAAATCCTACTCTGTTCCATTCACCACTCGCTCTCTTCCCCTCCCCTCCAGTTAACCCAGAAAAGCCTGGTTTGGCTGTTTGTTGTTTAAGTGCCATTATTGGGGAGATTTTACTCCAGGATAGAATCTGTGTTCTTTTGGTCACATGGAATGAAATTTCAGGGCACCAAGAGTAAGAGACTCTTCAAAGGTTTTCACCGGCTCTGTAAGACTCCGTTTCTACATCCGGCATCCGAGCAATATGCAGGATGATCCGAAGGGGGCGCTCTTTATCACTCAATAATCCTGAACCTCCAGGAAGACCTACAGTTGGCTCTGTAGCCTACAATTGAGCCTCTGGGTGGAATAACTGATTTACTTTTTTTTTTTTTTTTCCTTTCTTTCTCCCAGAGCCCAAATTATGGGACTAATAAAATGAATTAAGATTACAAACTTGTTTTGCCTTGGCAACCTAAGAGATGAGATTCTTTCAAATCCTTGTATTTCAAAAAGATCCAGTGAGCAAGAACTTTAAACAAAGGGAGTTTAAGTAAGGGACTAGCAAGCATTACTCTCTCTGAATTCACATGCAAAAGGGCACAGTGTTATGTAAAAAAGTCTAGGATCTATTTTTGCCTGTTTCCTTAAGTTTGAAATACTTACAAGGAAAAAGCAACAATATCAGTCACCTTTGGGAATTCTCTTGAGCAGCCCCCCATAATGCTTTTGTAAAATTAATAGTAATTAGGATTATTGCTTAAACAACTTGTCATATATATCTAATTACTAAGCACTACAATAAAAATTATCATGACAGATTCACTTTGTTGTAGGCTTTATTTAATTACAATCCTTAACTTCTATGGATTTTGTCTTAATAGTTTACTGCTTGTTATATTGTCTGTTCAGATCTGAAAATGTTTAAGATACTGTAGTTCTGGGCTTAGATAGGTCTTTTTCTTTTCGTTTTAAATTTTGTTTTCCTTAAAGCAGACTGGGAAGGGCTCCACTTGATGTCTTCCATCTTGGTCAATTAAGGCAGAGATCCTGCCTCCACACCCCACCCCCAAAGTCCTTTCCTACTTTCGGTGTCTCCTCTGAGAAGGTGGCTGCTTAGGGAGTCTAAAAGGCAACTGCATGTGAGGTCATGGGCCATGTTGGTGGGGTGGGAGCCAGTCTCCTTATTGAGATTCCTAACATGATTGTGTTCTGGGGTGGAGTCTGGACGGCATCTTGGACGCAGCGGCTATCCTGGGCGAGCCGGTAATGCTCAGAGTCCAGACTTGCCCCGCTGGACCTCGGCCTTCACAGGAGCAGGGGCTGCAGAGGGCCGACACTCCGGCCTGGCTGCTTCGGGCCTGCCTGACCAGGCAGAGGATGCGCAGCCACTCCATTGGAATGGAGGACCTGGCTCAGGGAAGGACACCGCCACACCATGCAGACCTGGTTCGGAGCCTGAGGGCGGACAAGGTGAGGACACAGCGAGTGGGACCACGCCTTCGTGGGCCATGCAATCTCTTGGGCACGATTCCAGGACTGGAATCCCCTATGATCCATGGCCTATAACCCAACTTAAAGCCAGCATTCATAGTAGGTATGCTATGTGCTGTGGTCTCCCCCCAGGTAAGGTCTCATTCTTGTGTTTGCTGCTCTTAACCAGCCTTGCTTGCCCTGATACACACACCTCCCAGAGCCTCTTCTGTAACCCACATGGCCAGCTTTACCATGCTTCCTCTCTCTCCTTTCCATGTCTTTCAGCATTTTTTTTTTTTAAATGACTGGCTCCTTTCCAGTATCATTCTTTGCTTTTCAAGGTCACAGTTGCCTCTTTGCATAAGTCAGATTCATGTCAATATGTTAAGGGTGAGAATAAATGCCATCTAATCCATTTTATTTTATTTCAATTCAGCAAACATTTATGGAGCAATATCATGTACTGAGCCCCAGAGAAAATTCAAACTTAAACAAAATGTAGTCTCTCAAGACTTTATACAACTAGCACAGATTTTCCTCCAAGGAAATGGTATTAGGATGAGATTTTTTAAAATTGTAGTATTAGTAAATATTTATGTAAATGTACACTAGAAATCTCACAAGCACATCAAACTCATGATTTCATAATTTCTATTGTTTAGAATGAGGCTAAAGAAGATAGTATGCAAAATAAACAAGTCTATTTAAGGAAACATATTAAGTAAATAACACAGAAATGACAAAAATCTGTGCAGGTGATGATGGACTCATGGCTAATTTTTGAAGTAGAAGCTCAGTAAGAGAGGAAGATTTGTAGACAAAAGACTCAATCTTTTTTTTTTTTTAGATTTGTATTTATTTATTTGTCAGAGAGAGAGACAGCGAGCACAGGCAGACAGAGTGACAGGCAGAGTCAGAGGGAGAAGCAGGCTCCCCGCAGAGCAAGGAGCCCGATGTGGGACTCGATCCCACGAGCCCGATGTGGGACTCGATCCCAGGACACTGGGATCATGACCTGAGCCGAAGGCAGCTGCTTAACCAACTGAGCCACCCAGGCATCCCCAAAAGACTCAATCTTAATGAGGAGACAGGAAGATGACAAAGAAGGCTTCAGGGAGGAAGTGGCATTAGAGATGGGTCTTCAAAGATAACTAGGAGTTTTTCTAAAGTTGTAAAGGAGAGGTCACCCCATATGGAGGAAAAAGCATAAGCCAAGACACACAAGTGATTGAGGTACACAGGGTACAAAGAGCAGAAATGGGATTTTGGGGAAGTGAGGCTAGAAGTGGATCATGAAGAATTAAGAATTGGGTTTTGTTCTTTTTGCCTTTGTGACACATGCAGCTAATATACCCAAAGGAGCTTTCCTCAGGACAGGATCTCCATAGTGTGGGTGAGATCAGTTAATGGGTCAGAAGACTAATTTATGGGAATATGACTGGAATCTAAGAAAGAGAGAGACAGGAATTAATACCAGAGTGCATCTTCCAGAACAAGCACAAGTAGTGTATTGTGGAACCTTTGTTTTCTGAGTGTGCATTGAGTCGTGGTGGAAAATGGGTGGTAATTCGAAAAGTCTGAAACTCGTGGCTCCCAAGTAGGCCTATTCCCAACTTCACTTTGCACATCAGGCTCTTGTTCAGTCTCCCACGACGATAGGAAGTTTTGGTCATTGTCAGAGGACGGCAGAGCTGTGTGGGGCGTTTTGTGGTTGAAGGTGAGCTGGTTTTAGAGGTGAGGGAAAGGCAGAGGGAGAGAGAATCTTAAGCAGGCTCTGAGCTGGGTGTGGAGCTCCATTTTATGACCCTGAGATCATGAGCTGGGCTGAAATCAACAATTGGACACTCAATTGACTGAGCCACCCAGGTGCCCTGCGGGTGAGTTTTTAACTGTTTGTGGCCAGCCTGGGTTTTGGCCCTTTGTAAACTGGGTTAGCCAGTCTGGACACATCAGTATCACTGGCCACATTATTTGTGACTAGGCTGTGTTGGGCAGGGGACTTCTGAGGCCTGAGGCTTCTGTCGCCATCTTGGAATAGTGACAGGATCTGAAGCTTCTAGCTTGAAGTGTGTGTGGGATGGTGCAGAATCAAGGCTAGGCAGGCAGGTGTGGGCTGAAGCCACTTCAAAGTGAAAGGGCTGGCCTAAGTGGCACAGATTTAAATCAGCTGTGGGAAAACAGGCACATAGCAGCTATTTTTAGTTTGTGTTAGAAACTGTAAAAGCCAGATTTGCTCACAGAGTAGAATACTGGCTTTGGGCTTTTTTAGCTCTACCACTAACTTCTGTGCTGACAGCCAGTGGGAAAGAGCCAAGGGAAGATAGTAGGCAGCAGGGCTAGCCCATGGTGGCCTAGTTCAAGTTTATCATCACTAATCCCCAAACTCATTTCATCTGAGAGGACTCCAACCTTGTTGCTGTGCCATCATCCTAGATCCACTGCTTCATGTAATACTCATCCCTCTCTCAAAGCCTGCTCTTGGGGAAAGACCCCAAAACTTCTTATTTGGGTGGAAAAGACTGCTAATCGCTTAAGTTTACCTTTGCAGAAGTGTTTGTACTTCAGTGAGGCTGAGTTACTTAATGTGGCAAAGGAAGCTCTAGCTGGACTCCAATGTTAGTGAGTGGAATATCTGTCAGGGCAGGGGGGCCCTTCTTGACACAGTTACAGCACAGTATGTAGGTATTCCACCAACGCGCACACTCAGATATGGTTGGGACTACTTAGAACCTGGCTTTTAAGGCTGGAAAGAGCCTGATCAGGTGTCCTTCCTTGATAACATAAAGACACCAAGATTCAGAGGGATGAGGTTAGTTAGGTTTAACTGAACAGGTGTGTTTTGAGCACTTACTCTTTGCCAGACAGCATGCTTGATGTAGGGAAGCAATGATGGATAGGATACAGTACCTACCCTTCATCTTCCCAACATCCCGTGTCTGTCTGCACAGAGTCGGGGTAGGGTCATTGCATCTGCAGGCTGCTCTGTCACTGAGAGTGGACAGGCAGGGCACCAGGATGGGCCATGTTGGAAAAAATGCTTTCATCTGATGGAGCTGTGTGTGACTGGTGACTCATGATTTGTTTCTATGGAGCCTAGAAGAGGAGCCGGCTGAACAGTAATTGTCCTGTCTCTGAAATCTTGGGAGATAAGGTAAAATCCAGGAGGCAGGGATCAAAAATGCAAACCCAGGAATAGTGTAGCTATAAGCTGCTCTCAGTTCAACCAAATTCAGCAGATATTTGTTGAGTGCTTGTTTGTGCCCATTAGAGAGAAGGATATGAGGATACAAAAATGAATAAGGCCCATTTGCTAACATGAGAAAGTCTGTGGCTCAGAAGGTTGAGGTTTTTCAGACTGCAGGGGGGTCATGAAATCAGTTTAGCGGATGATAAGCATAATTTAGTGGGGGTGGGGAGGAAGGGAAGTAGAATAGATATTGAAGGTAGGGGTACCTGGGTGGCTCAGTCAGTTAAGTGTCTGCCTTCAGCTCATGTTATGATCCTGGGGTCCTGGGATTGAGCCCTGCTTCGGGCTCCCAGCTCAGCGGGGAGCCTGCTTCTCCCTCTCCCTCTGCCCCTCCCACCGCTTGTGCTCTCTCTCACTCTGTCTCTCAAATGTAAAAAAAACAAAACCTTAAAGTAAAGTTAGTTTTCACCAAAGCATGACTTTCAAACTTTCTTTGATATTATAATCCTCATGAGAATCTGTTAAACATACATATTATATATATATATACCCACTATAAATCATATATGTATGTATATGTGTATGCACTCACAATGTTTTGCGAAATTTTATATTTATATATATAATTTATAACATGTTTGTGTGTGTGTGTGTGTGTGTATATATATATATATATATATATATTTAACAGATTCTCGCCAAGGATTGTAACATCAAAGAAAGTTTAAAAGTCATGTCTTACAGTATGTAACATTGGAAGGGCTGATATTTCAGGTATTCGTGCCTATGGTAGAACCCCAACCAATACATTAGTGACAGTGTATCAGTTATCTGTTACCATAGTGACACTGCATAGCAAACAACACAAAACCTCAGTGGCATCCGACACCAAGCACTGGTTTCTCACATGTTTGCAGGGTCAGCTAGAAAGCTCCGTTCATCATCTGGCTGCCTCACATGTCTGGAAACCAGCAGGTTATCAGCTGATCTAAGATGTGAACGGCTGGGATGACTGGGACAATTTGAGATGAATGTCTCTCATCTTCTAACAGACTACTTACCATGTCCTCATGTTGATGGCATGAGCAAAAGGACCTGTGCAAACACTTTTTAAGCCTCTGTTTGCATCACGTTTTCTAATTTTCCACTGACCAAAGCAAGTCACCCAGCCAAACCCAGAGACAAGATGGGAAGGCATGGTAATTTGGCAAAGAACATGGGCCATTTGTACAGTTTGCTGCAACAATGAGCAATGAAGTTGGATTTGCTTTGATTGATTCTCTCCTAGACTACTGGTCTTCCCTTCTCTGATCTTGGTTCTCAATCTCCAGTACCTAGAACTCTAGAAGGCATGGCAGGAGCTTCTCTTCCTTTTGCAGACTAACAGGTAGAAGAATTGCAGGGGTAGGCAAGAAAGTGCCCTCAGGAGACAGACTAAAAGGGGACATGGGCTGTGAGTTAGGGACCTGGCACCTCCTGGTGAGGCAGGGCTGGAGTGAAGAACAGTGAGGAGAGATGGTGTGAGGAAAGCTCCAGGGCACCCTGATGCAACTGAGAGCATCCCTGCATATTGTTAGAACAATATGTTAGAACAAATTGTTAGAACCACTCTATTGTTAGAACAATAGAGTGTTCTAACTCTACACTCAGTTTAAGGAGAAACATCCAGTCAACTTGGTCCAGCAATGGGAAGGTTATCCTATGTGTGTTGTAGAAGGAAACCAGACTCTTGGTACTGATGTGATCTTGGGTTAAATTACTTATCTTCTCTGGTCCTCAGTTTCCCCACTGTAAAGGAAGCGGGATGACCATATGGGTTCTAAGATCCCTTCCAGCTCTCCTTCTTGTCTCTTTCCCTGGTTTCCTTGTTCGTGGTGCAGACGTGTTGCTTCAGTTCTCACTCTTCCCTCCAGTGATCATGACAGACAGAGTGAATCCATCCTGGCTTTTCCCTGCCAAGAGTGAATATTGTCTCAAAATTCTCAACATAGTACTTGACCACTACTGTTGACCAGAATGCACATGCAAGGTCAGCTTTGTCATACTTATTTGGTAAGACTGGAGGAAGAATTTCTGTCTCTGTTTCTCTGTCTCTGTCTCTGTTTCTCTCTTTAAACGACTAGGAGGCCATGGAATCTACCCAAGCAGCTGGAAAAGCAGCAATATATTCATTTTAGATTAATTTAGAGAAGCACGCTGGGAAATGCTTGGGCTTCTCCTTGCAACAAATTTGGATCCTTTTAAAAGCTTACATAAGCTCTAAAATCTCCCCCATTGTGGGAAGTCTTTAATACTCACTGAGGGAAGGGAGAGGAGTGACTCTTTCAATGTCACCATACTTTTGACCATATAACATATAACCATAACCAAAATAAATAAGAATAACTCTAAGTAAAGGGGAATTTGAGGATCACACCTAAGGTACTAGCAACTTGAGCTGAAATAACCCACTCTGATTTTTAGACTCTCCAGAGGAAGAATATGAATGATAGTGAACAGTATAGGTCTTGAAATCCACATGCCTCTACAATACACTCATCTCTCTGTGTTCCCCTGGGAGCAGGCCCAGAACCTCAGGCAGAGGCTGGGCAGCAAAACATCAAGCTGAGCAGTGAGTGACCCGGTCAGCAGCACAGACAGCCTGTTTTGGGATCCTGGTTTCAGCTGTTGCTAATTGTGCAAAGCTGGGAAATTGCATTGGTCTCCCTGTGCCTCAGTTTTCTGATCTTTAAGTTAGGGATCATAATAAGATCTCCTTTACAGAGCTGTGAAGATTAATGGAAACATGCAGAGAAGGTACCCAGTGACCAGCTCACAATACACTCAATGAAGGTTGGATGGTAGAGGCAGAGCTGCCTGAGGCTGCAGTAATTACTTTAAAATTGAGGCTGCTCTTTTAATCTTCCTGCTTCTAATATGGCTAAAACGATCACCTATTTTTAAAAAATTTTTTTAAGACTTTATTTATTTATTTGACAGACAGAGATCACAAGTAGGCAGAGAGGCAGGCAGAGAGAGAGGAGGAAGCAGGCTCCCTGCTGAGCAGACAGCCCGATCATGACCTGAGCCCAAGGTAGAGGCTTTAATCCACTGAGCCACCCAGGTGCCCCACAGTCATCTATTTTAGACCCATGGCAGAGGGTGGGTTCCAGAGTTCCTGGGATAGTCACCCAGGTCCCCATCCCCCTACCTTTTTCTCCTCTACTTCCTAGGTTAAGCTATGATCCTCTTGCACACAAATGCTGTCCCCATCTAGGTTCACTGGAGAACTCCCTGTAGCCAGCCCCCTTTCCTCTTCATCTGGATGGTCTGCCACGGGATCGCCTAGATTTCAACCCATAGAACTCCCCAAACCCTCTGGAGTCATTTTCTCTTTCAGAATCTTAAGACCACAGGATCATATCTATTTTCTGAAGCTATAGAGACAGCCTCTCAAGGAACAGATTTTCAAAGGATACTTTATTCGATTAATTAGTCAATTCCCTTGTCGTAGATGTGAAATTACCCCTAAACCATCCCGACTGAGAAGACTCTTACAGTGGGAAGCACAGAGATGTTGGGTTGTAACAATAGGAGAGCTCATTTGCAATGCAAATGAGCAACCAGCAGGCGAATGAATCCTTATGGGAAAACCACTCTAATCATAAAAACCACTTGCTTTGGGGAGACTGCAATGTAAGGACAAGCAGAATCATAGCTCCATGAATCCCCTCTAATATAGGATATTAGAGAATTATCCAGGTAATTTTCTATGAAATTGCATTTGAGTAAAGCAAAATGCATTGCTGGGCCATAGATAATATCTTTAAAATTTGACTCCACAATTGTAGACTGAATTATTTATGGTTGTCACTATAGCTATGATAGTTTGGAAATAAAATAGTCAGGCTTTTCTCCCTGTTTTTATTTGTAGGAAAACAAGTCATTCAAGCTTTTTAGTGATACAATGTGACTTGCTGTCGATGGCAGTTACGAATTTTCAAGCTCTGCCAAGCACAGGAGTACCCAGAAGGGACATATGTTTTCTCTGCTTTGTGTTCCAAATTTGCCTTAAAAAACATGCAATTATGTGAAGGCCTGATTTATATTTTCAAGGAAAGGCACAATAATGGCTCTGTTTTGTAGCCGTGTTTCTCCAAAACGTATTTATTTTGCTGCCTTTTCAAAAGAAGTTGGCTAATGATCATTGGTTTTTCGATTTCCGTCACGACATATGAAAATTTGATGAGGTCTGTGAGATTTAAGAACTGTTTTTCTTAAGTGCAATGGAAATTCAGTTAACATAGTTTTGTACTGCAAGCCTGAACAATACTTACCTTTCATCCATTTCCTTATTTTTGTGAAAAGTGGGAGAAGGGGATGCAGGAAAAACTCCATCTGTAGCTGGGATGGAACCGAATGACGACAATAACAAATGGGAAACCTCGAAAGATCTGAAGATCAGAAGGCTGTCTGAGGCTCATGAGTGTAGGCGGAAGTGGGGAGGGATAGAATATTTTCTGGGGATGGGTCTGGGGAGAAAGTGAGGCTTTTTGGGTACATTTTATATTTCAATGAAAATTACCATAAAGCACTTTATAAATTACATAATCCCTCCGGCAGTAGATTTCACGTCCCTCATTACCACTACTAGTGATGGCGCTCACACTACTCTCTCAGCATTTCTAGTAAATTTATTGAGAGAAGATGAGCTTGTCTCTTTCTGGATTGGGGAGCCCCCTCCTGGGAGGCAGGGCAATTTTTTAATTGTTTTTTCTCTTTCAGTAATGGAAGTAGAGAAAGGTCAAAGGCCAATTTTACATAATAAGGGAGTTAGTGGACAAATAATTACACAGTATAGAATATTAGGAAATTTTGAAGCTAAGAGGAAAAGGTATTGGGGCAATGGAAAGACGAAGTATAACATATATGTAATGTTTTGATTGCCTTGTACAAATCTAGAGTTATTTTGTTAGTTTAGGCATATAAATATCTTATTAACATATAGGCTCATAAAGTATTTATATTGTATATTTAAAATCATAAAGGCTCAGAAAAATGCAATGTAAAAAAAATGGAAATAATAGCATGTCTTCCCCATAATTTTTCAGTCTTAAGAGAAATAATTTTCAAATTCTTTAAAAAATTGTTTCACCTCCTGGCCCTCACATCTAGGGTGCAGGAAGAGAAGTCACATGCTTTTAAAGATACCATCTTGTTAGGCCTCAGATTCACATATCTTTTTCTGATACATGTTGTATGTAAGCCTGGTAAACTCTCATCTGCTTTTTTGGATCTAGAGAAGGTTTGGTCCAAGATGATTTTGAATTCATTCAGTGGTCATAACTTTTGTTGGGTAAGTGAAATGTCCCCTCAGTGTGATGGAATCATCTTTCATACTATTGAGATCATTCCCCTAGTCAGCCTTTTAATATTACCTTTCAGGCCTTGCCAAAAAAACCCTACAGGGAAATTTTAATAGAATTTTCAGGTGGAGTGTTTTCCCATTCTAGAGCTAGGTTTCCAATTTTGTTCCTTGATAAAAGCAAATAAAAAGTAATTATGGGATCGCAGAAGACAGAATTTGAAAGGTACTTCAATTTTATAAAATGATGGGTCTCTCAATGGCTTTGGTGTCAGTCTGAGTTTTATGGTAAAGGCCACCACCTTGCAAGCTTGGAAGCTGGTCATAGTGATTTCAGAGAATGATCTTATTGGGGAAATAGCCAGTTCCATCCTTTGCTATCTTCCTTAAGACTTATGAAATGTTGCACGAACACCAGAACTTAACTTGGCTTTACCCACTGGTCACAGTTTATTCATTCATTCTAAGCCAGAAATTTAGAGATTTTCAATAATGAAAGCCAAATTGTTGAGATAGTAGCTCAGAAACTGGAGGTGATAGGAGATACCTTCTGGTGGTCTGTTTATTGAGCAAAGGACAGGTGACTAAAAGATGGCCCATTTCCCTAACACCAAGGACCTCTAGACATAACTTAAGAAAATGTACCCCAGAAAAAGAGATCCCAGAT
This sequence comes from Mustela nigripes, assembly GCF_022355385.1. Lineage (NCBI taxonomy): Eukaryota > Metazoa > Chordata > Mammalia > Carnivora > Mustelidae > Mustela > Mustela nigripes. Next base: position 12,726,795 of record NC_081571.1, read on the forward strand.
AACTTCTCTCTAGACCTCCTCCTGGTTTAGCCTGGGGTGAGACAGAATGGGGTGGGGTGGGGGAGAACACAGAGGACATGGCAAAAAGCAAGTCTAGTGCACAGGTTTCCTGACAGGAGAGAATCTTCCGACTATGATGTAGCAAAATATTTTCAGTCTCCTTTTTCCCATTTCCATCCAGGTCATGATAAGTCTGTGCCTATCTTCTCCTTTCCTCCTACTACCTCACCTCTTCCTTCCTTCCAGTCCCATCCAGCCAACTTGCCTCCAGAACTGGGGACTGAAGAGTCAATTGAATTGGAGTAGAAACTAGGAAAAATGTGGGTTGGAATAGCCTAAGTATTACTCGGGGGCTCAGTTATTGAAGGCCTCTCATAAAGAGAGAAACAATGGGTTCCCAGAAATTGCATATTATGGGCATTATCATTTGTATTATATGTTTTTAAATTTATTTTCTTTTTGTTTTGATAAGATCGAACATCAAGTGACCTTAGAAGAGCTACAGAACTTGAGTGCACTTTTTCAGGTAGGAATTGACCAGGTGAGCTGTCTAAATATTCATCTGGGTAATTTGATTCTCCCCTTGATGGTTTCAGTGAAAAGTGTAATCCTTTTAATTCCTATAAAATAGCAATGAAGAATAAATTCACCTTAATTGTCATTTTTTAATGGAATTAGAAACAAGTTGTGAATGCATCAGAGAAATGAATGAAAGAAATACTATGTTAGAAGTTGACAGGGTTTAGGTAAGTCTAATTAGACATTCGATCCTTTGGGCTCTTGCTCCTAGACTAAACAAAATGCAGCTATGTTCATCATTAATTATTCTTTTTCCCTCCTAGGAGTATGAAAAGAGAGGAAGACAGCTGCTGGACATGGAAACTTTCAAATGCATAATGAAACAGAGTATGAGGTCGCAGAATAAAGTAAATGGATTTTATAAATGTTGGATGATTGAAAACCACAGTTAAAATTTTACCTGTATGAACCAATTAATCTTGATGTTCTATCTGTAAGATCAGCTCTAAACTGTGATTTTTGCTAGTACCTGATTCACAGAACAGTTTACCTGGGAAAATATTTTTTAAATTATTGAAAATATGCTAGACCAGCAAGGTATTTAGAGACTTTTATTGAAAAAGAGAGAAAGGCTCTTGCTCTATCACTAATTATTTCTGTAGATGGTCCCCAACTTAGGATGGTTTGACTTTAAGATAGTGTGAAAGCCATGCCGTTAGTAGAAACCATACTTTGAATCTTTATCTTTCCTCCAGAGCTAGTGATATGCAGTCTGATCCTCTCTCATGAGGCTGGGCAGCAGCCACAGCACCCAGTCAGCCATGTGCTCATGCAAGGGTCAACACCTGACAATGCACTGAGAACCATTCTGTACCCAGGCAACCATTCTGTTTGTCATTTTCAAAATAGTATTCAATACTCCATTATAAAACAGACTTTGTATTAGAAAATGTGGCCCTGCTGGAGACTAATGTTTAAGGTGGGCTAGGCTAAGCTATGATGTTTGGTAGGTTAGGTATATTAAATACATTTCCACTTACATTATTTTCAACTTGGGATGGGATCATAGGATATATCCCATGAAAACTTGAGGAAGATCGGCATACCTGTTATTTCCGAAGAGTGTAGACCCTCCCTTCAATACCCGATCTGCTGGAATGAAACAGTTTAAACATACCCTCTGCCATATTGTTTAGCCCAGTTGCTAACTCAAAATATGAAATCTTAATGAACGGTTATTCAGGCTCCTATAACAAAATACCACAAACTGGGTGGCTTACAAATAACAAACATCCATTCCTTATAGTTCTAGGGACTAGAAGTTTGAGATCAGGGTCAGGTGAGGGCTCTCTTCCAGACTGTAGACTTTTCCTTGGGTCCTCATGTAGCAGAAGGGACTTGGGAGCTCTGTAGGATCTCTTTCCTAAGAACACAGATACCATTCACAAAGCGTCCATCTTCATGACCTAAGGACCTCCCAAAGGCCCCACCTCCTAATACCATCACATCCGGCATTAAGACTTCAACATATGGATTGGGGTGTGGCGAACACAAACATTGAGTCCATAGCAATAAATAAGGTTTTATTCCTGAGATAAAATACACATTACAAAATGAGAAGCACTTTAAGTACTACTTACTAGGTTTCCTGATTACATCTTAAATTATATATAAAAACAAACTCAAGGTAAACCTCTTTGATCTTGTCCCTGAGATTTGAACAAAAACATGCCCCTTTTAAGTGCAAAGCCCGCAGTTTCAAGGGCTACAGTACAAGTTTAGGTGTGTTTAAAATTTCTTCTACAATGAGAAGTGATCATTAAATGGAACTATTTTTAAACAGTCTCCCCTCTATTTGTGCAATACCATACAAAGAACTTCTGTTGGGAAGAGAGAAGAGTGTTTTAAATGGATAAATTCTTGGGTGTTTTACTAACATTCTAAATCTTTTTAACCAAAGCAGTCTAATTATCTATATTTTTAGAATTCCTGCCCGCCTAGTCAGCCACTTACTCCCTTATCTTCTCATTCATTCATTTACTCACTCATTCATTCATTCAGTAAATCTTTACTGGGGCAATATTCACTTAGTCAATATTTACTAATGGGCTTTGTTTTAGCCCCTGTGGCACACAGCCAGTCAAGATACAGCCTAGAGCCAGGACGCCTGGGTAGCTCAGTTGGTTAAGCAGCTGCCTTTGGTTCAGGTCATGATCCCAGCGTCCTGGGATCAAGTCCCACATCGGGCTTCTTGCTCTGCAGGGAGCCTGCTTCTCCCTCTGACTCTGCCTTCCACTCTGTCTGCCTGTGCTCGCTCTCTGACAAATAAATAAATAAAATCTTTAAAATAAATAAATAAATAAATAAAAAGATACAGCCTAGAGCCACTCTAGAATTAAGCATGGTTGTTATGAGGGCATGTCAACCAGACCAGGAAGTCAGGCCTGAAGGAGTTAAATCTTGGGCTGAGTTTTTTTTTTTTTTTTTTAAGATTTTATTTATTTATTTGACAGAGATAGGTCACAAGTAGGCAGAGAGGCAGGCAGAGAGAGAGAGGGGGGGAAGCAGGCTCCCTGCTGAGCAGAGAGCCCGATGCGGGACTCGATCCCAGGACCCTGAGATCATGACCTGAGCCGAAGGCAGCGGCTTAACCCACTGAGCTACCCAGGCGCCCCTTGGGCTGAGTTTTAAGGGATGAAGGGAATCTCTGCATGAATGAAGGAAAGATGGGCAAGGCCTGCAAGAAGGAACAGCATTCCCGGAGGCTCAAAGACAAGAGCCAGCATGATGCATGATGCCTGTTGCATACATCTAGGGGAATGTGTGCAAAGGAATGTGCAACAAGGATCAGATTATTTGGAACCATTTGTACTAAGCTTAATTTTATGCAGTATATCACCAAGGAGCCATGAAGCCATGTCTTTCTTTCTTTATCAAACAATTAATTGATTTTTTTAAAAGATTTTATTTATTTATTTGACAGAGAGAAATCACAAGTAGATGGAGAGGCAGGCAGAGAGAGAGAGGGAAGCAGGCTCCCCGCTGAGCAGAGAGCCCAATGCGGGACTAGATCCCAGGACCCTGAGATCATGACCTGAGCCGAAGGCAGCGGCTTAACCCACTGAGCCACCCAGGTGCCCGCAAACAATTAATTGATTTTTGACTATGTGACCACACTGTCTTAGGGTCTTTTCATATTTCATTAGTCTCCAGAATATCAGAATAACTTCATCCAGAAGGCACTGTTATTCTTATTTTGTAACTGAAAAGACAGAGGTTTAGAGAATCTGAATAACTTGCCTGAAGTCCCTCAGCTACTAAGGAAAGCATCCAGGATTCAAACTCTGGTGGTCTACAACTAATGCTCAATATGTCAGTTAGCATTAGGTTCACCCACAGAGTGACAGAAAACGCTAAACCACCAAGACTGAAGCAAGATAAATATTTTCTCTCATTTAAAAAGTCAGGTGGTCAAAAGGGCTTTATGAAATCATCAGGACAGACTTGTCCTGCTTTGCTGCTTTCCCACCTTCAGCACGTGGACTCCTCTTCTTGGCTCAAGATGACGGCTTGGACTCTAGCCAACATGCGCTCATTCTAGGCAGCAGGGAGGGAGAAAAGGCAAAGAGAGATCTACTCGTTTCCTTTAAGGACAATTCCCAGGAGCTCCCTGTGACATTTTTAACTTCTTTAGTCGGAAATTAATCATATGTCATATCTAGCTGTGAAAGTTGGCAGGTGAATATGGTCTTTTTTTCTGAGGAGGCATGTATCCAGTTAAAAGTTTCATGGAGCCCTGGGTGTGGTGCAAAAATGATGAATACTGTTATGCTGAAAATAAATAGATAGATAGATAGATAGATAGATTTAAAAAAAAAAAAAAAAGAGTTGTGTGTTCTTTAGTAAGGAAGAATGGCTAAGAGGAACAACCAAAGCCCCAGGTCTTCTCCACTATTCTAGGGTTTCATATTCTAATACTGGCTAAAAACCAGGAAGTATCTCCTTTGCTCTTTCTAGGAAATGTTAACTTAATCAAAAGTTAATGCCAAAAGAGAAGGGAGGGCACGAAAGAATAACATTTAGGAAGAGCATAGTGTATAGGGTGAGCATTTTGGACAGAGGTAGCATCTACAGGAAGAAGGGTCTTAGTCTCCAAGTCCACTAAGCCTTCAGTGTTGGGGGGGAGCAGAGAGAATAATGACCTATTTTCTTATTTCTATACCTTTACTATACTTTGCCTAAAATGCTCTCCTCCCCTCTCTTGCTTAAGTAATGACTCTCTGAATTCTGATTTTTTCAGAATATTCCAAGAATCTAGCACCATGTGTGGCACATGCAGGTGCCCAATAAATGTTGAATGAATGATGTTAAGGAAGTTCAGCCATTGTGGACTTGAAGGGGTATATCCTAACTTCCCTAGAAATTAGTAGATGCTTCTTCTTTTAACCTGATAGTCATCTATAACTACCTGTAGCACAGAACTAATCATTTTGTCTTACACTGTTTGCTTGTTTGTGACCCACTATATAGTGAATGCTGTGAGGGCAAGTAACACACCTTTCAGTTCTGAGGCCTTAGCTTCTGGCTCAGGACTTGGCATACCATTGGTGTTCAACCTGTGCTTCTTCTGTGAGTGAATCCATGTGTGGAGGAAGCAGTCCAGTGTTCCTTAGAATCCCACATAATCATGCTGAGAAAGCAGTACCTTGGCAGAGCCTAATTATTCATAGACATGGGTCCTCCACCACCAAAGTGAGACCATCTGGTGTCCCATGCCCTGCCTGAAGGCCAACTCCTGCCATGGCTTGTGACACTGCATGACCCTTACCTGATGTACCTTGTTTGGAGTTCCAGGATGCCCAGGCATGCCCACAGCTCTCCCACACACTGCCTTCTGGAGACAAGGTGGTCTGTGTGCATCTTGAGCCCAGGCAGTGATTGCTTTCATTCTGAGCTTTTCTGTTTCCCATTCTTTCTGTGGCCCTATGTTGTTCTTGAAGTTATCCCTCTGGGTATTTTGGTTTGTTTGGGCATTCATTTCAAAAACATTTGTTGTATATTATGTGCATGGTATTGTCTAGTTGCCATGGTAAAGTCTGCACTGTCATCCTCAGAGGAGTATGATGTGTCTCCATCTGAGCCTGACTTAGAGGGAAGTGGGGCTGAGCTGAGGTCCACAGCCAGGGCCTTTCCTCACAACCCCTCCACTGGCACTTAGTGTTGATTCACCAAGGGTCAACGCCTTGATGTCTTGAACACCAGGCATCATCTTATTTTCTCCCTTTTACTGCCATTACTACACAATAGCAAACACCCGTGGGACTTATAAGAGAAAAGCCAGCATCTTACTCTCCCAAAGAGACATATAACCTTACTATTTCTGTTGAAGGTACCTTCCATATACATTCTGAAATTACAGAATCTTGGGGTTTCAAAGGACCTTTGAGGTCACTTAGTATATCTCCCCTTCAATGCTCACATTCTCTTCTTTGCTAAGCCCTGAGTCAGCATACACTTGAATACACGCAGCTAACAAAAACAGTGCCTTACAAGGCAGTCCATTTCAAGGTTAGAGAGCTCTGATCTTGGAAACCATCCCCCCCTTGATGAGCTGAAATTGGTCTTTCTTGACATTCTACCCATTAGCTCAATTTCTATTCTTTTGAGCTGCCATAGCAAATTACAACAAACTTAGTAACTTAAAACAGATACATATTTATTATCTCACAGTTTTATGAGTTAGGAATCAAATCATGGCTTAGCTAGGTTCTTTTCTTCAGGGTCTCTCATGAGACTGCAACAAGATGGTAACTATGGCTTGGGTCTCATCTGAAACCTTGATGGGGGAAGGATCCACTTCCAAGCACATATGATTATTGCCAGGAATCAGTTCCTTGCTGGCTGTTGACCAGAGGTTGCCCTCAGTTCCTTGCCATGGGGGCCTTTCTAGATGGCAGCTCATAACAGAGCAGCTGGTCTTATCAAATCAAATCATGGTTTAGCTAGGTTCTTTGAGAAGAGAGCCTGTTAGTAAGACCAAAGTTAGGATCTCATGTAATCTAATCATGGAAAAGGCATTACCCTCTACATTAGGTGTTCTATTGGCTACAAGTAAGCTACTCAAGGGGAGAGGATTACATAGACCATGAATACCAAAAGGTAGGGATCATGTGTGGGTCCATTATGTAGTCTGCTTACTATACCCATACAGAAGAGATCTACTCTGCTGTTCATAGAATAATCTTTCTAATACTCAAAAATAATTTTTTGAGGTGTTCATAGGAGCTTTTTTTCCTTTTTTTTTTTTGGTTCACCCCTCCATATTTTTTTTATTCTTATTAACACATAATTTATTATTTGCTTCAGGGGTACAGGTCTATGAATCATCAGTCTTACACAATTCATAGCACTCACCATAGTACATACCCTTCCCAATGTCCCTAATCCAGCCACCTATCAGCAACCCTCAGTTTGTTTCCTGAGATTAAGAGTCTCTTATGGTTTGTCTCCCTCCCCAGTCCCATCTTGTTTCATTTTTTCTCTCCCTACCCACCACAATCCCCCACCCTGCCTCTCATATTCCTCATATCAAAGAGATCATATGATAATTGTGTTTCTCTGATTGACTTATTTTGCTTAGCATAATATCCTCTAGTTCCATCCATATCATTGCAAATGGCAGGGTTTGGGGGGTTTTTTGATGGCTGCATAGTATCCCACTGTGTGTGTGTGTGTGTGTGTGTGTGTGTGTGTGTGTACCACATCTTCTTTATCCATTCATCTGTTGATGGACATCTAGGTTCTTTCCATAGTTCGGCTATTGTGCACATTGCTGCTGTAAACATTCGGGTGGATGTGCCTCTTTGGATCACTACATTTGTATATTTAGAGTAAATACTCAGTAGTGCAATAGCTGTGTCGTAGGGTAGCTCTATTTTCAACTTTTTGAGGAACCTCCATACTGTTTTCCTGAATGGCTACACCAGCTTGCATTCCCACCAACAATGTAGGAGGGTTCCCCTTTCTCCACATCTATGCCAACGTGTGTCGTTTCCTGACTTGTTAATTTTACCCATTCTGACTGGTGTTCGGTGGTATCTCACTGTGGTTTTGATTTGAATTTCCCTGATGGTGAGTGATGTTGAGCAATTTTTCACGTGTCTTTTGGCCATTTGGATGTCTTCTTTGCAGAAATGACTGTTCATGTCTTCTGCCCATTTCTTGATTGGATTATTTGTTCTTTAGGTGTTGAGTTTGATTAAGTTCTTTATAGATTTTTGGATACTAACCCTTTATCTGATATGTCATTTGCAAATATCTTCTCCCATTCTGTCAGTTGTCTTTTGGTTTTGTTGATTGTTTCCCTTGTTGTGCAAAAGCTTTTGATCTCAATGAAGTCCCAATAGTTCATTTTTGCCCTTGCTCCCCTTGCCTTTGGTGATGTTTCTAGGAAGAAGTTGCTGCAGCTGAGGTTGAAGAGATTGCTTCCTGTGTTCTCCTTAAGGATTTTGATGGATTCCTATCTCATATTGAGGTCTTTCATCCATTTTGAGTCTATTTTTGTGTGTGGTATAATGAAATGGTGCAATTTCGTTCTTATGCAGGTGGCTGTCCAATTTTCCCAACATTTGTTGAAGAGACTCTTTTTTCCATTAGACATTCTTTCCTGCTTTGTTGAAGATTAGTTGACCATAGAGTTGGGGGTCTATTTCTGGGCTCTCTATTCTGTTCCATTGATCTATGTGTCTATTTTTGTGCCACTGCCATACTGGTCTTGATGATTACAGCTTTGTAATAGAGCTTGAAGTCTGGAATTATGATTCCACCAACTTTGGTTTTCTTTTTCAGCATTCCTCTGGCTATTCAGGGTCTTTTCAGGTTCCATATAAATTTTAGGATTGTTTGTTCCATTTCTTTAAAAAGGAATTGACAGTATTTTGATAGGGATTGCATTAAGTGTGTAGACTGCTTTGGGTAGCATAGACATTTTCACAACGTTTTTTTCTTTCAATCCATGAGCATGGACTGGTTTTCCATTTCTTTGTGTCTTCCTCCATTTCTTTCATGAGTACTGTATGGTTTTCTGAGTACAGATTCTTTGCCTCTTTGGTTAGGTTTATTCGTAGGTATCTTATGGTTTTGGGTGCAATTATAAATGGGATCAGCTCCTTAATTTCTCTGTCTTCTGTCTTGCTGTTGGTGTATAGCAATGCAACTGATTTCTGTGGATTGATTTTATAACTTGACACTTTACTGAATTCCTTTGTGAAGTTTAGGAGTGGAGTCTTTTGGGTTTTTCACATAAAGTATCATATTATCTGCAAAGAGTGAGAATTTGTCTTCTTCTTTGCTGATTCAGATGCCCTTAATTTCTTTTTGTTGTGTGATTGCTGAGGCATAGGACTTCTAGTACTATCTTGAATAGCAGTGGTGTGAATGGACAGCCCTGCCATGTTCCTGACCTTAGGGGAAAAGCTCTCAGTTTTTCCCCATTGAGAATGATATTTGCTGTGGTTTTTTTTATAGATGACTTCAATGATATTGAGATATGTACCCTCTATCCCTATACTGTGAAGAGTTTTGATCAAGGAAGGATGCTGTACTTTGTCAAATGCTTTTTCAGCATCCATTGAGAGTATCATATGGTTCTTGTTATTTTATTAATGTATTGTATCACATTGATTGATTTGTGGATGTTGAAACAACCTTGCAGCCCAGGAATAAATTTCACTTAGTCGTGGTGAATAATCCTTTTTATGTACTGTTGTATCCTACTGGCTAGTATTTTGGTGAGAATTTTTGCATCCGTGTACATCGAGGATATTGATCTATATTTCTCTTTTTTGATGGGGTCTTTGTCTGGTTTTGGGATCAAGGTAATGCTGGCCTCATGAGTTTGGAAGTTTTCCTTCCATTTCTATTTTTTGGAACAGTTTCAGGAGATAAGTATTGATTCTTCTCTAGATGTTTGGTAGAATTCCCCTGGGAAGCTGTCTGGCCCTGAGCTCTTATTTTTTGGGAGATTTTTGATGACTGCTTCAATCTCCTTATGGTTTATGGGTCTTTTCAGGTTTTCTATTTCTTCCTGGTTCAGTTTTGATAGTTTATATGTCTCTAGAAATGTATCCTTTTCTTCCAGATTGTCAAATTTGCTGGTGTATATTTGCTCATATGTTCTTATAGTTGTTCTATTTCTTTGGTGTTGGTTGTGATCTCTCCTCTTTCATTCATGATTTTATTAAGTTGGGTCCTTTCTCTTTTCTTTTTGATAAGTCTGGCCAGGAGTTTATCAATCTTATTAATTCAGGAATCAGCTCCTAGTTTCATTGATTTGTTCTACTGTTCTTTTGAGTTCTATTTCATTGATTTCTACTCTGATCTTTATTATTTCTCTTCTCCAGCTGGGCTTAGGCTTTCTTTGCTGTTCTTTCCCCAGCTGCTTTAGGAAGTTTAGGTTGTGTTTAGGTTTAGGTTATGTACTTGTAGGTTTAGGTTGTGTACTTGAGACCTTGTTTCCTCAGAAAGGCTTGTATTGCTATATACTTTCCTCTTGGGACTGCCTTTGCTGTGTCCAAAGATTTTGAACACTTGTGTTTTCATTTCCATGAATTTTTAAAATTCTTCTTTAATTTCCTGTTTGACTCATTCATTCTTTAGTAGGATGTTCTTTAGCCTCCATGTATTTGAGTTCTTTCCAATTTTCCGCTTGTGGTTGAGTTCTAGTTTCAAAGCATTGTGGTCTGAAAATATGCAGGGAATGATTCCAATCTTTTGGTACTGGTTGAGACCTGGTTTTTGACCCAGGATGTGATCTATTCTGTAGAATGTTCCATGTGCACTAGAATGTGTATTTTGTTGCCTTGGGATGGAATGTTCTAAATATATCTGTGATGTCCATCTGGTCCAGTGTGTCATTTAAAACCTTTATTTCCTTGATGATCTTTTACTTAGATGATCTGTCCATTTCAGTGAGGGGGCTGTTAAAATCTCCTACTATTATTGTATTATTGTCAATGTATTTCTTTGATTTTGTTATTAATTGGTTTATATAATTGGCTGCTCCCATGTTAAGGGCATAAATATTTAAAATTCTTAGATCTTCTTGTTGAACATACCTTTTAAGTATGATATAGTGTTCTTCCTCATCTCTTATTACAGTCTTTGGCTTAAAATCTAATTTATCTGGTATAAGTATTGCCACTCCAGCTTTCTTTTGATGTCCATTAACATGGTAAATTGTTTTCCTCCCCCTCACTTTAAGTCCAGAGGTGTCTTTGGGTCTAAAATGAGTTTCTTGCAGACAGCATATTGATGGGTCTTGGTTTTTTTATCCATTCTGACACCCTGTGTTTATTGATAGGAGCATTTAGCCCTTTTACACTCAGGGTAACTACAGAAAGATATGAATTCAGTGCTATTGTGTTGCCTGTAAGGTGACAGTTACTGTATATTGTCTCTGTGTCTTTCTGGTTTGTGTTAATTTTAGGCTCTCCCTTTGCTTAGAGGAACCCTTTCAATATTTCCTGTAGAGCTGGTATGGTGTCTGCAAATTCTTTTAGTTTTTGTTTGTCCTGGAAGCTTTTTATCTCTCCTATTTTCAATGACAGCCTAGCTGGATATAGTATTGTTGGCTGCATATTTTTCTTGGTCAGTTCTCTGAATATATCATGCCAGTCCTTTCTGGCCTGCCAGGTCTCTGTGGATAGGTCTGCTGGCAACCTAATATTTTTACCACTGTATGTTACAGACCTCTTGTCATGAGCTGCTTTCAGGATTTTCTTTTTGTCATTGAGACTTGTAAGTTTTACTATTAGATGATGGGGTGTGGACCTATTTTTCTTGATTCTGAGGTGACTTCTCTGTGCCTCCTGGATTTTAATGCCTGTTCCCTTTACCAAATTAGGGAAGTTCTCTTCTATAATTTGCTCCAGTATACCTTCTGCCCCTCTCTCTCTTTCTTCTTCTTCTGGGATCCCAATTATTCTAATATTGTTTCATTTTATGGTATCACTTATCTCTCAAATTCTCCCCTGTGGTCCACTAGTTGTTTGTCTCTCTTTTTCTCAGCTTCTTTATTCTCCATCATTTAGTCTTCTATATCACTAAGTTTCTTCTGCCTCATTTATCCTAGCAGTAAGAGCCTTCATTTTTTATTGCACCTCATTAATAACTTTTTGACTTCAACTTTGTTATATTTTAGATCTTTTATTTCTCCAGAAAAGGTTTTTATTTCTCCAAAAAGAGAGTCTCTAGTATCTCTCATGTTTTATTTGAGCCCAACTAGCACCTTGATAATCATCATTCTGAACTCTAGTTCTGACATATTACTAATGTCCATACTGGTTAGATCCCTAGCCATTGGTACTGCCTCTTGTTCTTTTTTTTTTTTTTTTTTTTTTGATGTGAGTTTTTCTGCCTTGTCATTTTATCCAGATAAGAATAGATGAATGAGAGAACAAAATAGTAGAAGGATAGCAATGACCCCAGAAAAATATACACTAAACAAATCAGAAGAGACCCAGAACTGGGGGAGAAGAAAAGAGAAAAAAGAAAGAAAGAAAAAAATATATATATATATTATACTAGTGAATAGAACAGAGCCACACACTTGGTTTTGGGTGTATTTTGGTCTGTTAGAGGACACTGCCTCCCAAAATTTTAAAGAAAGAAAAACTTACGTATACATACAAAAATAAGGGTAAACATGATGAAGGGATGGGATATGACTGTAAAGATGTAAACTAAAAAAGGAATTGATAATATAAGAAGTTGGTTGAAAGAAGAAAAAAAAAGAGAAAAGAATGTGATCAGGCTGGATATAAGAACAAAGTCAATCACTAGATTTGGGGTATATTTTATCTATTAGAAGAAATTATATCCCAAAAATTTAAAGAAAGAAAAACCTATATGTATACAAAAAAAAAAAAAAGAAGTGTCAAATACAATGAAGGGATAGAATGTGAATATACCAATGAAAATTTTAAAAGATTTTTTAAAAAGGTATTGATAAGGGGTGCTTGGGTGGCTCAGTGGGTTAAGCCTTTGCCTTCAACTCAGGTCATGATCTCAGGGTCCTGGGATTGAGCACCAAATAGGGCTCTCTGCTCAGCGGGGAGCCTGCTTCCCCTCTTTCTCTGCCTGCCTCTCTGCCTACTTGTGATCTCTCTCTCTGTCAAATAAATAAACAAAATATTTTTTTTAAAAAGGTATTGATAAGATAAAATCGCTAAAAAATATTAAAATAGGAAAGAGGAAAAACTAAAAAAATAGAATAAGAAAAAAATAAAATTAAAAAAAATTTAACTTTGAAAGACTAAAGAATCATGGGGGGAAAGCCATGAATTCCTGTAACTGTGAAGTTTTACAGTTCTCTTTGATCAGTGGACTTGGACTTGGCTGGATGTTCTTGTTGATCTTCTGGGGGAGGGGCCTGTTGCTGTGATTCTCAAATGTCTTTGCTGGAGGCAGAATTGCACCACCCTTGCCAGGGACCAGGTTAAATGACCTGATTCAGAGAGCGAATCTGCTTGGGTTCGCTTCCAGTAGCTTTTGTTCTCTGAATGCTTTCTGTATAGCTTTGGAGGTGGAGAACAAAGATGGCAGCCTTCAATCTCCTGCCGCATAGGAGCTGAGAGCTTGGGGCCCCACTCCTCAGTGCACCCTCAGAGAAAAGCAGTTAATCCCTCCTGTCTCCTTGGTCTCCAGCCACACTCTGAACTCACCTGGCCTGTGACCGAGCATTTCTATCTCTGGCACACAGCCTGGTTTGGAGTCTCCAAACTCAGTAGATTCTGCCACGCGCTCCTGGGCCGCTCCTCCTGGAGGAGGAAGGAGGGGGTCTCCCCGGATCTGCCATTTCTGGGGTCCCCGCTTGAAGAGCCATGGTCCGACTGTGACTTGGATTACAGTTTAAGTTAATCCAGAGCTGAGTGCCCCTCCTTAGCTCTGTCTGTGCAGCCAGCTTCCCTGCCTGATACCTGGGAGCTCTGCCACACTCAGTCTCCTCCATTCTTTCTGTGGCCCGAGGGACCTGGGACCACATTGTTCCTCTGAGGGCTCCATCCCCTGCTTAGCCTCTGGAGTGATGTCCCTCAGCAGGGCCAACTTCTAAAACCTTCTATTTTGTGCTTCACTGCTTTACTGCTTGTCGGGAGCCAGGCCCTCCCCTTACAGTCTCTCTCCCCATATATCACCTCGGGTTCACTTCTCCGCACATCCTACCTTCCTGAAAGTGGTCGATTTTCTATTCCTAGAATTGCTGCTTTTCTTCTCTTCAGTCTCCTGTTGAGTTTGTAGGTGTTCAGAATGGTTTGATAACTATCTAGCTGAACTCCTGGGACCCAATGATATTTAAGTCTCCTACTCCTCCACCAGCTTGGTCTGGTCTCTAAAAAATGATTTTCATGATTCACATGTCCTCTTGTTTTGGGATACAGCTAAGGGTGCACCCAAGGGTGCATCTAACCATCACTTGTTTTGCTGTTATCTAACATGGGGTCTCCAGTCTTGGCTGGAACTGACCAGGGTGGAGTGGGACCTTCTGGGAGCATGTGGACTGAGAGATAAAAAGTTCATGCTGATTAGGACTCCATCTCAAAAATAGATGTTCTAGGAGCCCCACTCTCTCATGAGGAAAGAGTGGTAGTGTCAGCACACTGAACTCCAACTCACAGTCCTATTAATGTTTTAAAACAGGCATTCCAGAGACCTTTGACTATTATGCATTGTAATATGAGATTCGTAAATTGGAAAAATTAAGATTTCCACTCCTTCTTCATCTTTGCCCCCAACAACCTAGTGAAGAGTTTTCCCCCTATGCTGTCTATAAATAGATTTATTTTTTTCCTTTCCAGAATATTGAACAAATACAACAACTTTTCATGAAAATAGACTATGAATCAGTGGGCAGAATTCAATGGGTAAGCTGGGTTATGTTTTGTGAATCAAATTAGTCAGGAAAACACATAAAATGTGGCTGTTCCTTTCTGGAGTATGCTCTGTCCTTCAGTGCTTTGTCAACTTGAAACTGAACCAAGGGGATATGCATGTTCACAGTTTTCAAATTTTATAATGTCAGATTATTCTTGGAATAGTTTAACTAGGGATTTCAGTAGCTAAGGCAAGTTCCAAGAAGGGTTTCCTAAAACTAAGAAGTAAGGGATACACTTGTCATCTTACCCCAAAGCAAACATGAAACACCAGGGAGCAAGAAATTCTATGAGCAAAAAACACCTGATGATATTCAGATCAGTTAACACATGTAAAGTATTTAGAACAGGGACAGTCACAAAGTAAATTCTCAACAGATATCATCATCATTATTAATAATCCCCAATTTGAGTTGTGAATAATAATGAGCTGAGACAATGGCTTTAAACATTCTCTGCCATTGCGTCTGTCAGTGCCCTTCTACTGTCCCAGGATGAATTAATTTCTAAAATGACAACTTGAACAGTAAGATACCTCTATTCAGACCTTGGGTCAATTCCCCAGCAAAATCAAATGGAAGCATTTACATTATCATCTGACTTGAATAGGAAGTCAGGATGCTAGAGAAGAGAAGGGGAGGCTCTAATGAAGTGGGGCTTTGGGGAAGTGGAGAGAAAAGAAATGTTCCAGACCCTTCAGTATCCCCACCCCTTCCCTCCAACCACAGACTTCTTTTCCCTAGATGTACTGCTGAGATTCTAAATGAGGCATATACTGGTGGGTGGGAACTGTGCAGTCAGACTGATAAGGACTTCAGTCTCTGGCCAGCCACTTACTAGCTGTTTGATCTTAGGCAAGCTATTTAACCTTTCAAAGCTGGGGTTTCCAGATATGTAAAAGAGAAGAACAATAGTATCTATGTCATACAGTTATCATGAGAATTGAAGGGAAGGTCTATGTTGCATGGAATGTAGTATACTGTCAATCACAACCCCACCGCTATCATCATCATCATCATCATCATCATCACCATCATTGTCATCACTATCACCACCACCACCACCACCACCACCACCATCTCCTTTAGAGAGAGACACCCTGGGAGTGGGGAAGGGAGCCCAAGTCGGTAGCAGACTTCCAACCCCAGCTGAACGGGCACATCCCAGTTATTACCCTTACATTTTTGGCATACTGATGAGCTGGTGAATAGTAATAATTATGGCATTTCCAGGGAAGGAGTTACCCTTACTTTGATGGTAAAGAGAAATTTTGAAACAAAGGAACATAGTAGATTTTTAATGAATTTTCCTTTATCCTCCAGGATGGCTTGTGCACGTATCTGCAGCTAGAGTATTCAGAGCAAGCGGCTGCTTTGGCCCGACAGAAAGAGGTTTCCTTCCAGCTGCCTGCTGTGCTGCAAGGGCTGTCATATGGGGGTCCCGTGCTGCGCATTCTCTCTATGCCTGACGACACCTTAATCATGATCAGAGAAGATGGAGCGATTTATTTCTGGTCCCTGCAGCTGAAGTTGAAAAGAAGAAAGAGAGTTTTTGTATGTGATTTTCATTTGATAAGGATGCTGAGTGCTCCAGTTTGATTTTATTTGCTATTTTAAACTGCTCTTCAAGTGGCATGATTACAGAAATTGTGTCCTTGAATGTAATATATTCATGTTGGCTTTTGCTAGTCTATAGAATGCAAATAAAATGTGATCTCTATATGTAGTACAAGATAATGCTTCATTTTGCTTCTAAAATCAGATGGAGTAATGAATTACACATGACTCCATCATGTAATTTATCATATGTCTTAATGAATGACAAATGGAAAAGAATTTTTTATTGTTTTTTTCCTGTTAATGATTATTTCAGTTTAGGCAGCTATGCTAAGGTTTGGCTTCTTATTGAATCACAGAATCAGAAATTCAGAAGGCAGAAGACATTTGGGAAGTAGACTTAGGATAGGAATAAAAATGCCTCACCTGAGCCTGTCTTTAAAATCATTTCTTTTTTTATTATATCATTCAACAATAGTTGAGCCCCTGACATAGCCTAGGCTCTCTGCTGGGTACTGGAGATATAGAAGCCCATCTCAGCCCTCCAGAAACTTACCATCTACACTAGAAGTTACAGCTATCCTACATCCCTCAGGGTGCCAATATAAGCCCTCCCTAGAGAGAGGAAATAAAAGTCTATGTAGCAAGTTCTTTATACTTGAAGGAGAGCATCATTTTTTCTAAAAACCTATAATTTTAAGCATGCCTACTGTCAAACTGTCTTTTCATTAAAAGACATATTTTTGTTTATTTCCACTCTTCAACACATTAGGACAAGTCCACAAGTCGGAAGCCCAGGTGGGTGACGGATGTCATCAGCATGCCACAGTACAACAAGCTGCTCATAGGGACTGGGTGAGTGTCTGCAGCTCTTCAACTGGGAGTAAACAATCGTTGTGTTATGAAATTCATTGCCATGTGTGAGTTTACACAGACACAGACACATCTGTGGTATTTAAAAGTCATGAAGCCCTTTTTAAAACATGTTAGAACTCATAATATCAGTCAAAGCTACTTTGCAAAAGTTAAGGCCTTGTTTGGCCCATTGCAGTGATGTCATTGTCTCCAACACCGAAAGAGGCCGTCTTCTGGAATAATTCCAGAGTGACAGTATGGGCCAGATGAGGGGGGGGGGGGGAATCAGTCTTGTGACCTCTTAGCACATTTTATTTTATATTGAAAATAATATGCCTATTTTATTATTTACCAAAATTCAGTCCAAAGTGCTTTGGACTCATTCAAAAAATAAAATCTACTGTAAAAAGATAATGCTCACTGCTGAAGATCCTAAAGGTTTTGATCATGACAACAGGAGGAAAATGAACAGGCACCATCCCGGGCTGCTTAGTTAACCTCCGTAATGGGCCACAGAGAAGGGCGTGTGGCTTGGTGGGAAGGAAATTTGGAAAATTTCAAATCAAGGGTAAAGCAAAAAATTCAACACAAGGGAATGGTGCGGAGGCAGGGGTGTGAACTGCAGTCTGGGGTTGGGAGACTGAGGAGTCAAGCTGCTAAACACAGGGCTCTCTGGGCATGGGTAAGGGAAGGGGCAGAGCTTGAGGGGAATTCCCACAGCCCTGCCTACTGGGCTTCCCCTGACTCCCCCTCCCAATTTAGGGGTTTCTCTTTTCTATTTAGTCTCCTCCAGTGGCCCCTGGTTCTCTAGTCTTCAACCACTTTAATGAACCAACAGTTACTCCAACCTCAGATAATAGAAGCTATTAAATATAATCAAATTTAATGTTAAATCTAATAATTAAAATATATTTCTTAATATATTAAAATGTATCAATATAATTAATACTAACTACTGAAAAGCAACAAGCCTGGGTGTGTGCATTCAGCCCAGTTTTGTTTTAAAAGCCGTGCCCAATAATTTAATTATCGTGTCTTTTGTGCACACAGCAGTTCAGTGATTGCTCAGGAGCCTACTAGAGACTGTCTGAGCTGACAAATCAGAAGATGAGGCAAGGCTTATGATACCTGGAGGCAGGGAACCACTAGAGCTACATGCAGGTGAAAAGAGTTGGGAAAAGAAGACATTTCACACTGAGGGAAAAGCAAGACTTTGGAATTTAGAGAGTGACCTCTATTTGTTCTATGCCAACAGGTCAAAGCAGTGAGTTGTGTTTCTCATACCCACAGACTTGTTCTTCTCTCAATCAGCTGCAAGGTGGACAAGCTAACACAGGAGGGAAGGGGTCAAGAGTGCAGGCTGGAAACGGGAAATTAGCGGAGCACCGAGTTAACCCCTTAGTTTCTAGAAAGAGACCTCTGCCCTCCACTTGGCAGATCTAACCATCTTTAGTATCTGCAATAAACAACAGCTCACATCTGTGGGCCCTTAGCAAGTCCCAAGTCCTGGACTAATCACTTTCTCAGGCGTCCTTTCAATCCTTGTAACCCTCCTGAAAGACAGAAGATCCCCATTTTACAGATGAGGGGACTAAATAGTGAGCTGGGATCTGATGACCCAACTACTGGCATCCAGAGCTCATATTTCTGGAACCTGTGCCAGCCTCCTGGTGGAGAATAGGCCAGACTGATTTAGAACCAGGCAGAAGAGATGTCCCCAAATGGAAGAATAGGGGAGAGAGACCTCAGGTTCAGCCAGAGAGGTTGCTCAATAGTGCAGGTGTTTCACTGGCCCAGTGTCTCCGCTTTGTGAAATCCATGAAATAGAAAAACTGTTCTACAAAAGTGAAGTGGGGAATTTAATTTACTCCAATGGTACTTGATCTTTGAACAGAAACCGTGAAATCCAGCTGTATGAACTCTCCAACCTGGAGCCTTACTGTCAGATTGGTGGCCTGGAAGCTGTTCCTTTGAAACTGGATTACTGGTAAGAGCATCTCCAGGGCCAAGCAGGCCTCACAAGGCACTTTCCCCTGGCCAGTGGGGCCTTCTCTCCTCTCTCTCCTTGGACAGTTCCATTCATGTTCAATCAGTAAATGTCAGGGCTTCCATGCAGCCTGTCTCCACCGTGTTGCACATCACAGTTCTACCCAGGAAGGAGGGACCTTCCTGCGTGTAGTCAGGAAAGGGAAGCCCAGAGAGGTGAAATGATTTTTAGAGTCATATAATTATGAATTCATCTGTTTAAATGTGACTGGATTAATTTTCCTGTAATTCGACTTTGACCATGCTACTCTGCTTTCTAATGGTTGCTAGTTCCCTCTCCAAAAACATCCATACCTTCAGAGAGCATCCAAACTCCCCTCTGCCTTTTCAGCTTTCATCCCCTCTGAGCCTTCAGGTCTCCCAAGCACCAGCATAGCTAAACCGAGGCCTTCAACTTGGGCCAGGCATTGTCACCACCACAGTATTCCCAGGGCTGCCCCCTTCCTCAAACATCTATCCATCCTGTTTCTTGAGTACCTACTGTGCACCCTTATTGTTGGATGTGGGACACAGACATGAATGAGACAAGATTCTTAGGGGCTATCCCAGTATCAAAGAATGAGTGGTTCCTGCTGAAATCCTACCATTCTTCATGAGCCAAACCTCCGTGGATTCCCCTGAATCTCTTCCATACCCAAAAGCTGACATCTCCTAGGAGTCTCCCCAACCTTTGGCATTGATGGTCCTGCATGTCACGGGGCGCAGGTCCTGAGTAACTCTCAGGCAGTACCAGTGCCTTAGTCATTGCTGTGTGTTCTCTGACACCTACATACTGACTGGCAGGCTCACAGCAGGCTCTCAAGAAATGTTTGTTGAATGACCAAGACAGAAAACTCTCATGTAAGTTGACAAAAGGAGGCTCCGGTTTTATTTTGCCTTTCCTTCCCTGCTCTTCCTTTTTCTTCTCTGTGTGTTGGTGTGTGTGTGTGTGTGTGTGTGTGTGTGTGTGTGTGTGTGTGTGAAGGGCTAGGGATTCAGGAATTGAACGTACAGGACACCTAGCCCAAGAGGAGTACTGTCTGGTGGATATGAATGTGTTGGTCTGCTTGGGCCACCATAACAAAATATTACAGACTGTGTGGCTTCGACAACAGAACTAATTCTCTTACAGTTCTAGAGGATGGGAAGTCTAAGATCAAGGTGCTGGCCTGTTCTGTTTCTGGCGAAGTCTCTCTTTCTGGCTCACAGATGTCCACCTTCTCACTATGTCCTCAGGTGACCTACCAGTGATACTATACATGGAGAGAGGGAGCATGTGCAATGTCTGGTGTCTCTTGTTACAAAAACACCAATCCTATCATGAGAATCCTCCCTTTACAACTTTATCTACCCTAATTACCTCCCAAAGGCCCCATCCCCAAATGCCACCACCTTGGGAGTTAGGGATCCACATAATGAATTCTGGGGGACACAAACATGCAGTCCGTAACAGTGAATATTTTCGGACGTGGGTAGTGCTCTCTAATCATGTTATCTGTTCCTTGCTGAGGTGTCTTCTGGGTTGGCCATTCACCAGTCCCATCAGCTAATGGGATTGTCTGTCGATGATGGCATTCTCTGAGCGCCCCTCCTCTGTTGAAGGGCTATCCCAGGAGAGTAGGGGTGAGGTTTCAGATACATCTCTGCTCCTGTGATGTGGAGACTAGTTTTCTCTTTCTTCCTTTCATCTTCTGATGTTTAGCTTCCAGACACACCCAACACAAAAACAATGTGAAGCAGCACTTGTGAGCCATTATAGTCCCCACAGACTGGGTCTGGGCCTGTATTTGAGGGAGATGACCCTATGTCACCCGAAAACCTCACTTAAGATTTGCTGGCTTGATTCCTTACTGATTTCTTGCTAAGCAACCAGAACATAAACTTTGCATTTTATCTCTATTTCATCTCACCACTCCCTCACACCCAGACCTAACAGCTTAGAGCAATATTAGAACCAACATGGTATTTATCACAATATCCTGGGAGAGTAGGTTTCTGGTAAGTACAATGAGAGCTAGTTACAGGGACGGAATGCTCCAGGGAGCATTAATCATGGTATCTGAGTGCATTTGTGGGCGCACATTGTAAACTAATTGCCATGTATGGAGCTCACTCTATCATTACCTTTAATATACAATTTCACATACAATACAACTTCTGTTTTGTTGCTTTCACACTACTGTAGACACACTCTGAGGTATGTTTCAGCTTTAAAAATGTTAGATATAAAAGTAAAAAAGACAGGCAAGAGAAATATTTTTGATGAATGATAAATGTATCTGCCTAATAGAACCTTTGGATCATAGGAGATGTTCAATAGCTTTTTTCTGACTAAACAAATATGGAAAAAATAAGTATTTTTTAAATTCTGGCTTGATCTACTGCTAATTTGCCTGCTAACCAAGGGCAAGACATTGCCCTCCTTAAACATAAACTGACAAAAGCAGCAGCAGCAGGAGGAGGGGGGGGGGAGGAGGAGGAGGAGGAGGAGGAGGAGGAGGAGGAGGAAAGAAAGAAGAATAGGAAGAAAGGAGAGGGTAGGGCTCGGGGAGGAGGAGGGAGAGGGAGAAGGAGTATGAGGAGGAGGGAAAAGCTCCACTTTGCTCAGGATATAACATCAACTTACCTCAGAAAATTTCTTGGAAGAAACTCTTAAGTTTTTCTATTGTTAAAACAATATGTCAGTAAAAGACCAAGTAGAGATTAGCTTCACTTCTCAAATTAGAAATTCCAGCTGTTATGTTTAAAAAAACATGTTTGTCTCTTCAACACCACTTCTCCATGAAATGAGCTCTGAAATGTAGATTAAAAAAACACTCCTTTCTCATAATGTTTGCACCCCAGTGGGGGAAGTAGACAAGCCAACCAACCAATCTTTCTAAAATGAGAGTTAAGTGCTGGATAGAGATGTGCATGAGGTGTGAAAGTAGGGTCCCACCGGTTAGACTGGAGGAGAAAGGGCAGCTGAGAGCCAAGGCTCCACAGGGAAGTGACCTTTGAACTGGAGAGCAAATAGGTAGTGGGCCAGAAACAGAAAGGCATTCCAATCCATGACAACGGTATGAGTACAGGTGGGAAGAGGAAGGAGTTGAAGATGTTGAAGTTTTTGGAGAAACTAGTATACTTTGGAATGAAGAACATCTTTTAAGGAAAGAGAGAAGAAAAGAACATCAGGAAAGACAAGAGGTTTGCTAATGAAGAGTCACTTGGGTCCTGCTAAGCACTTTGTCTCGCATCCTCAGCTCTATGTTGATTTTATTTTATTTTAATAAATATTTAATAGTCTACTTTAACTCAGTCTTAGAAAAAGAAATAGAACATATATTGTATACTACAGCCAGCAATGTATTTTCATTTTTTAGGTCCAGCATAGTCAAATAATGGCAATTTCTTATAATTCAACCTGATCTATAAAATACACATGAAGGTCACAAAACAGAATTTTGGTAGATTATAAGTTTGGTCCCAAGAAATATATTAGCTCAAACATGTCTCTAACTTTTTATTTAATGACCACATTGCTTGCCTAATTTAGAAATGCTCTTTGGGATCATTTGTATGACAGTTTTAGAAGGTTTGGATTACACATTTTTTAAAATTTATTTTATTTATTGTTGTAAGAACACTTAACATGAAATCTAACCTCTTAACAAAATTTTAAATGTTCAGTAGGACTCTAGGTACAATGTTCTACAGCTAGATCTCTAAATTATTCCTCTTGCTTAAATGAACTCTATGGCCATTGATTAGTAACTTCCCATTTTCTCCTCTCCCCAGCTCTTGGCAACCACTGTTCCACTCTTTGATTCTGTGAATCTGACTACTTTAGATGCCTCATATAAGTAGACTCATGCAGTGTCTTTCTGTGACTGGCTTATTTCACTTCGCATAAAACCTTCATTTCCTTTGCTATTGGTATCCATGAACTCACTAACAAGACCAATGTCATGAAGCTTTTCTTCTAGGAATTTTATAGTTTCAGGGCTTATGAGTTGGTTTGTGTATGACGTAAAATAGAAGTTCAATTGAATTCTTTTGCTTGTGGATATCCAGGTTTCCCAACACCATTGGATGAAGAGACTACCCCTTCCCCATTGTATATTCTTGGCACCCTTTTTGAAGATTGGCTGACTGTTTAAGTGTGGACTCATTTCTGGGCTCTCTATTCTGTTCCATTGGTCTGTACATCTGTCTTCATGCCAGTACCATAATGTTTCAATTATTATAGCTTTGTAATATAATTTAAAATGAAGAGGTATGATGTCTCTAGCTTTGTTCTTCTTTATCAAGATTTATTTGGTAACTTGTGGTTCCATATGAAGCTTCAATTTGTTTTTTCTACTTCTGTTAAAAAATGACATTGGGATTTTAATAGGGATTACTTTGAATCTATAGATGGCTTTGGGTATTAAGTCTTCTAACCCATGAACACATATCTTTCTTTGCATTTGTTTGTGTCTTGTTTAATTCCTTTCATCAATGTATTATAATTTCCAATATATAAATCTTTCGCCACCTTAGTCTTACTCCTCGGTATTTTATTCTTTCTGGTCTATTTTTTATTGCATTGTTTTCCTAATTTCCTTTTCAGATAGTTCATTTTTAGTGTATGGAAACACAACTGATTTTTCATGCTGATTTTGTATCCTGCAAATTTACTGTTTGTTCTTTCTAGTAGTTTTTTGGTTTTGTTTTGTTTTGTTTTGTTTTTGTTTTTAGTAGAGTGTGTAGGGCTTACTATATGTAAGATCATTATGTTTGCAAACAGGAACAATTTTAATTCTTCTCTGATTCAGATGTCTTTTATTTCTTTTTCTTGCCTAATTGCTCTGCCAGGTCTCCCAATACATTGTTTTGTAGAAGTGGCAAAAGCAGGTATCCTTGCCTTGTTCCTGATCTTAGAGGAAAACTGTTCAGTTTTTCAGCATTGAATGTGTTGTTAGCAGCAGGTTCTTCATAAATGGCCTTTATTATATTGAAGTACTTTCTCTCCATTCCTAGTTTGTTCAGAGTTTTTAGCATGAAAGGGTGTTGAATTTTGTCAAATGCCTCTTCCGCATGTATTGAGACAATCATGTAATTTTTAATCCATATTCTGTTAGTGTAATGTATTACATTAGTTGATTTTTATATGTTAAATCATCATTCTATCACAGGGATAAATCTCACTTGGTTATGGTGTATGATCCTTTTAATGTGTTGTTGGATTTGGTTTGCTAGTATTTTGTTGAGGATTTATGTGTTTACATTCTTCAGAGATATTGCCCTATAGTTTTCTTTTCTGGTGGTATGTGTCTGGCTGTAATATCGGGTAATTCTGGCCTTATAAAATGAGTTTGGAAGTGTGCTTTCCCTTTCCTTTATTCAGAAATGTTTAAGAAGGATTAGTATTAAATCTTTTAAAATTATTATTATTATTATTATTATTATTATTATTATTATTATTTTAGGTTTGGTAGAATTCACCAATGAAGTCATCTGGTCCTGAGATTTTCTTTGTAGAAGTTTTTTGATTACTGGTTCAATCTCCATACTAATTGTACGTCTTGTCACATGTTCTATTCTTTCATGATTTAGTCTTAGTAGCTTTTATGTTTGTAGGAATTTGTCTGTTTTTCTAGGTTATCCAGTTTCTTGGTGTATGATTGTTCTTCGAAGTCTTTTATGATCCTTTTTATTTCTGTTTTATCAATTGTGATATCTCTTCTTTCATTTCTATTGATGTTTGAGTATTTTCCCTCTTTTTAGTTAATCTAGCTAAAGATTTGTAAATTTTGTTAATTTTTTTGAAAAACCAATTATTAGTGTTGTTTTGTTTTATTTCTGTTCTAGTCTTTCTTATTTCCTTCCTTCTGCTAACTTTGTGCTTAGTTTGTTCTTCTTTTTCTAGCTCCTTTAGGTTTAAAATTAAGTTGTTGATTTGAGATTTTTCTTCTTTTTAAATGTAGATTGGTCACTATGAAGGTCCTTTTTACTACCACTTTTACTGCATCCCATAAGTTTTGGTAGGTTGTATTTTCATTTTCATTTTTTCTATTTTCTTTTTTGATGTTTTTTGACCAGATGGTTATTCAAGAATATGTTGTTTATTTTCCAAATATTTGGGAAGTATTTTCCTTCTCCTCTTGATTTCTAATTTCATTCTGTTGTGGTCAGAAAATATACTTTGTATGATTTCAATCTTTTAAAGTTGTTAAGACTTGTTCTGGGACATAACATGTGATCTATCCTGGAGAAAGGTCTGTGTGTGCTTTTTTTTTATTTCTTCTCTGTGTGTGCTTTTAAGGGGAATATGTATTCTGCTGCTCTCGTGTCAGATGCTCTGTATAGGTCTGTTAGGTCCATTTGGTCTACAGTGTTACTCAAGTCCTATATGTCTTTATTGATCTTCTGTCTCAATAGTCTGTCCATTATTGAAAGTGAAGTATTGACGTTTTTTACTATAATTGTATTGTTATCTATTTCTGCCTTCAGTTCCAGCAATATTTGTTTTGTACATTTACATGCTTTAAGGCTAGGTGCCTATGTATTTATAACTGTGATATCTTCCTAGTGGATTGACTGTTTTATCATTATAAAATGTCTTTCTTTGTCTTTTGTGACAGTTTTTGACTTACTGCCTGTTTTTTTTAATGTATATATATATAATATGTCTATCCCGACTCTTGTTTGTTTACCATTTGCATGAAACATCTTTTTCTAGTCCTTCACTTAAGTCTATGTGTGTCATTAAATCTAGAGTGAGTTTCTAGCAGGCAGCATATAGTTGGGTATTATTTTTTTGTTCATTGATGGAAGAGTTTAATCCACTTACATTAAGATAATTATTATAAGAAAAGGTTTACTATTGCCGTTTTATTGTTTTCTGTTCGTTTAATAGCTCTTTTGCCTGTCTTGTCTTCTTGCTGTCTTCCTTTGTGTTTTGTTGCTTTTTTGGTATTGATATGCTTTGACTCTTTTTTGTTTTTCTTTTGTGTTACTTCCATAGGTAATTTTTGTGTGTGGTCACCTCAGGGTTTACATAAAATATCTTATAATCATAACAATTGCTTTTTAGCAGATAACAACTTAAGTTCAATCACATACTAAATCTCTACACTTTAACATGGCCCTACACACAAACTTTGTTATTGCTACAAATTTGTTTTACTTAATACATTTTAGTTATAGTTATTTTAATAATTTTGCCTTTTACTTTTTAAAATATTTTATTTATTTGACAGAGAGAGAGCACAAGCAGGGGGAGTGGCAGCCAGAGGGAGAAGTAGGCTTCCCCGTGAGCAGAGAGCCTGATGCGGATCTCAAGCCTAGGCTCCTGGGATCATGACCTGAGCCAAAGGCAGACACTTAACTGACTGAGCCACCCAGGCACCCTTATCTTTTACTTTTATATTAGAATTGAAAGTGATTTACCCACCACTATTATAGTAACTCAGTATTCTGTATTTGTCTACATATTTACCTTAACCAACAAATTTCCATTTCCTGGATCTGGATGTCCATTCCCTTCTCTAGATTTGAGAAATTTTTAGCCATTGTTTTTTTAGATAAGCTTTCTTTTTTTCCTTTCTCTCTCTCTCACTTCTCTTTCTGGAACTCCTATAATTTTTGTATTAGTCTACTTAATGGTATCTCATAAGTCCCTTCAGCTTTCTTCATTCTTTTTTATTTGTGCTCCTCTGACTGAATTATTTCCAATGACCTATCTTTGAGTTTGCTGATCTTTTCACCTGCTTGAGCTAGTCCGTTTTTGAACACCTCTAGGAAACTTTTCAGTTTAGTTTTGTTCTCGTCAGCTCCATGATTTCTATCTGGTACTTTTAATATTTTTGTCTCTTTGTTGAGATTCTCATATTGGTCTCTTGACTTGTGAGCACCTTAATGACAGCTATTTTGAATTCTATCAGGTGAATCATAGAATTCCACTTTGTTAGGATTGGTTTCTGGGAACTTATCTTATTCCTCGGTTAGGACTAGCTTTGCCTGAATATTTATTTCCCTGGGCTCTTTGTGTTGGTGTCTGCTCATTAGACAAGGCAGACTTCGTTCCCAACCTTTATAGATCATAGGGTAAGATACCCCTTAATCAGTCCAGCCAAGGATTCTGACTCCCTAGAGGGAAGCTGAGAGCTGAAAAGTTGGGATACTGGACACACTAACAAACCCTTTCCTCCCCTGGATGAAGCTGGGAGCAAGAGGGACTCTTCCTGATGATATGGCACTGTACCAGTCAGGGGTTCTTGTGAGAAGATGTCTTAACCTCCCTACCAGCTTCAGGGAGACCGTTTCATACTCTTCCGTGGTGCTGGAGGATTTCTGTTACTTTCTGGATTTCTCACAAAGGAAATTTGTCTGTGGATTGTTGCTGAATTAGTGTGCTTGTGAGAGAAGGAAGGCCCAGGGCTTCCTTCTCCACCATTTTGCTGGCATCCTTTCAATGCTTTTTATTTCCTTTCAATTTTATTTTATTCTATTTTTAAAGATTTTATTTATTTATTTATTTATTTATTTGAGAGAGAGAGAGAGCAAGCGGGGAGAGGAGCAGAGGGAAAGGGACAAGCGGACTCTGCTCTGAGCTCAGATCTCATTGTGGGGCTCAGTTTCATGACCCGGAGATCATGATCTGAGCTGAAATCAAGAGTCAGACTCTTAACCAACTGAACCTCCCAGGCACCTCCAATGCATATTTTAAATCAATATTTAAGGAGAAATAGATAAATGAGGGATGGATTAGTCTGGGTTCAGAGAGACTGGTAGAGTATTGCAGAAATTCAGGTGCCTCAAGATAATCATCTGTAAAATGAGTTTGTTTTGAGGATTAAATGAATGAATAAGTATAAAGTCTTTGAACTTGAACTAGTAACTAGCGTATAATAAGCACTCAATAAATAGTAGCAGTTATTATTATCCACAAGACAAATGCTAAAGATAACCAACAAAAGCTGAAATAACAGATGGGGTGGAGAAGAAAAATAACTCCAGTTTTTCAGAAGACCATGTAAACTGGGCTTGTTATTGATTGGAGATGCACGCCTGAGAGCACCTGAGCAGAGAGGTCACTTCAAGTCTGGGTAGTTGATGGAGTCTTTCACCACTCAGGAACTAACATAGTTATTTGGTTTTGCTCAGTTTAAGAAGATGATCATTAAGATGTCTTGCATTCTCTCCTTACCTGCTCTTCAACACCATATCTGTCACAATAATAAAGAAGAACCAGGATAAGGGAGGGGGACAGAGAAGAAGGTCTCAAAAGTGCCCCCTGCTTTATCTCTCAGCCTACTTGGGAATCTCAGATATCCTGCCTTTGCCTGTCAGGCTTTCCTCTAAGTACTTTCCTTAACTACTGAAGATCTCAGTTGCAAATAACAAACATTGATTAAGCTTGTTGTATGCATCAGTCCTTAAGGAAGTCAAATGATGAGTAGGGAATGAAGATGAAAGGAAGTGAAGGAGTTAGATATGAGTATAGTGAAGAAAAACACACTCCAGTGGAGCTCACTTTAAATTCATGACCACGAAGCTCAAGTGATCCCTTGAGATCCCAAGCAGTCATCTACACATCCCAGGGGTACTCCAACCTTGTTCCAAGTCTATAATTTCATTCTTTTTCCTCTCTCCTCAAATCACCTTCAGCCCATCTCTTATCCTCATCTCAGCTAATGACCTTGCTTCTTACCTTACTATGAAAACTGAAGCAAATAGGAAAGAAACTTCACCAGCTTCCATCCCATCACATCCCCTACCAGCATCTGTACTCTGCCTTCTCACTTGCTATACCAAATAAACTTTCCATGCTCCATCAAAAGCAAATCTCTTTATTCAAATAACAGAGTTATTCTCTTTCTCAAGATATCCCTCCTACAAATCTCTCCTTTTTCTACCAACTTTTTATTCTCCACTGGATCCTTCGCATTAAGTAATAAAAATGCTATTTCTCCCATTGTAAGCAAACAAACAATGTCCTGCTCTATATCCCACAGGTACCGCCAGCTCATATCCTATTTTTTGGCAGCAGAACTTCTTTTTTTTTTTTTTTTAAGATTTTTTAATTTATTTATTTGACGGACAGAGATCACAAGTAGGCAGAGAGGCAGGCAAAAAGAGATGAGGAAGCAGGCTCCCTGCTGAGCAGAGAGCCCGATGCAGGACTTGATCCCAGGACCCTGGGATCGTGACCTGAGCCGAAGGCAAAGGCTTAACCCACTGAGCCACCCAGGCATCCCTGCAGCAGAACTTCTTAAGAGAATCAATCTAGGGCACCTGGGTGGCTCAGTGGATTAAGCCTCTGCCTTCAACTCAGGTCATGATCCTAGGGTCCTGGGATCAAGTCCTACATTGGGCTCTCTGCTCAGCAGGGAGCCTGCTTCCTCATCTTTCTCTGCCTGCCTCTCTGTCTACTTGTGATCTCTGCCCGTCAAATAAATAAATAAAATAT
Organism: Mustela nigripes; assembly: GCF_022355385.1. NCBI lineage: Eukaryota > Metazoa > Chordata > Mammalia > Carnivora > Mustelidae > Mustela > Mustela nigripes. The sequence goes on from NC_081571.1 coordinate 12,756,113, forward strand.
TTTTAAAAAATCCTTTAGTCAACTCAACTCATCCTTTTGAGCACATCTGACATAACCCATCAGCTATACTTGATCTAGCTGATCGTTGATATATTTTCTTCACTTGCCTTTCTGGACACCATACTTTGGGTTTTTCTTCTATTTTACAGGTAATTCTTTTTAGTCTCCTTTACTGGTTCCTACGCTTCTCCCTCACCTCTTATACTTGGAGCATCCCCAGCTTCCATTCTTGCTCCTTTCCTCTATATACACTCCTTCCCTTTGGGGATCTTTAGTCTCTTGGCTTTAAACACCATCACTATGTTAATGGCTCAAATTTGTATCTTTGGACTGCTTCCTATCAAACTGCAGAGTCTTACATCCCACTACCTACTGAATGTCTCCACCTTGAAATCTGGTTGGCATATGCACACACCAGAGCATGTGACTTTGGAGATCCCTTGACTACACTTACCCAACTCTCCCACAGCCCTTCTCTTAGACATCATGTTCTAGCCCACTGGGTGGCTTGCTTTTTCCTGCATGCGTGAACTGTTTCCCACCTAGGAGCCTCATCACAGTTTTCTTCACCTACACACCCATTCATATCACTTATGACTGCTGATATCCTGCCAATTCCTGGGATCCAACTCAGAAATCACTCTTCACAAAGCTTTTACCAATCCTCTGAACCAGAATTAATTTCTTTTTCTGGGCTTCCATTGTACTTTATTTATATATCTATTCTAGGCCTTAATCATTCTCTGTGTGTGTGTGTTTTTTTTTTTTTTTTATAGTCCGCTGTGTTCATTCACTCAACAAATACTATAGAAGGACTGCTGTGGGCCAGACACTATTGTGGGTACAGGAAACACTTCAGTGTACAAAATAATAAGATTTTCTGCCCTTAGGATGTATCCATTCAAGGGTAACCTTGGTGGTGCAGTTGTTTGTGTGTCCAACTCTTGGTTTCAGCTCAGGTTGTGGTCTCAGAGTCATGAGCTTGAGCTCTGTGTTGAGCTCCATGTTTGGCACAGATTCTCCTTGAGGTTCTTTGCCTCTGCCTTTCCCCCCACTTGCACTCTCTCTCAAATAAATAAATAGCCTTTTAAAAAATATGTATTCTGCAAGTTGGTACAACCACTTTGGAAAACAGTATGGCGTTTCCCCAAAAAGTTAAAAATAGAGCTACCCTATGACCCAGCAATTGCACTACTGTGTATTTACCCCAACAATACAGATGTAGTGAAAAGAAGGGCCACATGCACCCCAATGTTCATAGCAGCAATATCCACAACAGCCAAACTGTGGAAGGAGATGAGATGCCTTTCAACAGATGAATGGATAAAGAAAATGTGGTCCATATATTCAATGGAATATTGCTCAGCCATCAGAAAGGATGAATACCCAACTTTTGCATCAACATGGATGGGACTGGAGGAGATTATGCTGAGTAAAATAAGTCAAACAGAGAAAGACAATTATTGTATGGATTCACTTATATAAAAAACATAAGGAATAGCTTCGAGGACATTAGGAGATGGAAGGGAAAATGAAGGGGGGAATCAGAGGGGGAGGTGAACCATGAGAGACTATGGACTCTGGGAAACAAACTGAGGGTTTCAGAGGTGAGGAGGGGTAGGGAGATGAGGTAGCTTGGTGATGAGTATTAAGGAGGGCATGTATTGTAACAAGCACTGGCTGTTATATGCAAACAATAAATCATGGAACACTACATCAAGAACTAATGAAGTACTGTATGTTGACTAATATAACATTTTTAAAAAGATGTATCCATTCAAGTGGGAGGAGTGAATTTACAATAAATAATAAATATTATAAATACACAAATAATATAGTATTGTTAGAAGATGATAGGTGCTATGGGTGAAAGAAAAGGCGTTGCCAAGTATGTATGTGTATGAATTGATAGGGAAGGGGCTGTCTGTTGTAGTATTAAGTAAGGTGGTCAGGGACATTTGACATTCAAACAAAGACCCAAAAGAAGCAAGGCAGTGAGTCAGGGAAGCCAGGGGGATACCTGGAAGACAGCAGCCCAGACAATGGAACAACCAGAGCAAAGGCCTAAAGTGGGACATGTCTGCTCACCCTGCATGTTCAGGGACTCTCAGTAGCCTGTTGCTGGTCCTCTGCTATGTGCACATGACACCATCACTGCCAGGCTTCACAACCTCACTATTTCTCGCTGGTCCTAATTCAATGACCTCCTAACAGGTGAATCTTTTCCCTCTTTTAAGTCTTCATTATATCTGTGACATAAACCATTTCTCTCTCCTTGACCTCTGCAATAGTGGCCTGTCTCCAGTTCGCCTCCTCTAACTGGTCCTCCTTCTCCCTTCTTCATCCTCACCCCACTCACATGTTGAAAGCCTCTCAGGTGCTACCTTGGTAGCACCCTTGGTTTTCTCCTTGTACCACATTCCTTAAGTATTGTCTTTCTTTTACTGGCTTGACCATTATTTAGAATTACTTCTTGACACCTGCACTCAAAATGCTAGATTAAGTTCCATGTGGATAGCTTGTAGGCTTTTCAGACTTGAAGTGTCAAAAGACATGTGCACTCTCTTCAAATCCTGCCATGCTCCCTATGTGTTCTGTCTTGATTTCCAGCTCCATTTCATCACTCAAACGGAGAACCTTGGGAATCCTTGTGGTCACTTCTCCTCCTCACCTTCCGCTTATAATCACTGGCCAAGTCTTGTCCCTTTTCTCCTCTCATTTCTGTGATCACTGCCCAGTGTGCATCCTCTCAGTTTCTTACCTGTGCTAGTTAATTGGCCCATGGCCTGCAATGTCTCCCCTTTGTAACTTGGCCCACACACTCCGGGAAGACTGGATTATGCTTTGCTCAATCCTAAACAAAACCTGAATGGTATTTGGCTCCTATCCTATGGGCCAAGGTCGTTTGGAATAGTGATGGTTGCCATATAATCTGAACTCCCTACAACTTCCTCAAGGCACAAAAGTATGAACATCACTATTGTTTTCTGGTTTTCTTCCAAGATGACATTAAGACTTTGTCTGGCTCTCTCAAGACATGGTTCATCCCATAACAGCAATCTCCACAATGCTCCAGACGAACCTTCTCACCAAGTAACAGAATCACAGCTACCCTTCAATGCCTTATTGTAATCAGCTTGTTTCAGGTCAAGTATGTGCTAAGTAAAAATGGCCTGCATTCTCTTCTTAGCTGAGTTATGAATTGGGAGCACTGCTCATCCATTCACTGTATTTTTGGAAGGCTGATGTCTAGAGAAGAATCCAACATCATAACTAGAGACATATTTTACCACCTAAAGGAAGGCACTTGTTGGCGCCTTGTGGACAGTTGTCATCAGTTTCAATCTCCTGGATCACCTTTCTTAACTGGGAGTCTGTGATTCTCCCCACTTTAAAGGGGAAAACCAGATTTTTTCTTTGCTTTATCCTACTGCACTCCAGACAGAAAAATATATGGAGTTGGTAAGATCGTTAGGATTTAGAATACCAAGACTCATCGGAAATTGACTCACTTATCGTTATACTTTGCAATTTAGGAAAGTTCAAAGAAACAAAATCTGGAACCAATCCCAGCACTGTGGGGTACTTCCTATTTCCTGGCTCCCCTGTTCTTTCCAGGGACATATGCTGAGCTTGCCCTGCTGGGTCTGGGGCCCTGTCCTAAGCACCAAATGAAAGCTGAAGACTATTAGATGTGACAAAATGTTCTCATGAATCTCTCAGCAGCAGCTGGTTGGATAAAACTCCTCTCCATCACCTCTAACTCCCAAAGGAGATTGAGAGCTTTTGCTTCTTTTAGGGAGACTCCGATACACCCACTGATTAGCCAGAGAAATTTCTGAAGAAGGAAAGAAATTATCAATCTTTGCATCTTAAAAAGAAATCAAAGATACCCTCTTTGTAAACACCATCTTTCTGGATTGTTATCACCGGTGTCGGTTGCTGTTACTGCAACAATGAAATGCTTCAGATGCCTTAATTCCAGGAATCTGGTCTCTTGCCAGAGCTGCAGAGTGATATGAATAATTTCTAGGCTCTGATACTCAGGATTGATGTGTTTCTGGGATTTTTTTTTTTTTTTTCAGTAATACCACCAGAGTCTATCTCTCTTAGAGAAGTCAGAGATTTCATGCCACAAGGCAGGCTCCTTGGCTCCTTTCAGGGTGAGCAACAGCAGAACAGAGATCTCCACTTGAGGCAACTCTTCCCATTTTTCCCAACTGTCTTGTTGTCAGAAAAATAGGTCAACACCCAGGAGCAAAAATTGTGAAAAATAAGCCAGGATACACCAACAGTATATTTCTCCTTATTTTTAACGTACTTGTGATAACATAGCAAGTGTGAATCTCATTCCATAGCTTCGGGTGTGCAAGAAACATCACTTATTTTGTTTTCTGAAACTTGAGCTTAGTTCTATTTTGAGTTCCTACCACCCATGATAATATCAGTCACTTCAGGGGTTCCCCCACCAACGTCGTGGCACAGTTGGGGGGCCCGCTGGTGGGAAGTGCCATCGAGGCTACTCAGGCTCTGTGGTTGGGTGTCTTGGACACAAGACCCTATGGGACACTGCACACGGCCACTTCAGTCACGAGGAACCACTGCTCCCCCTGGCAGCCCTTCTAGGATGTGGGGCCTGGTACCCACTATGGGAGACCCTCAACCCTCTCTTCCTCCCCTGCTTGTGGTACTTCTCCTTTCCTGCTCTTTCCCCAGACTGTGGAGGCTCTCTTTTGTTTGTGGAAGAAATCTTCTTCCTCCCTTTCTGCTTCCTCCACCCCATTCCATCCCTCCTCTGACCCTCCTGCTTGCTCGGCCTGCTCCAGACACCAGACTCCCGGCTGTTTGTTGAGCACACTTGTGCCTCAGGGCCTTCCCCGCTATCTCCTTCCAGACACCAGACTCCCGGCTGTTTGTTGAGCACACTTGTGCCTCAGGGCCTTCCCCGCTATCTCCTCCTGAAGCATTCTTCTCTGCTGAGATCCATGTGGCTCAATCCCACGTCACTCACTCAGAGAGGCCTCTCTGACCACAGTCCTTGAGAATACACTCTCCGCACCATACCACCCCCCAGACCCAGAATTCCTTATTGCCCCTACCCTGCTTTATTTATCTCCATAGCAATTACCATCACCTGACATACGATGTCCTGATTTGGTCATTTATTTATTATTTGCCTCCTAAATAGACTATAAGCACTATGATGGTGAGAACTTTATCTATTATATCCCATTGGCTAGAATAGTGTTAGGCATGTGGTATATACTTAATATATATTTATACTTGAAGAATGAAGGAACAACTGGTTTGGGGAGAATACTTAGAGTATGACAGACAGTGTCCTTGACACCAACATTCATTCAACTGGAAGACAAAGCCCAGAGTGGGTGAGGTGGCCCCTGAGTTTGGCTGAGGTTCAGAAATCAAAGAGGCCACATGTAGTGGGAACACTGGGACTGAGAAGGGAAGTCTTGTGACATCATCAACAGGCTGTGATATTGGCTGGGACTGGTCACAGCATGGAACTTGGAGGCCAAGCAGCCAAGGGTGGATGGAGGTCACCCCGAGGAATCTGAAGAGAGTGTGCAAGCTAGACACAGGGCACCCAGCTAGTGTGGACTGTTTTCCAGTCACACACAATGATAACTTTATAAAGGATGTTTTCGAAGTAAGTACTTCCGCAGAGGGATGCAAGGCATGTTTGGGCTACCAGGACAGTAAAAGAGGCAGGTACAAGCTATGCTCTCAGGGAACTTCCACCCTAGTGGAAGAGAGAGGCTATATGCAAAACCAGTGGGTAGTATGTTAAGGAATAAGGACTAAGGAGAGCAAATGTAGCACAGAGGGGACTAAAGCATGGGGCAGGGGCAGGGCAGAGCTTGCCAGGTGCCAGTGGGGCAAGGACTTGAAGGTAGCATGCCAGTGAGCCACAAAGTTGGTTCTAGGCAAGGCTGTGCAGTGGGACACACCTGGTGCATGCAAGGACTTTGTGTGGCCAGCCTGGAAGTGTATGAATGCATCAAGAACAAAGATCAGTGTTGCTCATTATGGGCCTAGCACTGTTCTGGGCAGTTGGGATATATTAATGAATAAAAGAGGCAAAAACCCTTGCTCTAGCAGAGCCTGGCTTTTAGACAATAAACAGTCAATATCTGATTACTTAGGGATGCTAGGAAGTGGTAAGTGTTATGAAGAAAACGGACCAAGTAAGGGCATCAGAAGTTCAGGTTGGTTGCATGTGTGCATGTTCTGTGGACTCAGATCATCGGCATAAAGAGACAGAGGTAAAGCCCTGAGGTTGATGGGCGTGCTCATTGCTGGCATACAAGCAGGTAGCAAGGCCCGAGCCCGGGGTACCCAAACCCAGGTAAGCAATGTCAAGTACAGCTGCTGGAAAGTTGAGGACCCAGAATTTCCACGAGAGGTCATTGCAGTTTTGCGAGGTGGGGCAAGAGCTTGATGGGAATGCCTTCACATAGGCACAGGAAGGGAAACAGAGGCAGCAGCATGAAGCCGTGTCTCAAGCAACTCTTTCGTAAAAGGATGGAGAAAACTGGGGTGATAATTGGAGGGGCAAAGCGATTAAGACAATTTTTAAAAATTTTCCCCAATGAGAGAAATAAGAGCATGTTTGTGTGCTGATGGGAATGATCCACAGCATTGATAAACCAGGGGAATCTGGTAGGATTTGGTGGAGGGCCTCTGTAGAGCATTTCCATTTTCTCGGAGACTTAGAAAGCAAGATCTTGATCTGAGAATGGGAATTGGGAGCTGTCGGAGATTTTCAGACAAAGGAGGAAGTGGAAATGGTCTCGGAGAGTGGGAGACGACGGATGGCTGCCAGGAAGTACTGAGAACTTATCTGTGGTTTGTGGTCATGACGTTGAAGTCAGACCACTCAGCACAGTTGTGTGGTTTGTCTCCAGCCACATTTTCATGCATGGGGTGGGTGGAAAGTCAACATGAATCAGGGGTGTTCTTGTGCCAAGAAAGAACAACAAAGGAGAAAGTTGAGGGCACACATGAGGAAGTGGTTATCACTGACAGAGGAACCTAAGTCACCCGGGAAGGAAAGTGAGGCATGAAAGGGTCTTGGACAGTGAAAATGTGTTTGGATCAACAGATGGAAAGTCCTGGAATTAAATCTGTAGTACAATGTGAATAAGCTGGAAAGACTGGAGATAGAATGTTTGAGATCGGAGTTTTCAACTGAAGGTTGCAGTTATTACTAATGACAATATCAAGGGTGTGACAGTGGCCGTGAGTGTCTGCAGTATGGTAGAAAACAAAACTGTTGTAAGGAAATGAGAAACTGGTAGACTGAATGGATTATTTATGATTTATTAAATCCCAAGAATTATGAAAAGAGTAGTGTGGGGAGAATGACAATGTGCAAGGAGCTAAATTCTACATTTTAAATCTTTTATATAAATATGAGGGAGAGAGAAATTTGGTCCTAACAGGTCTTTTTTTTTTTTTTTTTAGATTTATTTATTTATTTGAGAGAGAGAGAAAGAGAGAGAGCAGGGGGAGGGACAGAGGAAGAGGGAGGGAGAGATGATCTCCAGCCAACTCTGCACTGAATGTAGAGCCTGATGTGGGGCTTGATCTCACAACCTTGAAATCATGATCTGAGCTAAAACCAAAAGTTGGATGCTTAACCAACTGTGCCACCCTGATGCCCCCAAACAGATTTTTTTGATATCTTAGCAGAGAGCCTCAGATCTTCATCTTCTTGAGGGACATGTATGACTTTTTTTTTCTTTTTGTAGTTTACTTTACTGGCCAACTGTTCTTAGCCAGTATTTCCAACATTGTATGTGGGCTCAACTGGTCTTTGCTGCGAAATTGTATGTCAGGAGAATGTCTGCATAATAAGTATACCTTGGCTATGGGGAACTTGAATCCTGACTATTGTTCTTATTTCTTCTCTAAGGAAGAAACTGACTGGCACATAATTGAATATTCCCAGAAAAAACCTTTAAAATAAGATAGAGAGATAGAGAGATAATCTTCTAAAAACATGAAAGAAAGCCCAAATAAATGGGAAGCGACTGACTACCTTCCCGGATGAGAAAATTCAGTTTCGTGAAGGTGTCACCTTGCCCCAAGTTAAATGTCAGATTCAAAGGAATTCCAATCAAAATCTCTATGAGATTGTTTTGGAGCTCAACAGGTTGATTCCAAAGTTCATCTAGAAGAGTAAATATGTGAAAATGGCCAAGAAACTTTGAAAAAGCATAATGACTTAAGCTACCAGATATCAAAGTATGCTGCTAAGTTACAGTGAGTGAAAGAGATAAGATACTGGTGTGAAGAAGAGACAAATGGATTAATGATAGACCCATGTTTATGTGCAAAATAGTATTTGATAAAATAAGCATTTCAAATTAGTGGGAGAATAGTCTAACAGAAAACTGCTAGCGATTTAGGGGGAAAAAATTAAGTCCTTGTATCACAATATACATAAAAAAAATTCCAGAGAAAGATCTAAGAGAAAACAAGAGAATATCTTAACAATAATTAGGGTTAAAAAAAAAAAAAAGTCTATTGTGGGGTGCCTGGCTGACTCAGTAGAAGGAGTTCTCAACTCTTGATCTTGGGCTAATGAATCTGAGCCCCACTTCAGGTAGGAATTACTTAAAAATAAAATCTTTTTAAAAAAGTCTTTAGCAAAAGCAGGACTCTAAACATAGGTGTCAAGAAAAGATTAATAAACAGTTTTGACAACAAAACTCAAAGAACATTTCTTTTACTACAGATTATGGTAGAAAAACTTCAGGAGAGACAAAAATGCATTTATTGGTATTTTTGTTTATTAAAAACCACACGGTCTAAAAGAGGATTTGGAAACACTTATAGCAATGAGTATAGAATTGGATAAAAGATAATACACATGCACATATATGAATGGGGGTGAAGACAAAAAACATATATAGAAAGATAAAGTCAATAAGCAAAATATATTCTATAATACTCTAAACAATTTTTAGAAATGAATAACATATTTATTTTTGGACTTCCTAGAAGCAAGAAAAAAGAGGGAAACAACATCCATTAGCAGCTTCATATTGTCTATAAGATAATAATTAAGATGTTTAAGAGACACACAGATTTCTGGTACTGACACAAAACAGAAACGTCTCTCTAGGTCCCTTCTTGTCTTTGGAAATGAAAGAGAAATAAATCCAATATAAATGGACAAATTATTTGCCAGATTTAATGTGGCCACATAATGTCAAACAAGTCTTGCAGTTGTAACATTGATGCTTCCCAGATATGGGCGGGTGTCCACATCTTGCATCCACATAGCCATTTCACTGGTTTTGATAAGAAATCCAACTGCAGGACACCTGGGTGGCTCAGTCGGTTAAGCGTCTGCCTTTGGCTCAGGTCATGATCTCAGAGTCCTGGGACTGAGTCCTGCATGGGGGTGGGGGGGGGTGGTCCCTGCTCAGCAGGGGGCCTGCTTCTCCCTCTGCCTGCTGATCTCCCTGCTTGTGCTCTCTCTGACAAATAAATAAATAAAATCTAGAAAGAAAGAAAGAAAGAAAGAAAGAAAGAAAAGTAGGAAGGAAGAAATCCAACCACACCAAGCATTTTGTGATTTTTGTAGATGAAGTTGAAGATTCCGGGGGTCACAGGGAAAAGTGGTCCACTCGGGATCTTGCTAGTTTCTGCCCACTCTCCTCACTATCTCCTCCTATTCGGCTTCTTCATCCCTCCTCCCTGCCTCCCTGCCTCCCTGCCCCTCCTGCCAACAACACCCATGCTCAAGCCTTCCTCCATGGGGCAGTCATTACCCTTTTCCTGGTACCAGCCAGTGTCACCCAGACCATTAGAACCAGCCATCTCAAAGTGGGGAGTTGCCACATTTTCCCATAAAAACCTGGCTCCTCTTGTAAAGAGAATGTCTGCACTCTTCATCTCACACACGTGGACTGGGAAGAGCCAATAGTCCCTCCATCCTTTCTCCAACTCCCACCTGATGGGAGGGATCCCTGCCCCGGGTGTGCCTGCCACGCCTTCTAGGCTGGCCAACATGATTTAGCGTCAGCTTCACAGAGGAGCACCTCCTTACAGTTATCTCTCAGCTCTGGCACTGACTTCATAAATAAGTTTCTTATTTTAATTACGAAGCTGCACAGGGGAAGTAGACAATTAAATGAAGAGAATCTGAAATTACTTCTGATCTGGGCGAAGTAAACAAGTGTCTACTTCCAAGACAGTTCTACAAATAGAACACGGGCATGACATAAAGGACACTTGTCAGATTCTCCCCACCCCCACCCCCATCCCTGAGCTTGTTCTTGATGTCTGAAGATGTTTTCTCTTCATGTTCTTTGCTTTAGTTATGAAGATCCTGACAAGTGCCTGATTCTCTATGGCGATGATCAGGTAGGTACGGAGGATTGAAGGAGAGCGGTAGGCGTTTACTCAAGGGTCAGACGGCCATCTGCCATTCTTCCAGGGAGAAGCAAGGGGGAGAAAAGGAGGGTGGGAGCATCTGTGTCTTAAAGCAGAGACGAAGAAGAAATACAACATGATGTCAAATAAAATAAAATACGAAGAGGTAACATGTATGAAGTGATGGTTCGTATGCCTGGCGTTGTGCTTAGTGCTTTCCATTTGACCCATTTAGTTCAAACCATGAGGTGATGTTAGACGGCCATTTGTGAAAATGGGGAAACTGAGGCACGGAGCAGTCGTGCAATTTCTGAGTGTACATGCTCCTGGGAGGTGATGGACTGAGGCTGGAACCCAAGCAGTTTGATCCAAGTCTGTGTGTTTCACCACGATGCTTTACTGGCTTCGAAGTAAAACAGAAGGGATGTTCTAGGTCAATGTGTGAAGAAACAGGGCCGGAATGAAGAAGCCAGTCTGAAAGCAGTGACATCGGAGCACCGGGGGAAGGGCACATCTGATTTGCCCCACATTAGGCAGGAGAGGGTCTTGCAAATCAGGGCCAGAAGGGAGAAGTCCCTTCTCTGTACTCTGTTTCCCAGTTACAAATAAGATTTAAATGCAGTTTCCAGTGGGAGAGGGGACGGAGTGCTGTGAACAGAACTAAGGTTGAATGCTCTGGTAGCCTAGGATCTGCCTGAAGAAAGTATTAGCACAGGGCAAAGACAGACCACCAGGAGGGCACTAGCTCCTCGAGGGAATGGAGGAAGCCTGGCAGAAGAGGAAGGAAGATGGAACCATCGCCGACACTGAAATCCAACAGGTTCCAATTTCTAATTTTGCTCTCTACTTCCCCTAAAGCCTTTTAATGCAAATTTAAAATGCACGCGCGCGCACACACACACACGCATACATAGATACATACACATATATTAAAAAAAAAAAAAAAAAGAAAGAAAGAAAGAAATGAGCAGCAGGGGAGACAGCTGACAGGCTCTTGTGCAATGACCTGGAGCTCAGAGGCCCCACGCAGGGGGAGCAGGCAAGGACCTGCGCACTTCCCAACTGTAGGGGGCGCCGTTCACACAGACGACGAGGTGAATGGTGTCCTTGGATTTATGCAGCACCGCTTCCCCGCCTGGAATCTCTCAGATGGATTCTGGTCCGGAGATGGGATGGAAGAGGGAGGCATCCCCACCCCCACCCCTGCCGCGGGGCAGTCGTGCCCCTGTGGTCACCAGCCCCAGGCGCCTGGTAAATCGGGTCCCTCGGCTCCGCCTGTCTCCCTTGCTGCAGTCCTGGGTGCGGTGCAGCCGGGTGCCGGGGGCGGCGGCCCCGCAGAAGCCGGGAGGCGAAGCCGGGGCTGATGCGGGCGACCCTGCCTGTTTGTTCATTATCACGCAGGTTCATTGGTAAAAATGCAAATGCTCCGTTTCACTTCATCCTTCTGGCAGACTGTGCTGGGAGCAATAACTGGCTGCTCCCTACACCTGTCATCGCCGCAGCGCTGCTCACTTTGTGTAAAAGGCCTGCCACACTTCAGGTGTATATAGAGCAACCAACCGGCGCGGAAGCCCGCCTGCTGGAAACTCGATCATTCACTGCCCCCTAGTGGGCTAGATGTGAATGAGCCGGTACACCCTGTGTTCTTTTGATTTCGCCTCTAAGCAAATCAGAGTCGCAGCTTAGGTCAGGAGGAGTTTGTGAGAGTCCTGCTTTGGTCATCGCTGCTGGTTTCTGTAGTTCTTAATTAACAGCATTTTAATAACATAAAATGTCAGTCGTGGGGGACTCTTTGTGGAGCTGTATTTGAATGTTAAAAAGCCAGGACATTTTCCATCAGTGTTTGAGTCCTTATTTGATGTTTCTTTTTTTAAAAAAATCAAATTTTCTTTAGGCTAGAAAAAGGCTTACAGTGAATGCAGCATCTACGAGTTCATGGTGCCAACCTGGCAAAGCCATCAGTTGTGCCTGAGAGAGAAAGAAGTGTATTTTGAGGCAGAAACACTGGCTGTGCCTGTCTTGTCACCTAAGCATGTTCTGGCAGACTTCAAAGTCTTCACAATTTGCATACTTCTTGGAGATCACACACTGATAACCTGGAATTGAGGACCCAGTGACATTCAGCAGAAGGGAAGCTACATTTATAATATGCCCACGAAGGCCAGGGTACTGGGTTCACCAAAGTCATACCACAAAGGTTCTCTTGATGAGTGATTATCCTTGGGTTTCATTAGATGATTGCATCTAGCCCAGGATCATGCACTTTCAGATCATTTGATAATATTCATCAGTGCTACTTACACTCGGCATACTGAGAAACTTGTTTCTTAAAATTAATAGTCTACTTTCATACTCTTTCTGAGCTATTTGCTCATTGCAAGGACTTGAGCAGACTTGTAATTATCTCAGAGTTGAGTGACTTCATTGCTCTGACCTTTTGGAATATCTACTACTAGAATATTTTAGACAATAGAATAACTCCCTTCCCATAGCCTGGACTCTTGCCATAAAGACCTCCATTGATAGAGTCTAGGGCGACCACACCCAAAGGCTTCCCTTGTGTATGGATTAGCTTCTCATTTATGCATCTAGAGTAATGCTAGTTCAGTACCATCCTTAGGAGAACTGAAAAAAATCATCCCACAAACCATTTTCTGGGCTTTGTGGTACAGATGAGGAAATTGGACTCAGACGGTTACAGAAGTGGAATCTAGGTGAGACAGGCAGAGGGATGATGCTATACCCATCTCTAGGTCAGCCCTGTTCGTTTGATGCATTTATTTCAGGCTGACTGTAGGATCAGCAGAGCCCTGATGAGAGGAAACTTCCAAGAGAGAAAAATGTTGGTGAGAAAGCTTTGGTGGATAGGCACAGAGCAGAACTCAAATTTTTCCACCCCATGTACATCAGAAACAGCAGGAAGTGAAATGCTTCAGAGTTCTTCCGAAGCAGACTGTAGTTTTCCTCAGACGATCACAGGAAGTGCTGCTGGTGATTCACCAGGTTAAACTTTTCCTCCCAGTCAGAATTAAGTGGAAGTTGCTGTGCACAGTGGAGGCTCAGAGGGCTAATGGGCATGGGGCGGGGAATGGGGAGGCTTGTTTACTAACTGGTCAGAGCTCCTAGCCGTGAAACTCAACGAGCCTGCTAAAGAATATGGTGAAACTCTCACCATGGAAACTTCCAATACAATTATAAAAATTAAATAGGCTTAGGGGATAACTTACCAGGTAGAAATAGGTCAATAGCGCTGCCTTCCTGTAAGTCCCCATTACAGCCCAACGAAGTCCTCTGACCGACTATTTTATTCAAGTTGGGCAGGCTGCCCATCGAATGGCTCCATTTTACCTGGCCTAGTTTCCCCCTGGTCATTCAACACATGTCATAGATCCGGAGGCCCCAGAATGGGGCGATCATCTACTCTATCCCCGGGCCTCCCCAGCCCATAGCTCCGAGATATCAACTCTAAAGAGGTGCATCTGCCTGGAGAATTTTACAACCTAACTGGGAGAATCAAGACGGAGCATGTGTGAAAAGCTTTAAAAAGTGCACATAAAGGAAACACATAGAGCGCTGCCTGTCTTTCTGCTTGGGAAGCTCAGCTGCTTCCGATGATGAGAATCACCTGGGTGCATGTCCCTTGTAGGCGAGGGGAGTGCTCCAGCAGGCAGACGTGTCCAGGGTCCCTGATCCAAGCTGGTCATCCTTCAGCAGAGGAGCTGGCTTTCCCCGAGGCTTCCCCCATGCCCTGCTGCTGCAGCCTCCCCTGCTGGTCTTTGGCCAAGCTGCCTCGGGGGTCAACAGGAGTGGGTTTTATCTAAGGGGTTCGGAGCTGTTGCAGCTGTGGCTGCGGGCCGCTGGGGCAGTGGCTCTAACCCGGCCTCTCCTGCGGCAGTCTAGACAGATGCATGATTGAATGAAGGATTCGTCCAAGTCCTGTGTCACATTGGCCATCTGGAAAGGAGCCAACCACTCATTTAGCAAATTGCTCTGTTTAAATGCAGCTGCTGTGTCTCGGCATTTACACTACCAAGACAGATCGCGTGATTCCTCTTCCTTCATTTATCTAAGCTGTTCCTCTCAATCCACCAGGAACTTAAAAAGGCTGTTAATGCATGACAAGGCACTTGACCCACATGATTTCCAAACCGAGGAGGAGCATTGGTCTTGTGCCGGGTTGTCTTTCCCTCAAAAGCAAGGGCACCTTGCCTGTGCTCCCTGTCTTAATGAAAGCTGCCTTTATTAAGAATCCCATTAAGCTCCACAGTGTCCAGCTATCCAACACTGTAAATATTATCCTTTAGAAACACATCCAGAGGCCCCGCGCAGACTGCTGGCTTGGTCATGTGCGCTTGCCAGACAGTCTGACCTCGGACCTCAGCACTCCGGACAGAGCGTGGTGTTTGGCCCCCTGGTGCCTCTTTCCATTTGGAAAGATGGATTCCAGTCCTTAGCACAGAATGTCAACAAAGCCTCTGAGATGATTTGATAAGACTTGGAAGCAAAATGATTTCAGACTAGCAATGAGCTCTCCATTTTTGTTTTTTTGTTTTTGTTTTGTTGTTTTGTTTTGTTTACCTTGATTTCCTTTTTTTCCTAAAGAAAATGGTTTTAAAAAAAAAAAAAGGTACTCCTGAGGCGAAGCAGTTTATTGTCTGGCTGCCACTGGTCCCCAGCACCTACTACTGATTATGATCTGTTATTTATCAGGCAAATAATCCTGATATGACCACTGGCTTCATCAACTGCTTAGTTTAATTGGGGTCGTGGTATCATTAAGTCTGGAAGCCAGAAGCCAGAATAAGTGAGTGTTAATTAAATTAAATAACATCTGATCAGCCCTTAGCTAGGCCCACTGGAAGAGAAACTAAGTAGTACAATAAATGATGTTTGCAGTTAAGTCCTATGGGGGACAGGGAGCAACACATACAGGCGTATTCAGCACAGGGTAGCTGTGAGGCACACCGGCTTGGAGCCCTAGCAGGTGCAAGGAAGTTACCAAGAGGGACAAGGCACCAGCAAGAGCTGAGGGAGAGGGGATGTCTCAGAGGAAAGAGCTGCTTAAGAGCCGAACATCCAGGGAACTTGAGGAACACGAGAGCCCGAGAAAATTCCATTTGATTTATTAGAAATGGAACCAGTGGTGAGAAAAATGTCAGCGGAAGAACACGGAGACAGATTGCAGGGCTCTAAGGAGGGAGTGGGGAGTGAGAAAACAACACATTAACTAGGAGAAATGTGGAGAGAGGGGAACTGTATATGGTGGTTTCTTGAAATGAATCAAGGTTCTAAATGATACTATAATCATATGGAAAGTGACGGGACCTAAGGACGAGAACATAATTCTCATTAATAGATTATACACTGGAAAGATATTACATAAGTCCCATGCCACAGAATTTTGGGTGTATGTCATACTAAGGTTAATAAAAAAAAAAATTAAAAAAAAAAACCAGCATAATGGGAGTCCAGAGATTTCCAGAGATGTGTATCCAGACCGAACAAAGAAATGACATTACAGAGCTAGGCATGCCACATATTGTGAACCCAACTAAGACCACAGCTGGTTCCACTGCTGATTCACCTGGGCTCAGAAACCACATGAAATTTAGCAGTTCAGTACCTGTGCCCCTTAACACTTCTGGTACTCTGGGTACACCATTCAACCTCTCTCTGCCTCCATCTGCAGAATGGAAAGAATCAAAATGCCTACCCCCCAGGATTATTGTGAAGATTCAATGAGATGAGGCATAGAAAGCAGTGTGTGCAGGACCTGCGACTTGTTCGAGGAGATATTCTTTAGTCACATGGATCCCAGAGAATACTGTAGCAAGCTCCCATCCCCAAACCTATAGCAGTAGTTCCTACAAGAAAGTGCGTGTTTTGCTACTTTATACACCTGCTATAATGCCACTGTTTTCCTCTGTATCTAATGCTGTTCCAAGTGCAGGTCACTATGAGAAATGTCCTGGAGTGAGCAAGGTCCTCTGTGTGCAGTCACTCACAACACCCTGTGACCTAGGTCCGGGCATTTGGACCATGTGGTCTGGCCATGCTTATGTCCCATTCAAGGTTATGGCAGTTGCACTTGCTAAATATGAAAGCCCATCTGCTCAGAAAGAGACAGAGAAGCCTGAAAAACTCTCTATTCCCTTTTAACTGGAAAAAAACATTGCTTGTTGATTCTGCCAAGAGAGCACAGCTATTTATTAGAGCATGGGAAATAAATGGAACGTGTTGGCTTCTTACTTCGGGAGAGAATTTATTTTTCTTTTCTTTTTTAAACTGTGTTGCAGGGATGTGTGAACATTCTGTCTTTGGCTTCTGTAGGTGAACTATTAAGGTAAATATTGAAGTTTAAATCTAATTCTGAAAGAAGGGGAATAATACATTTTTAAGCAAGGACATAGCCTCTTTATGTAACTATTGACACTGGGTAAAATAGCAAATGGGAAAATGTTCTTAAGACAGCTTAGGGTTTGAATTAGCTTTTTCTTCCTTTCTTAGACTGTGTCTTCACTTTCCTACCCCCTGATACACTCAGTTCCCTGCTCCAATCATGGATCCCCTATCATAGCTACAGTACCACTATGGCCCGCCAAAATTGGTACGTTTATTCATTCCCTCAAGATACCCTTCCTAAGGGTAGGTCCAGCCATTTTGCTTGGTTCCGGGTAGAGAGCAGTGAAATCCAAACTAGTCACAGACAAAGCCAGGATGAACAGTTCAGCTAAACAGAAAATGTTCAGAGGCTCAGATGAAATACAACCAGTCTGCCCTATGTAGGCAAGCTGCTGAGACAGCCCCCCCCACCGCCCCGAATTCAGTGGCTTCTCACAATAGGAACGTATTTCCTGCTCACCTAACAGTTCATGGCATGCATTTGGTGAGTGGCCTCAGTGTGGTAGTTCGAGGACGCAGCCTCCCCCAGGACCTTGGACCCTCTACATCCAGGCAGCAGATGAAGGAAGAGAGCTGAGTGAGGGTCAGACAGGAGGATTTGGGGACCACACCTAAAAGTGCTTGGATCGCTTCTGCCCATAGTCCAGAAGTCAGTCACATGGTCACCTTAATTGTAATGGAAGCTGGGACAGGTGAACAGTCACCAAGATGACAGTGTGTGTGGTAAACGACCAGCCAGGCTTTACTACAAAGCCTGAAACTAGGGCCACCTAGGTGGCTCAGTGGGTTAAGCCTCTGCCTTCGGCTCAGGTCATGATCCCAGGGTCCTGGGATGGAGCCCCGCGTGGGCTCTCTGATCAGCAGGGAGCCTGCTTCCCTTCCTCTCTCTCTGCCTGCCTCTCTGCCTACTTGTGATCTCTCTCTGTCAAATAAATAAATAAAAATCTTAAAAAAAAAAAAAAAGCCTGAAACTAAAGTACCAAAACCCCAACACACCGGGTGTCTCCCATGATACGTCTCCAGGGGGCATGGACCCCCTCCCCCATCCGGGGAATTCTCTCTCCCTTTTGCCCCTTCTTTACCTTCCTCTTTGCCCTGCCCAGCCTGCCGAACCCATCTCCTCACAGGCTCCAGTGTGGGCCATGCCAGAATCTTGCGTGCCTCCAGGTCTTGGCTTACAAACCACACATTCGAAGTATGCCATTCCCTCCATCCTGGCTTTTCAAATCCCTCTCCCACCCTCAGTGCGTGGATGGAATCCTGTGCCTTCTGGAGCCTGCCCGATCACCGCGTGCGGCCCTCCTTCTGGAAGTCTCACCGTCTGCGCTGCCCCTGCGGCTTTCTCACTTACCACCTAGTTGGGAGGCTCTCGAGCGACACCTCATCTTTTAGTAGAATGGATGCTGTTAGAGAGGACAGCACCCATCCTCCAGACAGGAGAGCCGGGGGAAGGAAGCTGAGGAGATGGGAGATGCCGGCCTGCGGATCTGGTCTCTGTCCGTGTGTTCCCTGCAGTGTGGCTGTCTCCAGATCCTGACTTCTCCTCCCCTGTCCCTACTCATAACCTGAAAACACCAATACCCTCCCCACTTTTCCTCCCCGAGGGGTTTTGAGATTCGAATGAGGTAATGCAGGTGTATCTGGTAGGAGGACAAGGAAGATGAGTGCCTGGGCTCATCTGACTGAGAGGCACAGCCCGTGAGTGTGTCCTGGGACTGGGGCTCAGGTGGCGGGCTCCCAGCACCTGCCAAAGGGCCAACAAAGCCCTCGCTGTGTCAGCCGGACAGAGAGGGGAAGGAATGACCACCCGGGTGCTTCTTGGAAACTGGAGAAGTTTCATCGGAAGAGAATAGGAAGGGGTATGTCAGGAATGAACACCCCTGGCTTTTGGCTTTGATGTTCATCAAACACCTTCCTTCAGAAGAAGCTGGCTAAGATCACTCTGTGGTAGCTACTCGGAGGGACATTTAATGCCCCCACGATAAGTGTGCTGTACCGCTCAAGACCATCGTGTAAATAAGCCTGTTCACCTGCCTCCCTGCAAGCTTTTGCTTTGCTTGGGCTGGGTTCGCTCCTGGAATATTCCCCATCGCCCCCGGAGTGATCACAGGAGGGCCGGGGGAGGCTCGCTGAGGGAGGGCCTGGCGAGTCCCACATGAAGAAGAGCATCTCTGGGACCTGGGCCACGAAGGGGCTCCGGCAGGACTGCGACCTCCTTCCGCTTTGCATTCCCCATCTGCAAGCCTGGGAGCCAATGCAAGACGCATCGTGGAGCTACTGAAAGGACTTCATTGTTAATGCCGAACACCATTGCTACAACCATGAAACATAAATACCTCTTTGCCAACAATGGCCTCTTGATGAGGAGATGCAGGATTCCTCTGAATGGACGTATCATTGGGGAATTTGAAGCTGGCTGGAAAAAGTGAAAAACACTATCTCTGTAGGACATCTCGTTTTCTCCCTTTGGAGAAAAGTGGGTTGAAATCCAAGTGTCTCTTGCACTTTTACATCATTTTTGGAAGATGGCTAGAAGGAAGGATGCTGGACATGTGCCCTCTTCTATAGCTCCAGTTAGTCCTGGAGGTGACAAGTTTGTGCTCTTATCAGCTGAGGCCTCCCTCAGTACAAGGAGGGTGCCCTGGGAACAGGGTGAGGACGGCACAGCTATGCACACCTCACAGGAGAAAGCAGGAACTCACAGCTGGTCCTGTCAGGAGAGAGGGATGTCCAAGCCATGTTGTGCCCTCAGAGGCCAGCTGTGTAAAGGAAAAGCGTTGGCAAATCACGGTTGGTGACAGGAGCGTCCCAACGAGAGCTGCCCGCTGTAGTCAGGGAACTGGGTCTGTCCCAGTCACACACTGGGGTCAATGAGACACTAACATAGGATAAGGTGTGCTTCTGGGGGAATTTTCTGAGGTCATTTTGCCTTCACGTATCATATCTTCCAGACACACATACCCGTGGAGGGAGGCACAAGAATCTGAGGACACCCCCACACCCAGCCACGCCATCCCAGGAACTTGCCCACAGATATCCCCACAAATATTTCCTAAGGCAAATGGACAGACTCTTCACAGATGCCCCCCAAATCCCCCTTCATGCTGCAGAGTAGGATACCCCTACCCACTCCTACCTACTCACATTCACCCCACAAATACCCGAGATACTCTACAGTCACTCTCACACACCCCACAACCCCACAGACCCCCCACTGGCACCACATGGACTTTTGCTGTCACCCCCAGCATCCTCCACAAACATCTCAAAATATACCCTCCAAACCCTTGCAGACACCCCTTCACACGCCTGCTGCAGATTTCCCTTGCTACACTCAGCCAAAGACATCTCCTAATTTCACCCCACAATTTCCCACCCAGACACAGCTACCCGGACAGAACACCATCCGTTACCCTCTGACACCCACACGGGCATGACAGAGTTGTGCTTCAAAACTCCATCTAGAAATCCAGAGGCACACACACACACAGTCACTACCCCACATCGATCCCCTGTGAGTCACACACATGGATCCTGTGTGTACATACACACATACATGCACAGTCACACACAGATCTTGTACACACACACACTCACACATGGATCCTGTGTACACACACATACACACACATGCATGCACGGTCACACACAGATCCTGTGCACACACACACATAGTCACCCTGCACAGGTCCTTGTGTGCACACAGAGATAGACACAAGCCAGACATGCAAATATGTCCACCCCTCCACTCCTCGGCAATACTACCCACACACACAGACTCACACAGAGACTCATCACCTGCAGAGGCCTTTGCCAAGACCTCACAGAAACTCTCCCCCAAACACATGTAGCCCAGCCCCTCACAGGTGTAACAAACACAGATGAAGACACGGACACATTAGCTTCACTTCCTTGATTTGTCACTTCAGACAATCTGCCAGCTATAATCTTGGAAATCAATAAAAGTTCTGTATTGCAAACCACTGGGCATAGGGTGCACCCCTCCCTGGTCAAGGGGAATTGGAACAGAAATTTTCCATTGCCCTGGCTGGCCACTGAGAAAGCCAGGAAGGGGACCAGACATCTCGTTGTGCCCACGAAGAGTGCTGAGCGCAGCTGGAAGACCGAGGTGTGGCTTCTGGATCATGCCAGATGCATTTGTCCCCCTACAGCCCTGTCAGGGAACAAAGTCAGCTCTGACCCCTTTCACGCAAGAGGTTGTTGTCCTCCCCTTGGAGATAGCTTTTCTTCCCACACGTCCCTGCAGCTGGTTTTCCTTATAATACAAAAGCAAAAGCAAAAGCCAAGAAAAAAAAAAAAAGGTAATGCTCCAAAAAAATCGTCAATTTCTCTTAGAAAATAGGTGCTTCCAAAGAGGGGTATAATAGTATGATGGCTGTTAGATGGAGGAGGGGCAAGACACGGAGATCAAAAAGAAAACCAGGAGGACGGATAAAGGGATTAGAATGCAAGAAATAGCCCAGACCAGCTGGTGGCCATCTGGGAACTATGAAGAAAGGGAAGAACAAAGTTGTTGAGTTTCTAGCAAGTGGGTACAGTTTTATCATGAGAGGAGGTTACTGCTTTGAGGAACTGGAGAGAAGCCAGAGCCTTGCCAGCCATTAAAAAAAAAAAAAAAAAAAAAAAAAAAAAAAAAAAAATCTAGTGGTTTCCCTAAGGCTTGGATTACAGTGGGTTTGCTCCTGTTTCAAGTAAACCAGCTAAGGACATGATCATTTCAGGGAAAGTTAGAGAGTGTCTGAGGGTAATTGGGAAATTGAGAATTAACCTCTGGGTGTCAGTGTGGAAATGGACAATAGAGAAATGAGGAAAGGTACTCGGCTGTGCTTCATACAGAGGTTGTTTTTAAAGCATCAGATAAGACGTCTGGGTGGTTCAGTCAGTTAAGCGTCTGCCTTTGGCTCAGGTCATGATCCCAACAGTCCCACATGGGGCTTCTTGCTCAGCGGGGACCCTGCTTCTCCATCTCTCTCTGTCCCTTCCCCCAGCTTGTTCTCTCTCTCAAATAAATAAAATCTTACAAAAAAAAAAAAAAAACCCTCAGATAAGAATGTAGGGAAGGACAGTGGCTATAGGATAGGCTGTCTAGAGGGGAGAGAGACCATAAAACCCATAATACATAGAGATAGGAAGCATCCACTCATTTTTGTCTTTGCCATCCACCAAAAGTTACCATCTCTTCTCTCTTCCTCGACCTCTGTGAATGGCGTCCCTAGCCCGGTGTGCCTGCTTCAGGTTGGTTATCCCAGTCACTCAGCTCTACATTCAAATAATTGGTCACCAAGTCCTGAAAATTCTCTCTCCTTAGTAACTACCACCTGTGCCCTCCTTTCTCTACCCCCAGCCACTTCTTGCATCCAACCTATCATCACTATCACAGAAACAAATTTCCCGCCGACCTCCCTAGCCTCCAATATCAAACCCCCGCAGATTATTTCCCATATATTTTTATAAAATCTTTCACTTATTCGACAAGGATTTATTGAGCATCTACTGTGTGCCAGTCTTCATCCTAGTTGCTTGGGACACAACAGTGAACACAACAAAGATGTCTACTGGATACCTAGTCAGATAACTTCTAGTGGGAGGAGAAAGACAATAAACATAATAAATTATATGATATCCTTGAAGGCGATAAGTGCTGTGGAAAAAAGGGAAAGACAAAGCAGGGCACGGGATATCATCAGTGCCGAGGGCGTGTGTGTGTGCATAGTGTGTGTGTGTGTGTGTGTGTGTGCACGCACACATGAGTGTGGGTTAAAATAGGGTAACCAGTGTAGTCCTCTTTGAAAGTCTGGTATTTGTACAAAGGCAATGAGGGAGCCACAAGGATATTGGTGGGGAAGAACGTTCCTTGCAGACAGAACATCCGAGAAGGGTTCTAAGGAGGCACAGCAAGCATGCCAGTGTGGCTGGAACAGAATATGTGCAGGGGGTGGAAGGCATGAGGTCAGAATTAAGGGAAGTTCCCTGAGGTCTTGTTGCAGGATGGAGCCATGGCAGGATTTTAAGCAGTAGGGGACATGCTCTGACTTCTGTGTTGAATGATTGCTTTGCTGCTGATGGTGACTCAGACCAGGGGGAAGCAGAGCGGACTGTGAGAGATGGTGATGTCTCTGCTCTGCAGAAATTCCTTCAGTGACTTTCTTTAGTCAGATAAAATCTGAACGTGTCAATGTAGCCACCAAACACTTCAGGATTTGGGCCCTGCTTATTTATTCAGATTCATCTCTTCCTGGTATTTCCACACTGCAATGGCCTCCATGTTCTAAAGCAGGTGGGCATTTAGTAAGCATCCTCTTCTCTTCTCTCATGGTCCCATGAGTCTGTGTAGATGACTTCCTCTGCCTCAACCACAGGGTCCTTCTGGGCTTTCACTAAACCTCTTTTCCTCAAGGAAGACTTTCTCTTCTCTCCATACGATGCATCCCAAAGCAGTCAATGCATACTTCAATGGTTGGGATTATAGCTCTGAGACAAAAGGTTCTGTCCACAATCTGTCTCTTTCACTAAACTGGGAACTCCAGAGGGTAGTAATTTATTTTTGAGTCCTTCGTAGACATTAAATAGACAGATGGACGACTGGTGGATGCATGGATAGAGGCAAGGATGATGGATGCATGGATGGATGGTTGCTGGCTCTTCATCAGGTCTTGAATTTAAGGGATTTTATTTTTAGTCAAAATTAGTTAAGCATTAGAAAATGCACATAAAATGAATTATAAGACATTAACTTCTTCATTGTTGAAGATATGGCTGAAGGAGTATGCTCAGGTAACCACTTGTGGGCATATGTACTCATCAACTGCATGCAACAGCTGTGTTGCTGGAAAGTTGAATATAAGAGGAATTTTGATAAATGGCCTCTTATTTGTCCATTGACCAAATATAATTTCAGCCATGCTTTATTTTCTTGACACGCTATTCAGTTAGCAGTGGTTCACACTATAACTTTATGTTTCTTGATATTCAGCTGTTCTCTACCAGCCTCCATCAGACTCTATCATTCAGCTGAACGGATCCATTTCTGTTTGGCAAAATACTGAGGAGAAAACTTTTAGAACAGGAGGGGCCTTTTTGCAACACATAAGCATCTCGTAGTTCATCTGTTTTTCTAGTGTTATCATCGCCCAGTTAGGGCTTCAGCGTCTTCTTCTCCTTTTTTTTTTTTTTTAAAGATTTTATTTATTGACTGATTTGTCAGAGAAAGAAAGAGAGAGAGAGAGAGAGAGAGAGCACAAGCAGGTAGAATGGCAGGCAGAGGCAGAGAGAGAAGCAGGCTCCCGCTGAGCAAGGTTTTAAAAGATTTTCTTATTTATTTGAGAGAGAGAGAGAGAGGGAGAGAGAATGTGTGTGTGGGGGGGAGGGAGATTATGAGAGGGAAGAGGGTCTGAGAGAGAAGCAGACTCCCTCCTGAGGATGGAACCCAATGTGGGACTCGATCCCAGGACCCTAGGATCAGGACCTGAGCTGAAGGCAGCAGATTAACCAACTAAGCCACCCAGGTGTCCCAAGGGTCTTCTTATCTTGAGAAATGCTTTGACATGTTGGTTGTAAGGGTTATACCACCAGTGCATTCCTTCCCCACCTATTCCCTTTAGGAAGGCAGAGGAAACAGTTCCCTGACGGTGGCTAGAGACATATTTCTCATTCCCTGTAATCTCTGGAGGACAGAACCAGAAGGAGAAAATTCTCCCTCCAAGTGTCACTTCTTCACCAAGGCCACCGTTCTACAAAAGTACACTGTAGGCTGTATGGAAAATGAAACATCAGCACATTTTCTTAGATTTGAACATTGGAACATTATTCCAAGCCTGGAGTAACTGTAATGTAGTCAGAGGTTTAAATAATAAATGTGAAGGATTCTGAGTGAGGTCTCAGGTAGGCATCCTATTTAATTTGTGACCTTCCAAATTGGCTTGCCCCCACCCCCAGAAAAAGGGAACTTCTATCTCAAGGCAGTCCCCCAAAATGAGGGTTATTTCTAAATATTAGAAGGCAAACCCTTCATGACTCCAAATAGACTTTACACCCTTCCAGGAAACAGGATAGGTTGAACCCAAGCCTCTACTTTTACTCCCATCTAAACAAAATTCGTCTGGACAGCAGGAAAGGGATTTCCCCCCCTTTGAAGGCACAACCCCACAAAGATAAGGTGAATGGAAACAGCAGCAGCAAAATCTGGAATTTGGAAAGTGGATAAACACATGGTAAGTAACTTAGGAGACCCAAAAACTAAATGCTTAGGTCAGCCAGGGAAAAGCTGAGAGCCAAAAAACCATTCTGCAAGGAAGAACCCCATGCCCCTCCAGCGGCCCCAGGTTTGGCAGCACTAGCAACTAGATCACTGATCCCATACTTTCTCCTTTTAGGCAGGAAATAGCAATCCAATGTAATTATTATCTTTGGAGAGACAAGATAAAATTTATTAAACAAGAAGTTGCCATTACAGAGGAAAACTTGGGGAGTAAAAAGTTTTTGGAATTTAAAATTGCGACATTTTTTTAACTCAATAGAACAGTTAGAAAACAACATTTTCCCAAAACATAGAACAAAAAGACTAAAAAATGTGAAGTAAAAGAGAAAAGATAAGAAAACCATAGGACTAGTCCAGGAAGTACAATATCCAAGTATTGGGCACACAAAAAAAGGGAAAAGAAAGGAAAGAAAAGAATCAAGTAAACAGTTTGAGAACATTTCCCAAAACTTTAAAGGCAAAAAGAAGATTCTAGAAGTGCCAAGAGGAGGAAAAAGTCAGTTCACTATGTACAGGGTTAATACTCACAATGGATTTTAACTTCACCACAGCAGTACTGGAAGCAAGAAGGCAATGGAGCAATCTCTTCAAAAAATCTAAAGGAGGTGGGCCTGGCTGGCGTGGTCGGTAGAGCATGTGATGCTTGATGTTGGGGTTGTGAGTTCAAGCCTCACGCTGGGTGTAAGGATTACTTAAAAATAAAATCTTCAAAAAAAAAAAAAAAATCTGAAGGAAAACTATCTCCAGCGTTGGATTCTACACCCAGATAAACTATTATGGAAATGTGGGACTGGAGCAAAGTAATTTTCGACCATGTAAAGTTTCAAAATGTACTTCCCACATATGGATACTTTTCAGAAAAGTCCTGAAGGATTTTCTCTATAAAATGAGGGAGAAAACTGAATAGGGGAAGAGCCAGGATACAGCAAACAGGAGACACAAAGAAGAAGAGGAGCAAATGGTATCCCCAGGATGACAGGAAAGAGAGGGCCCAAGATGGCAGCTGTGGACCAGGTTAGGGCAGCCAGAGCAATTCAGAAGATGAAGCCAATGAAATGAATGTTTTGTGGAGCTGGATGTCTTGAAAGAAGATTGAGATGGCGGGTAAAAAATGCTAAGTACTCAGAAGTCTAATCAAGTGAAAGCAGAGAGTCAAAAGATAATACCCCAGTCTGAGAAACAAACAAACAAAAAAAAAAGCAATGAAGGCATTTTATTTAAAGACATGGAATAGATACCAAATTATCATCAAAAATAATGTGGAGACCCTTGGGGATGGGAACAAGGAGAAGAGTTAAGCATCTCAAATTTGCAGAACTATTTTACTTTTTAAAGCAAGTATATACAGCTTAGATAGAGATAATAACTTCTAATAGGAAAAGAAAAACAAAATATGATTACTCACCCTGTCTGGAGTACTTGGACTGGACACCACAAGGCACCATTCCTCCTCGCACATTACCTCCTGCATTCAAGCCATGTATTCCTCATCTTTTTCTTATAAATTAATGTTTTGAACCTAAATCCAGAGCTTGCTTTCTTGCTAAATTTCACCTGATTGATTTTTTACATCCTTAATCCATTTGGTTAAAATAATTTTAAAGGCTGACATTGACATCCAGGAGATTCTCTCTTTTAGCTTTGTGCAGTCAATAAATTTAATAGTACTTCAGTGAATTCTTGCAGGTTGTAGAGAAGACCATGGAACAGGGCACAGTGAGAAGTGAGTCCTAGGGCAGGCCACTGAAACCTTCCCGTAGGGTGGGATTTACCTTGTATTTTTCATTTCACTTTGACTAGAGGTGTTCACTCATTTGCTCAAAAGATATAATCCAAGAACACCTTTGGGGGAACACCTTTGGAAAAGAACTGGTAATAACAATTCCAGGAATATTTGTTTCTCTCAAGTCACAGCAGGACAATTCACAGTATTCTTCAGTTGCACCTGGGTGAAAAAGAATGAATCTCCTGGAACTTTGCCCTGTAATGGATGAGTCGTCTCCCCCAACATGCACAGGAATGTATGTACACACACACACACACACACACACACACACACACACACGGTGAAACAACTTCTCAGTGTACCTGCTGGGAACCAGAGAACCAGAGTCCCAGGGGATACTGGCCTTCTATAGCCGTGGACCTTCTGAAGTGTGGGAAGGGTTCTCATGTGTCACTGCGGAGAGCCCCACATTGCTTCTTAAAGGGTCCTGGATGGGGGGGCGGGGACTTGAGGTTCCAGCCGCATTGACAGCCTCCTCCAGTCTCTGCTTCCTTGGAGATTCATGCTGGTACTTGGATAATGTTAGTTTGGTTTGGGGGGTTTTTTTTTTGAAAAGCTGAAAGATAAAGTTCAAGGTGAACAATGGGCTCCTGATACAAACATACTCAAACCTAATCAAGCCAGCACTACGGAGAACAGTTTAGAGTGGATGAAAAATTGATATAAGAAAGATTATTTAATTCTGTCCTGTAGGCCTCTTCAAACAAGAACAGCTTTTGTCATAAGTATCCCAAGAAATTTATCTACTTTATGCCTGGTGGGGATTAAAAAACAGATTATAAACCTTGTCAGAATTTTAAAAAATATAAGGGACCGTACAGAAACTATTATCAAAATGAAATATAAATTAAAATCAAGTCCTTGTTCCTTATTTTAGAGACTTTGTCCCCATCAGTTAATTCAGCACAAGATACTTAACCAATGTTTCCCAGCAGAATTTAAAAGTTTTTTCTATAGTTTATCTCTTGAAATATGAATGCACATTCCAATTAGTTGCCTTTGAGTACTGAGCACCATCACCATCTCCTTAATCTCACCAGGTCTGTAAAATTGGTCAGTTTTTCTCTTCTGCCCCATTTCTGTCATGAAAATTCTTTCCAAGAAATTAAATGTATCCAGAGAAAAGTAACACAGAGGAGGAATGGCATTATGAAGGAGAGGTTAATGGAAGAAGGTCAGAAAAGTTTTTATGTGAGAGGAATTTAAACAGGAGATTAATTGACAGAAAAAGTGAGTTGAGGGACTCTCAAATACCACAAAGGAAGGTGAAGGCTGAAGAGACGTACTTGTTATTCCCTCTATTGTTAGAGAATAGACACTTCATAAAGTAACAATTCCAGACATTTTAAACTGCTTCTTGAAAATTGTTTTTAAGAACGATATTCCATTTAACCAGTGAGATAAGATTCATTGTTATGGAAGCCAAGTCAGAACATAAAATAAAATTTAAAAGGACAATTCCACCATTAAAATGGGGGTTGTCAGGTAACCAGCATTGGTTTCTGAAGCGCCATAATCTGAAAGCAGAAACAAGACAAATAATGGATCCGAATTCTGAAGTTTGGGAATTGATATCTACTCAATCTGTAATTTTCTGTACTCTTTGGCTTAGATGGGTAGGGGATGAAGGGTCTTGGGTAGAAAATTCAAGAAAAATCAGCAGCAAAGTGCTTCATTAGGTATGGATGGTTGGGAAGGCATGTGCAAGAGGTGAGGTAACCTGACAGGAAATTTGGGGAAAAGGTGAGTACAAACATAGCCTCCCCTTCAACCCTTTATGACATGAGACAGTAAAGCAAAGTTTACAACAAACTCAGAGGGAGTGCTGAACGATCACCGATTTAGAGGGTCTCTTGTCATTCTGATAGAACCACTGCTCACAGAAAAACCTCAAGGAATAATTTTTGAGTGGATTGGAACATACAACTTTACTGCTTCAAAATAATCAAAAGTAATGATCAACTTCAATGAAAAAATAAACTGCCATGCTAACAATGAAAAAGTACAGAGTAAGATCAATTAAAAAATAAACAATAAAATGAAAAGTGCAGAGTAAGAGAACTTTATTATGATGGAACTAATAAAATGGAAAAAACACAATTACTATGGGGGAAAAAAATCCCATACGGAGACTGCTTTGGGGGAAGCTAGCGTATTTCTGTGCTTGGTGGTGGTGTATGTAAAAATGGCTTACTTATAGGCTTCAGCGATACGGAGATCACCACTCCAGCTTATATTTCATTCAAGTATTTTCAAGGTCACCTTAAAGCATCCCTCGAAGCTCTAAACAGTCCATAACTCTCTGACTTCTTGAACCACCCAAACATCGTTTGTAGATTGTGGTGTACAGTCAGCCCAAGCACTAAGAACGCTTTCAGCTGTAATCCAGGCTGCTTGGGTTTGAAACCCAACTCTTCTACTTTAAATTTTGGCAAGTTAGCTAATCTGTCTGTGCCTCACATTCCTCATCTTTAAAAAGTGGACAATAATCGTGCCTATCTCATAGGCTTATGGTGAGGAGTAAATGGATTAATACATATAATGTGCTTGGAACAGTACTTAACACAGAATAAAAAGTGAAATGTTTGCTATTTTTAAGTAACAGGAACAAATGACTAGCACAGGATAAAGGAATTTATCTTTCTTTCATTAACAAAAATGTCAAGATATAGGTGGTTTCTGCATTGGTTTAGCTTATCGGTGGTGTCATGAAAGCCTCAGTCTCTATTATGTCACTTCACTATCTTCATTATGTTGGCTTTTTGTCCTTCAGCTTGTGCCTCATGGTCTCACAATGGCTGCCATAGCTCTAGACATCATCTCACATATGGACTGTGTTTAAAAATCAGAAAGAGGGGCACCTGGGTTGGGTCAGTAGGTTAAGCCTCTGCCTTTGGCTCAGGTCATGATCTTTGGGTCCTGGGATCAAGCCCCGCATCAGGATCTCTGCTCAGCAGGGAGCATGCTTCCCTCTCTCTCATTGTCTGCTGCTCTGCCTACTTGTGATCTCTCTCTCTGTCAAGTAAATAGATAAAATATTTTTGAAAAATCAGAAAGAATGCTATCCAGGGAAAAAGAAAAATGACAAAGAAAAATGAGAGAGAGAAACACTGCCTCACACTATTTTCATGTTTTCTGAAGATGCAAAATGTTTTCCCAGTGCCCCTCACCGATTTTACTTTATCCAGTTGGCCAGAACTGAGTCGCAGGAGACCCTGCAGTCAAGGGATCTGTGCCTTGGGTTTTGAAGAGTGGGAAGAAGTGGGAGAGTACCTGTTGGGCAGACATGGGTCCCCCGCAGTGAATCATTCCTCTGTTTTGTTCCAAATGCTTTGTTCCTGCCTCAGCTGTGCATGGACAATCTGTCTCCCAGAACATTCATGTGAATTAATAATTAAAGAGTTTTTATAATATGTGAGGTCATTTTGGAAATGGTCCATGCCACTGCCAACTTCATGCATGGTACCTACAAGCAAGGTCCACTTCTTTGTAAGACTGACTTCAAAAACCCTATCTTCTTCTAAAAAAACTGCTCAAACCTCAACTGGGTCACATAAGAATACCTGGAGTCCTCAGCCAGTCAACACTGGTTGAGTCCTTATTTTCTGCCAGGCCCTGTGGGGCTCTGAAAGCCTTCTGGTTTTACAAGTCTGGGTGAAAAAACAGGAGCAGCACATATGAAGCATATCCTGGAGTCCGGGAAAGGGAGGGATCAAATGGTCTCGCACAACCAGAGGGGATCCCATGGAGGAATCAGAAAGGCCTCAGAGAATAGG
Source organism: Mustela nigripes (assembly GCF_022355385.1). Taxonomy (NCBI): domain Eukaryota; kingdom Metazoa; phylum Chordata; class Mammalia; order Carnivora; family Mustelidae; genus Mustela; species Mustela nigripes. The sequence goes on from NC_081571.1 coordinate 12,786,762, forward strand.
TTGGAATTTGGTGGCCAGAAGGATAATTTGAGAAAAGGCTCCTCGTTGGGATAGCGTGGATGTGGGAGGGACCGTTGTTCTTACCCATTTGAGAATTTTTATATCTTTCTCCTTAGAACGTGGAAGAAGCTGCCCCAAATTGAGAACATGCCAAACATTAGCATTAATCATGCTGTGATCTCTCCAAATGTTAACTATATCCGCTGGAAAGTGCACGGAGACTGGGTTACTCAGGTAAAAGAAGGAAGGAAGGATGGGAGGGAGAGAGAGAGAGAGAGAGAGGGAGGGAAAAGGAAAAGAAAAGAAAGAAAGGTTTAAGTAAAAGTAAATTGAGATTTGCCAGACTGACGTCTCTCTCCAGGTGTAGCAGCCAAACAATCAAATAAATATACATATTCTTTAAGAAGTGACCACTGTTTCTGAGATAACTTTATTAACTTAGATGAAAGCAAATAAAAAGAAATTTTGCATGAAATACCAGAAGAGTACAAAGGATGATAAACATCTGGTTTCTAGAAGTTAGTGAATTTATTCAGTTTGAACTTCCAGGCATGCTTGTTTTTGCGGCCACTGTTTGGGTCTGAAGGCAGTAGATGTGTTTTCCTTCCTCTTTTGGGGCGAGGGGCGGGGAGCCAACTCGAGTGACCCAAGTATTTAGGACCAATAATATGACTTTGGACATAACAGCCTTTTCCTTGAGATTTCTACTGGCTCTGAGAAGCTAAATGAGTGTTTCTTAAACACATAAACAAGCAAGACATTGTTCTTAATGTTAAGGCAGCCTAGAAACCAAATACAGAGTGGACACGCTGTCCAGAGGATTAGAAAGAGAAGAGGAGTTTTTCAGTGTTCATAGAGCACCAGCTAGGAGAGGAGAGACTCCTGCCAACATCTTTTGTCTATTCCTAAACACATCAGGCTTAACACAAGAAAGAAAGTTGCAATATTAGCGGGTAAAAGGAAAACTAGGAAAATGACCAAATTTATTTGCTAAGTGAAAAGGAAAGTTTAAGGGGAAGAAAATTTGCGCCAAGAAAATAGCATTTGCTTGAATGATTAACACCAACAAGGTTTCAGACACAAAGGGAAGAAAATAAATACTGGGGTAGAAAGGAAATGTGAATTAATTAAGAATACAAAAAGGAAACAATCCAACTAAACAAACACATGTAGAATTGCCATATGTAATCCCTATATGTTTCTCGAAGGTGATTGGCCCAAGATCCTTATCTTCTTCAGCTTTTTTGAGCTATCAACGTATCATAAATTTATTTACTTAAAGCATACAATTAATGACTGTTGATAAATTTACTGAGTTAGGCAATTATCCATAATGCAGTTTCCGAACATTTCCATCACCCCAACAAGACCTCTGTTAACCATGTAGAGTTAATCCCCATTCCTACCTCCAGTGCCAGGCAAGCATTAATCTACTTCCTGTCTCTATTGATTTGCCTTTACTGACCATGTCATGTACATAAAATCATACACTATGTGGCCTTTTGTGCCTGGCTTCTTCTACTTTGCAAAATGGAGCCGTGCTTAGGGTGTGGACATTTTGCCCTACTGAGCTGCCAGCCCCCATTGCCTTGGAAGGTAGAAAGAACAATACCAAAATCCAGAGTCAGTGCCACCCAAAAGGTGACCACACATGGAGGGGGTGGGTAGGGTGGAGGAAGACAAAGCGGGGCCTTGGCATTGGCTACGTAGAATGGGAGCCAACAGAGCAGGGCCATACCATGGGAAAATTCTCCCACCACTCCACAAGGTGTGTTCATGATCTCCCCACTCAGAGGCCGGCCTCCTGAGAGCCTCGAGGAAGCTGTTCCAACAGAGAAAAGACAGAGAGAGTTCTGAGCTCTGTGGGTTGCTTGGGACACTGAATCTTATTGTGCTTAGTTAGATCCCAAGCTCCAGAAACCCTCTCTTCACCTCCCAGACTTACCCTTTGTCTTCCTGTGTCTCTGGCCCTCTGGTTTCTGCCCGTTGTGGAGGTTAGAACCAAGGTTTATCTTCCGTATGTGCCCCCTCTGAGCCTAGCATAGTGCCTGGAAGGTCTAAAAGAGAAACCAGTCATCCCTTGTAGCTAAAATGTTGCTCTTCCAACACTACTGTGGCTTTATCCATTTCACATGTTTATAGTCTTAAAATGGACTTCCTCCAGAGGGAGGTGTCCTAAAAGCAAGGAAATGTTGCAAATCCCATTGACTAGTTCGCTGAACTAGAGACCAGCCCTGACACCTGCCAGAAGGCTCTGGTTCCCTAATCCTGGCGTAGCTCCTTCAAGAGCCCGGCTCTCCATTTTGTTTTTGTTTTTATTTTTAAGATTTTATTTATTTGAGAGAGAGAGAGAGAGCTGAGCAGGGAGCCTAATGCGGGGCTCGATCCCAGGACCCCGGGATTATGACCTGAGCCAAAGACAGACGCTAAACTGACTGAGACTCCCACGCACCCCATGGCTCTCGATTTTCAAAGACAGGGGAAGAGAGCCTTTTACCCTTCCCAGTATGATCCTCAGCATAGCATTCAATTTAAATATGATTTATGGTGAAAGATAAGCTGTTTTCCCCGTGAACCCCCTGCAGCGATGCAGGCAGTGTTCCGATTTTCTCAGAAATATCTAAAATACGTAGTAGAATCTTCAGCACAGTCTGCCAGACAGGATACCCAGGAATTGTTGTTCTGGTGTTAGCCTGGAGTGAGCGTCAAGGAGAGAGAACACCCACGTGCTCACACTCTGCCAGGCCACCTACACACGTCTGCCCACTCCCAAAAGTGGGTTTTTTAAAAATGTGCCTATCCTATGAGCAAGTGGTTCCTCTCTCCTTCTCAGAACAGTTGTCAAAAGAATGCTTTCGATATTGTCACAAACGCTTTCTTGACCTGGTGTGTGGTCTTCATATTAAGCATTTTCTCTTTTTTTTTTTTTTTTTTTTTTTTGGTCATTTCTAGCTGAACTACTATGATTCTATCAAAGCCGTCATTTCAAGCTCCAACCATGAGCCCACCGCTCTAGTAATAGGTACTGCTCACACTCCCCTTACGTTTGTAATGTTCTCTGTGTGCCAGATCCTTGGATGTCTCCCACCTTTATAATTTCTGCATTGCAACAGGCATCCCACACTCTGCAGCTCAAAATGTGACATCCTCCACTGTTCTGTTTGCTTTATAAGCCTCACACTTGGCTCCTGGAGAAGCAGAGTGTGGGAGGGCACTCCTATCACAGGGCTTCACACATACAGAGAGCTCGATCAATATTTGTTGATTTGAAATAAGAGCAAAACCCTCTTTGAGCAACCTCAGGCTATACCATTTGAGCACCTTTAATGTGTTAGAAGATATTAAATATACAGTAATATCAACACAGGACCATGGTCTTGGGGGATTTGCATGAAGTAGGATTGGGAATGCCTGCAATTCAAAGGCATGTTGGAAATAACAATTTTCAGTGATGGCAATAGGAAGACCCAGAATCTGAAGACCTTTGCATTTTCTGGAAGCCAGACTTTGACCAAGTGCATTCAGAGAAAGGCCAAGGGAGAACCCAGATCCCAATCCATCCCTCGCTTTTACATCCCCAAATGCACCACTAGTCTGGACATGGGCTAGGCCAGGCTGATCTTAGGTCCATGAAGTTGGGAATATGGCAGAACAATTCTTTGCTATTCACATGGGAATCGTTTTGTCTGGACCAGATGGAGGAGAGATGTCCTGACACAGAGTGAAGAACTGGTCTAGATCTGAACCAGGAATCCAATCCCTCTATAACGGATCATTCCCAAGATAACAGCTCATGGTCAGAAGTTGTTGCAATCTCTGGCCCTGAGCACTAAGTATCAGACACTGTACAAGCTCCTTCTATGTATTATTTTATTTAATCTCCATTAACAACCTTATGGTTTAGGTCCCACTATTAGTCCCATCTTACAGTTGAGTAAAGTGAAACACAGTCATTCATTAACTTGTCCTGGGGTATTAATGTTCAGGGCTTTTTTTTTTTTTTTCAGTATTGAAAAAAATGTAATTCAAATGCATAAGCAAAAGGAGAATTTTTTGGTTGGCTCATATAATATGAGAAGGGCAGAAGTGCAACCCAACATTGGAAAGTCCTGGAAGCAGGGACTCAGAGGGTACTCTGACTCTGTCTCTCTCTCTCTCCTCTGCACAGTAGTTCCCTCAAAGGATGAAGAGCCCATCTCTTATGTCACTGACACTAACAGAGACTGGTTACCACTCTTAGTCCCCAGTCCCGCTGCCCCTGGGAAGGTTCCCACTGGACCAGTTGGGCCCATCTTTGGGACAATTGCAAGTCAAGTGACCCAGGAAAGTCAGGGACAATAAGAACTTAGCAGTGCCCATTCAGCCACATGACGTAGGAAGAGGTATACTTTCCGGAAGTGGGGATGGGATGAGGGGGTTTACTAGTGACAAAAAAGTAAAGAGTGAAGACTGCACTGAGTCACACATTCATAAATGAAGACCGAGGACTGGAATCCAGGTTCTGTGTCTTCAAGGCCTGTGCTTGTCATCCTTGGACCTACAATAATGGCATTCCCTGTGCGTGTGCTAGAATTGCAGAGTCCCAGGTTCCTCTTGGAACAATGAAATCAGTCTGCACTTGAAAAAGAACTAAGGGTGACTTGTGCACATGTCCAGTCTGAGAAACATCCTTTAATCACAATAACATAAATGTTTCTATCATTTTTATATTATTTTAATATTTTTCAAATTTTTTTCTGCTAATTTGTCCTTTGAAGATCTTCTCAATTCCTCACATTTCCTTTATTAAACTTCATACTTACCTTGTGAAGCCCTTGAGAGTATGTTGGAAAGACCCAAATATTCACCATCATGATCACCATACTTAATTTCCAAGATGATACTGATGGTGATTCCTTCCATGTGTTTAGCACTTACTAATTTATAAAGAACTTTCACATTCATTAGTGGTTCTCAGTCTGGGCTGCCTTATTGGATCATATGGGGACTTTATAAAAGCTGGTTGCCTGGGTCTTATCCTCAGATATTCTGACCTAATTGGTTTGTGATAAAACCTAGGTATCAGGACCTTTAGAAGCTGCCCCTCCCCCCACCAGTGATTCTAAAGATTTAAATCCACTGTTCAAGGAGGAATGGCCTAGGCATCTGTATTCTTTGGACACTTCACAGTGATATTAATTTGTGGTCAAGGGCAGGAACCACTCACACGCATTATATTTCTTATATGATATTCCTGATAGCCAGGTGAGGTATGAATTGTGTGTACACACTCCATTTTACCAGTGAGGACAAATGTTTTTTTTTGACCCATTTAAGTGACCCATTAGGTCACTTAACCAGAAGAGGTGGAATTGGGACTCAAGTCCAGTTTTTCTGACCCCAAGGCTGGTTGACCACCTGCTATCCCCTAGAGTTAGGCTAGGAAAGTCTGTTCCTCGGCTCCTGGGACTTGTTTTAGGACAGCCTGGTTTCAAAGGGAAAATTCTGACCCTGGAGCAGAATAAATCTCTGCAGAGAAAAGAAATGTTATTGTCCACCATGGCATAGAGAGAAAGTTGTGGCCGATTAAAGCCACCTTCGATCATCTTAGTGTTCCCTGGATGGAATCCTCGCATACCTGGGCTCAGGAGCAGGCTGAGAAAGGAACGCGTGAAGGGCTCAGACACAGACACTCATGACTGCTGCCCAGCCAGGCTTGCTGCAGAGAGAAGGGGAAGGCTAAGGAGGCAGGAGGTGTGTGTTCTTCACCGAGAGGATAGGCATGACTTGTGGTATTTCATTTCATTTGCAGGTGTTTCCTTTGCTGGGATGATCTTTACCTTTTTCTCTTGGCCTTTCTAACCGGCCCTCACCTCCTCTTTTCCTTCCTGCAGCTTCACCCCTGAATTTTCAGGACCTGCTTAGAACTCTCCAAGCAGTGCATTTGTAATGAATAAAATAGTTAACACTTTTTTAAAATGACTCAAAAGTCAACCACCCACATAATGACGGCAGCCGTTTCTTTCGTGATGCCTTTCAGCCTAGCTGTGCCTGAGCATTTCTGAGATTTGGAAAGGCTGAAATCCTAGGAGTTTCTTTTTCTTTTTCTTTATTCCTCCTTTCCTTTAGAATCTTGTCCTAATTTCACTGAGCATCATGGAAAAATCAGTCATGAGTCATGCCTGCGATCTCAGCCTCCTATCAAATACCACCTTGCTTCCGAGGCCCCTTCTACCTCTGATTCATAGACTTTGAGCTCACGTTGTCTTTCAAGGAAATCTTCCTTTATACATTTCTGATTCACTGACATTTAAATCTCCAAAGCGTTAGAAAGCGATGTTCAGTGGCTAAGAAATTTCTTGGGAATTTTCATCAGATGTTCTTGGAACTGGGAAATTGTGGTTTTCTGGAATGATCATGGATATGAATGCTAAGAAACTAAAATTCAGCCTTCAGAAACTGAAGCAGCTAAAATTCAGTGTTTGTGCAGAACAGAAACAACAAATCCAGAATGAGGATCTCTGAGTTCTAGCCCCGGCTCAGCAACTAACAGAGCTATGGCCTCAGGCTTCCATTTCCTTCCTAGTTCAATAAAAATGCTGGATACGAGCTCTAAGGAGCCATCCTGCTCACACTCCTTGGTCCCTAATTTTGCCATGAGTCTCCTGTCCATCCCTTCTTCCTTCTCATGTTCCAGAAAGCAAGGACCACTAAGTGGCTCATACTCTGAACTGAGATTAATTGTCTCTAGAGATCTAGACAAGTCTGTGATAGGAAAAGTCAGCGCCTTCCCCAACCCAGTTACCACCCCTGTAGTTTCTCGGACGTAGTACCAAGATGAAAACATTGGGGCTCAGGGAGCCTTTGCAGCCAGACCCCTGGTAAAAAGCTGCCTGCGGTTGCACTGTCCAAGCTCTCACCTTCCAATCTGTCTAAGACCCACTGCAAGCTGGCCTTTGTTCCTGCATGTCTCCATGACTTGCTGCTGGGAGTCCCAGGGTTTTGTCCTTGCTCTTCTTCTCTTCCATTTTCAACCTCAGTGATGCCCCTCCAGCACCATTGCTGTCCTTCCCCAAATTCATGTGTTCTAGCCTAACGCTACCCCCAAACTTCAGTCTGGCATTTCCAACTGCCATGAGTCTCTCTCTACAGGACCTCTCCATTGGGATGTCTCATAGACATCAAAATTAAATCCAAACTCAGATCCACATCTTTTCCCTCACACCACCTTCCCCAACTCAGTTAGTTCTAGGTCCATCCTTCCAGTAGCTCCAGCCAAAACCCATTAGTCACCTTCAACACTCACCTCCACAGTCCACATCCAATCCGTTGACTCTGTCTTCATACTGAATCCAGGATCTGGCCATTTTCCCCAGTCCCGCCCCCACTACCATCTAGTGGAATTCACTCTCTTCTCTCCCCTGGATTACCACAGGAGACTTATGATTCTCCCTGCTTCTATCCCTCGCCTATGGGCTCTTTTCTACACAGCAGCCAGAGAGCCTGGAAAATTAGATGTCATTAGATCCAAATCCTCCATTGGGCCCCCATTTCCTGCACAGTAAAAGCCAAAGTCCTCCAGGGCCCTGTGTGTCAACCCAGCCCTTACATCTCTGGCCTGGTTTCCTACATCTCTCCCTCCTGTACTCCATCCCACTCACACCAGTCTCCTGGAATATATTTAAGATCTTTTCACCAGATCTTCCCTCTGCCTGGAAGGTTTTCCCTGAAAATGTCTACATCTTTCACTCCCTTGTCTCCTTGAAGTCTTCCCTCAGGCGTTGCTTCTCACTGAGGCCCTCCTTCCCACTTCATTATACATATCCTGGAAGAGTCCAGCCCCCGCTCCTGGTGTTCCTAATCTTCCTTACCTTGTTCTACCCTTCTCTAAATCCATAAATCCTATCACTTTCTAATAGAATATGATTTAACTCTTGTTTGTTGTTTAGGGTCTGCCCTCCCCCATCAGAAGGTGAGCCCCACAAAGATAGAGGTCTCTGTTTTATTCACTACTGTGTCTCAAGTGCTAGGAATAGTGCTGGTACATAACAGGTGCTCATTAAATATTTATTGAATGGACATACCTGTGGTCAAAATTCAAACCACATTCCTTTCTCTCCCCAAGTGGTCTTCTGAAGCATTGCCTTCCAGGAAACGTAGAATTCTGTGGTGACAAGTATTTTCCTCCTGTGCTATCTATCCCCTTTCCATCTCCCCATCTACTGCCTCCCCAAGCATGTCCCTACAGTGTCCTACACTCACATCACTGCTTCCATCAGCTATGCATATGTTCACACACACACACACACACACACACGTGCACTCACACACACACACACACACACACACACTCCTCCACAGTGCTATAGCAATCCCATCCTTAAATGGGATTTACTAGCGGGCTCTGTAGAGTAAGAAGTGGTTTCAAGGGGCGCCTGGGTGGCTCAGTGGGTTAAGCCTCTGCCTTCGGCTCAGGTCATGATCTCAGGGTCCTGGGATCGAGCCCCGCATCGGGCTCTCTGCTTAGCAGGGAGCCTGCTTCCTCCTCTCTCTCTACCTGCTTCTCTGCCTACCTGTGATCTCTCTGTCAAATAAATAAATAAAATCTTTAAAAAAAAAAAAAAAGAAGTGGTTTCAAGTGCATTCGTTTACTTGAGATGATCAAAGATAAGAATCTCTGACTTCATTCTGGTTACGAGTGAACATCAAAGGGAGATACGTCTTGCCTGAGGCCATGGAGAAACCCAGGCTGGGCCTTGAATGTGTCCCCTCTGCAGATCTGGGCAGGGCTCCATTTGTCACAGCAGAGCTGTGGGTTCCAGCCACATTGAGGAAACTGATGGAAAGGAGGAATAAGATAAAAGGAAGGACGGGTAGGAGAGACTCCAAGATCTACCTCAAAAGAGGAAGAGTGAAAGTCTGAGCTTTGAGGAAACATGCCCACCTCGCTGCCAATCCTATGGGATTCTGGGAGCCCAGATCTGTGGATGTGGTTTCTGGGTCAGCTCTGGTGTTAGCAGCCACAGAATCCACCTTCCTGTAGGACTCCAGCACCCGAAGACTTATCTGTTAGCTAGTGTGCTGGGGATCAGAACCTGCCTTGAATCTGCTCTAGGTTTCCATGGTGATTGCTTTAAACTTTTCATCATCTTCCTTCAGACCTTGGGGAAGAGCTCTGCTCTCTGGTTTCCATGACAACCATTTAAACATGTATCTCTGTCTGGCTCTGTTGGAAGAGAACCGCTAGAGATCATGCAAATGAACTGGCTGCTCTCCTTTTACTTAAAAAAATAAAAATAAAGTGACACACCTGCTTAGAAGTTTCAGATCTTTGCTCATAACAAGAAGGGTGAAAGCATCAAACTGGTGTTTGAGGAGGGTTCTCTGCATTGCTTTGATACTGCAAGTGCTCACCCAGATACACAGGTTCACTCTGCCATCTTAAGTAATTATCTGCACTCAGCACTTATCCTCCCCTCCCCTCTGTCTAGCAGATGAAAGAGCTCTGAGTTCAAGGCTGTTTACCTTCCTGCTGCATACCAAAGGAGAAAGGGAAGGACAGGGCCAGTGGGACTAGCTAGCTGTCCTACCACTGCTAAGAGAAACCGTGGACAGCAGGGTGTCTCCTCAACTCACCGTCAACAGTCCTAGCACTCAGACTGTAGCCTCAAACAAGGTGGAAATCACATACCCCAGTCATTTGGAAATGGAATTCATGGACTGGAGAAGAGCCAGGTGACTCTGAGGGAAAAAGTTTCAGAAGAAATGGAAAGATCATGGCCCCCTTTCCCTTCCCAGACACCTTCCTGTCCTCCCCCGCAACAGCATGCTCCCAAACTAGAGGTCTCCAGAGGCAGCAGTGGGCCAGGAAGCCACAGACAGCTTAAAAACGGGATCCTGTTTTGAAACTGTGCATCAAACTTTAAAATTCTGGAAGTTTCTGATGAAAATAGACATGTCCCATTTCTCCTGAAACTCAGCAGATCTGCATCAGAGTCCTACTTCAGGAGAGTCTGCTGGACTGAAGAAGAACAACCCTCTGAGATGAAGCAGGCACTGGCTTTGGTCCAGCTTTCCCGAATAGCAGACCCTTCTCCTTGTTCCTGGAAAACAATTGAACTGGTAACTTGTGATAACACACACGTCATCCAAACAACACCAGTCATCCCTGGAAGAGCCCAGCCCCTGATGTCTCTCAACTGACATCACAGACCATGAAAGAGAATTCTTATTTGGGCATGGGGACAAGGCAAGGATGGAAGATGAAATAGTCTTCCATCTTCTTCATCTGATGCCCTTCAGTCACCTTGAACACAGCTAAGGTCAGGGGTCAGGGTAAGTTAGATGGGGATTTCTTTCATGATCATCTGGTGAGAGACTATGTCTCATACAGACAGGAAGGCCTTTGATTGCTTCAGTATGCTGCTACTATTCTGATTTTACTGTTCAGTAGGTATGTAAGCCAAAAAGTCATTTGGCTAAAAATATATGTCAAAATAATTGTAGCAGAAAGTTGGCTGGTTCGTGGATGAAACTGATAGGTCAACTCAATGAACCCTCATTTAGGATTTGAGACATGGTTTTATTGCCTTGTTAATGACAAGTTTGTTAAACCCTGTAGTCTAAACTTTCTTACCTGTCCCATGGAAGACAGGTGCTTGTCTCACTGAGTTTCTGGGAGGTTCAAACAAAATCGTGTACAGAGAGACCCCCGCACAGTGCGTGGTACTCGGTACAGATTTATTAGAAAACAGTTTCCTTAGAATGAGTTGGCCCTCTTCACACTTCCTCCTTCCCCCAGATGACCCTTCTTGGCTCTCTCTAGAGAAGGAGGGGAAATGAATCTTGCTGTTCTTACTGACACCATTTTCATCCTTCGGACTGTCCACGGTGTAACACCGGGGGGTGAAAGAGAAAGAAAAAAGTAGTTCTCACTGAAAGCAAAACCAGGACCTTTAAAAATCAGCAACTTGTCAGGAAACTGATCATATTAAGAGGCTGTGTTTTGTTTTTCTGTGAATATTTTTAGGGTGCACTACGGGAACAACAAATGTCAAGCAAAAGATGAAAGAGATAAGGGGCGTTAGAAAAGATGTCGAGGCAAGAAGAGAACAAGCATTCTTTGGTTTGCCCCAAAGGCGGGCAGAATGTGATCAAACTGTTTTTCACATCTACAAAGGAGTCAAGGCATTTTCATTCTGTAAGAGAAAGAACTTGCTGCTGACAGGGGGAATGGATCGAATCATTCGAGTCTGGAATCCTTATCTGCCTGGGTAAGTTTTCTTTCTCTCTCCAACCCTAAATGCCATTGATCTAATAAAGTACATGAGAGCAACACAGGGGATCACTAATTCCCTTTTAGGATAATTTACGAAGCCCTGTCCAAAACTGGTCTCCCATACACTCAGCCTGAAAAACTTCTGTTGGTACCCACTAAAGACTCATTCTTTGGAGTTAATAAGTAACTCATTAGCCCCACTTACCAATGAAGAAACTGAAGCTTAGAGGAGTTAAATAACTTTTTGGACGTAATGCCCGAACTGGGGTACACACACATTTTGACTGATTCTAAAATCCTATGCCATTTCCATTGGTAAGTGTTGAAGACTGAAGGAGAGTGGAAAATGGGGAATAGACATCCTGTGCACTGATAGTGGGGATTTGGGGGCATGAACAAGTCACCTAGGGTGCACCATGCTTCCTCGCTGAGCTTCTGTACCAGGCATCAGTGGAGGACCTGCAAGGTGACCCATGTCCCTCAGCAGGGACAGGCAGGGGTGGAGGCAACACCATGGGGGGTGGAGGGCACGTGGGATCTGGTGCTCCTCCTGTCACCTTCTAACACAGTGACCCAGCGCAAGAGATATAGCCAGTGTCCTCCTCATTATTGATGGTCACAGGAATCCCCCCCCCCTTTCTGGTAGAAATAAAGGTCACAGAGGAGGTCATCCATGTATAGGGCTCAGCACAATGTCTAAACAAAAAGAAAGAAAAATGATTTTCTACCTACTTCTATTACCTTAGACTCCCATTTGTCTGGTGATGGAGAGCAATTTGCTTACCTTCCAATAATGTGGTTATAAATTGACATTGTGGTCTCTCTTTCAACCTCAGACCTGCCTCTCTTCTCCCCAACTCCCCACCTTCTCCCTACACACTCAGCCCTGCGACCCTGAGGGCATTGCGATCCCTCAGAGCTCCTTAAAGTAAACTGACATTAAAAAGACAGTCCTCCAAGACCTGAATACTGTTAACTCTGGCCTGCATAAAGCAACCCTGTGCCATAGAATCTATTCCCACACCACCCTGTGCTCTTCCTCGTTTATTCCTTTTATAGTGATATTGTCAGCAGTTGGAGAAACAAAGCCCAGAGCTTCATCTCACACTGAGTTGTGTTGCTATAACTGGGTATTATTTGCTTCAGTCCTTTTATCACACAAGATATATACTTGTGTGATTTCAGAAGGAGACATAACCCTCCTCCAGGCTGAATAGAACTGCCAGATCCGGGCCAAGTTTAGTCTTGCATTTTTATTTAGAAATAGCACTTAGAACTGCTTGGTGTTCATCTGTTCTTTTTCCATTCTAGAAAACCAACAGGTATGCTGAAAAGCCACACGGCTCCAGTGATCTACATCCATGTATCTGCTGAGGATAACAAAATATTCTCCATGTCCACCGACAACACTATTAAGGTCTTTGCCCTTTCACATTTTGGATGCATTGTCCAACAGTTTCCGATAGAGATTGTGTTTGTTTGGTGTTTTCTTTCCCCATCTTTGCAGCTCTAGAGGTCTCTGCATTAGCAGATACTCATATGGTGGTTACATTCGTGGGTTTGCTTTGGAGAAGGAAGATATGTGGGCAATTGCAGTGTAGTGTCTTAGAGAATTTTCTGTACCGGGTGTTTTGCTGGGATGAGTAAACCTTGAAACATCTCAGCGCCTGTTTGCATGCTGTCCTGATTCCCCTGGAGAAAGTGTGTTGGAGGATGAAGAGGGGGAATAAGGGATAGAATGGGGACATGAGCGAGGCAACTGGCCCTCGCTACTAGTGCTTATCTTATTGTGCAATACGCATAGGGCAAGTGGGCCCTTTCTGAAATGTTTTCTGTAAGCCTTAGAATTTAAGCACTTCTGGCCCTGGTAGAGGTCATGGTAACATCACCTGCATTGTTTGCCTTCACACCTCTTTCTATATGTAAGGTTCTACCCACCTCTAAAATTCAGCTGTCCCGTGACCTTTGTAATGCAGTATTTATATACCAAAAAAAAAAAAAAAAAAAAAAAGGAAAGAAAGAAAGAAAAAGAAAAAGAAAGAAAAGAAAAGAAATTTTATTGATTTGCTTTATCTATAATTTCATAAGCTTTTCCAAAGAATATGAAAAATTTTCATGATTTCATCCATCTTTCTTTCTCTAATATCATGGGGCCAGAGGGTGGGAATTTAGAATGGTCTGAATCAAAGGAATGCTGAAGCCTCAGACAGGTCAGTCATTGCTTTGCATGGGTACATAAATGAGCTTATCTATTACACACATAATAAATGATTTATAGATGCTATGGGCTGAATCACGTCCCTTCAAAATTCATATGTTGAAGTCTTAAGCACCAGTACCTTTGAAGTGACTGTATCTAGAGACAGGGCCTATAAAGAATTAATTAATGTTAAATGAGGTCATATTGGTGGGCCCTAATCCAATATGATTTATAGTAGAAATCAGCACGTTGAGATGGAGGGACAATCATCTCCAACCATGTGAATACATGGCAGCAGGAGGTCATGTGCAAGCCAAAGAGAAAGGCCTCAGAAGAAAGCAGACCTGCTTATACCTCAATTAAGGACTTCAGTCCCTTACTTCACCCCATACACAAAAGTTAACTAAAAGGCTATAGACCTAAATGTAAAAAGAGCTACAATTTCAAAACTCTTTGGAGAAGACATAGGAGTAAATCTTCATAACATTGGACTAGGGAATGATTTCTTAGATGTGACATCAAAAACACAAGAGACAGGGGCGCCTGGGTGGCTCAGTGGGTTAAGCCGCTGCCTTCGGCTCGGGTCATGATCTCAGGGTCCTGGGATCAAGTCCCGCGTCGGGCTCTCTGCTCAGCAGGGAGCCTGCTTCCCTCTCTCTCTCTCTGCCTGCCTCTCTGTCTACTTGTAATCTCTCTCTGTCAAATAAATAAATAAAATCTTAAAAAAAAAAAACACACACACAAGAGACAAAAGAAGAAAACAAATGAGTTGGATGTTGTCAAAATCAAAACCTTGTGCCTCAGAAAACACCATTAAGAAAGTGGTCAGACCACCTATAGAATGGGAGAAAATGTTGCCGATCACACATCTGATAAGGGATTTGCCTCTAGAATACAAAAAAAAAAAAAAATCTGTATGCTCAACAATAAATGCACGAATATCCTAGGCATAGGACTTAAATGGAAATTTCCTCAAAGAAAATATTCAAATTGCCAATAAATAAATACAGGACAAGATCCTCCACATCGTTAGTCATTATGTAAATGCAAAACACACCCGCCATGAGTTACTACTTCACACCCATTGGGATGGCTAAAATCAGAAGATAGATGATAACAAGCATTGCCAAGGATGTGGAAAAATTAAAGCTCTCCATATCTTGCTAGTGGGAATTTAAAATGGTGCAGCCACTTTGGGAAATATTTTGGTGGTTCTTTAAATGCTAACCATGGAGTTACCATATGACCCACCAATTCTACTTCTAGATTTAAACCCAAGAGAACTGGAAACTTATGTTCACATAAGATCTTACATATGAATATTCATAGCACATTATTCATAACAGCCAAAAAGTAGAAATAACCCAAGTGTCCATGAACAAATGAATGGATAAACAAACTGTGGCATATCCATACAATGAAATATTATGCAGCAACAAAAAGAAATGAAGCACTAATACGTGTCACCACATAGATGAACCTTAAAAAAGCTTATGTTATGTGAAAGCCAATCACAAAAGACCATGTATTGGTTGATTCCATTTGTATGAAATGCCCAGAATAAGCAAATCCACAGAGGCAGAAACTAGTTTAGTCGTTGCTGGGGGGATGCAGTGAGGTGGGACAGGGAGTAGCCACTAACAAGTATAGGGGTTCTTTCTGAAATAATAAAAATGATTTGAAGTTAGACAGTGGTGATGGTTGCACAGCCCTGTGAATATGCTAAAACCCACTGAATTATACACTTTAAAAATGCAAATTTTGTAAGATGTGAATTATATCTCAATAAAACTATTATTTTGTAAAGGAGGGGGAAGGGAGAGATAGAGAAGTCAAGGGAGATGCCAAGGCTTTGGGCCAGAGCCCACTGAGACATGGTGGGGCAGATGGTGGGGAAGAGGAGCATCAGACCAGGAGCTCAGTTATGTATGTGTTGGATAGAGTCATCCTGAGTTGAGGGGAGACATCGGGGCTAGAGATATAAATTTGGAAGTCATTAGCATTTAGATGAAATTTTAAGCCGTGGAGGGGATGAGATGGAAAAGAGAGCAAGAGTGAGCAAGGGGGAGAAAAGCCTCAAGAAGTGTATTCTCACTGTGTGTGGAGTCTGACATGGCTCCCATAGAGTGAGCTCAGAGTCCATGTCCTGACAACCAAGAGGACACTTTACACAAAATTAGGTGTTGAGATCATGGTCAGTGATGTAACTAGGACCCAAACTCAATTCAGTCCTCCAAGCAAAATTGATTAAAATAGGAAGACTCGTGGACTTCAAATATTTGATTTCTTTTGAAAATTGAATCTATCCTAAGGTATCCTCCAAAACCATAAAGTTGGAGATTTCATATTTTTAATGAGTTTTTTTTTTCCTTAAAACTTGGCACCACCAGATAATCATAATTCTGTATGTGAGGACACGTCTCCTATCCTATTTTCTTTTCCTAGTGCCTCTCCATTTTCTTCCAATCTAAAATCATGATTACAAGATTAGCATCTTGCCTGTGATGATTCAGGCATATTGAATCACTTCCCAAAATGTGTTTAAAATATATTGAAATCCTATCTTGGAAATATGGTGTGTAATTTATTTCAGAATACATTATTCCTATCAAATAAAAAGTAATCAACCAGGAACCAAACAGCTAAATTTCTAGCATGCCTGATCAGATAGTCTTCATTCTTCTAATTGATTTTTCAGCTCAAATATTTCACTTTTCTATATCATGGGGACACATGAAACGTTTTAGGAGTCTGCTAGTTTCTGGCATTACCCTAAAGGAGAGTAAAGTGACAGGTTTGGTTTTCTGTTTTCACTTGTTATTTTCTGTGAATTTAATACTGCACACTACAAAGAGGGCTGTTTTGTGTCAACACGAATTACCATAGAAAGAAAGTTATTTCCTGAAAGAAGATAGCATGTTAAGGTAAGGCTTGCCACTGTAACAAATAAACCCTGTATTTTCCATGGGTAGAGACAGTAGAAATTTGTTTCTGTTTGCTGTCATACCCAAGGCCGGTACTCCCAGTAAGGAGTACTTTCTTCTTCCATTTAAAAACCATGCTGTCGGGACAACTGGGTGGCTCAGTTGGTTAAGCAGCTGCCTTTGGCTCAGGTCATGATCCCAGCGTCCTGGGATCGAGTCCCACATCGGGCTCCTTGTTCAGCAGGGAGCCTGCTTTCCCCTCTGCCTCTGCCTGCCATTCTGTCTGCCTGTGCTCGCTCTCTCCCCCTCTCTCTCTCTGATAAATAAATAAAATCTTAAAAAAATAAATAAATAAAATAAAAACCATGCTGTCTTCATGCAAAGTCCCTAGGTTCTCAGAGTCTTCTTCATCCCAGGACAATGGGCATGACAGCAGATACGGCATATCTGCCTCTTAAAAATCCCAGCTATAAATGACCCATCACTTTCTCTCACACTCCACCACTGAATTCATAACTCTGGGTGAAGGGAAAGCAGGAAATCCCTTATTTTGGTGTGCACTCCCCAGCAACTCCTTTCCACTGTGGACAGAGAAGCCTGCATTGGGGGGTTGGTAGACAGCATGCTTTGGAGAAATACAGACTTGAGTCATGCTCTGAAACTACCAGGAACTAGATGACCTTGGACAAACTATTCAACCCTTCTGAATTCAGTGACTTAATTCTCTTGGACATCGGTCACTCTACTGTAAAATGGAAGAAAGACCCCCCTTGTAGGTTAGTTGTGCTCATAGAAGATAATGGGTAAATTGTGCTCACCTCAGAGTAGTTTTACTCGGTAAGACTCTTTTGAGCCAAAGAGACAAAAATCAAACTCGAGTAGTTTAAGCTAAAAAAAAGGCGAATTTATGGGTTATTGAAACCAGATCATCAGACAGATGACCTCATGGACAGCTGGGTTCAAGCATGGCACTCTTTTTCCCATGCTCTCTGCCTATACTTCCTTGGTGCACACTGATATTGACTTCTAGTGCAGGAAAGCAATCTCCTTCTGAATGTGGGGACCATTAATATTCCCAGTCTGAACTCACAGCCCAACTATAGATTCGCTATCAGCTCCAGCCGGAAAAATCTAAGGGAAGACACAGATTGACCAAGTTTGGGTCTCTTGCCTACTGCTTGCAATCAGAGAGGCAATTCTCCTAACAGAAGACAGGAGGGTGCTGGACAGGCCATACATAAGTCAGTGATATCAATTTGTTATAACTACTTTGGGGATGTAATGCCAACTTGCCGACTCAACCTCAACAGCAGTAGGAAGAGTTCCTTCCTACCTTTCCCTTTCACAGACCTCACAGGGGTCCTTCTATGCATCAACTAAGATCACTCTGCCAGGCTCCAGAATTACCTCATCCTCCCCCTCATCAAAACTTCCTCTCTTTCAGTAACATTACCTCATGAAGTAAGAAGAAATTACCAGATTAATGGATTCCCCTGGTGGTATAAGTGACTGATAAAAACAAAACAAACAAACAAAAAAACTATGTGTGTTACTTTTCTATCTAGGAAAATCAGCATTTTC
Source organism: Mustela nigripes (assembly GCF_022355385.1). NCBI lineage: Eukaryota > Metazoa > Chordata > Mammalia > Carnivora > Mustelidae > Mustela > Mustela nigripes. The sequence goes on from NC_081571.1 coordinate 12,804,724, forward strand.
AAACAATTCAATACTCCAGAAAGGAGTGGGGGATGCCCCTTGAACAAGTACTCCTTGGGATCATGTTTCTATGGGATTGTTTTACCCTGATCGCTACTGTCACCCCCATACTTGCCTCCCAGAGTGTATTGCTTTCTGCCTTTTACACCATGACCTAAAATCACAGATAAAAAAGGATGCTAGAACTTTCTAGATGGCTTTGCTACCTGCTGGGGAGAACTAAAGAAAATCAACAGTGTAAGTACAACAAGTAAGAGTCTGGCTTACTGGGTAAAGGCTTCCAATTTCTTGCTAGCTGTTTCGCTTCCGGGAGTCACAACGGAGGGGAAAGAAGCCCCAAGTACATCCCGCCCAGTTTAGTCCTCAAATTTCCCAGCGCACCTCTGGAGGGAAAGAAGTCTGAAAAGGACTCCTACTTTAGCTGTTCACTGTGCCTTCTCCCTCTCTCTGTGTCTGTCTCCGAATTTCCCCTTTTTACAAAGACACCAGTCATATTGTCTGGGGGTCTGCTCTACTCCGGCTTGACCTCTTCTTAATTAGTTGCACTAGCAACAACCTTATTTCCAAAGAAGGACACACTCTGAGATACTGGGGGTTCTTCAACGGACAGACCGGGGAGGGGAGGGGAGAGACAGAATTCAACCTGGAACAGAGTAAATGAAACAGTGCATGGGAAGCAGGTAACGCAATGCTTAGCTCACTGAACAACAGCTGCCTCCATGATGATTCCTTCTTCCCGGTTTTACACTTGGCCCATCTGCTCTTCCCTGTGGATGAGGCCATCCCTTGCACTCTCATCAGATTGCAGTACCTTAAAATAATACAAGAGCTGTGGCATGGCTTGCATAATAATCCCAATAAATGATTAACAATATCTTTCTAATCATTTACCATTATACCATGGCCCAGTTGTGATGGTAAACACTATTTTTTAATTAATATTTTAAAATCCCCAAGATTTTAAATCCTATAAGATAGGCATTATTATTAGTCTCCCTATTTTACAGAAGAAGAAACTGAAAGGAGGTATGGTAGTATGGCCAAGGCCACAGAGCCTTTAAGTGATAGGACTGGGATTCCAACCCAGGCGGTGGGGAGAGTGGGGGGTGGTTTGGACCTCCATGTCCTTACTCAATAACCATGCTGAGATTTGTTCCCAGAGCCCTCCAAATATCCGCCTCAGGGCTGGTTTTGAGGAAGTGTATTACGAAATGGGAACATATCTAGGGGATAGAGAGGTAGTCTTTGTGCCCATCAGACCCACGATATCAAAACTCCACGATATCAAAACTCCAGGAGCGGAGAAGACACTGGCGGCTCCTGGCTGGGGGGTGGTGAAGCTCAGCTCCAGGGTGGCTTGGCCACAGGTGTCTTGGCCCTTTGGGCAGCTTCAGCATAGCAGAGGGGCTCGGGAACAAGAGCTTCCTTTCTGCTTCCTTTACAAATGCAGAAGGGAAAGGAAGCACTTTGAACATTTTCCTTTGGGGAGGGCAGTTTTTAAACTTAGGTCAGTCCTAACCAGACCCCCGCCACAGGTGACAGCTTTGGAAAGGCAGCAAAGCAGCCTGTTCAAGACCTCCAATTACTTTTTTTCCTCATCTTCCCACCCCCCACCCCCACCCCGCCACAGATCTGGGATCTAGAGACGGACAGCTGCTTGTTCACTGCATCCTCCAAAGCCAGCGGTATTAAGGGGGACTTCGCAGCCTGCCTCTACCTCCCTGAATCCAGATCGCTGTGTGTGGCCACTGACACGGTCGCACTCCTACACCTGAGACTGAGGTATGAGGTTAGCCTCTTGGCCCCAGGCTGCTTGCAACCTTCTATAGAACCATCCATAGCTGAGATCTCTGGAGGAGCTCCTAAGCTCTATGGCCCCATGTCTTTATCTCACAGCATGTATTTGGTGAGCTCCCTTGAACATTTCCCATTGATTATTCCGGTACCACCTCCTTGGATTACCCAAAATTCCGAATCTACCTCTTGAACCTTTATTGCCCCACTGGCCCTACCTCTCTAGTGAATTGTCCAAGAAGTCCCAGGGGCTTTTAATTCAGTCCAAAAGCATCAGACCCACTTGCTGCAGCAGGGGCCCACATGTGAAACCCTGTCCCTACAGCAAGGTAGTCACTCAGGGACAGCACATGCTTCAGTGATGGACAGGTCCTTATGGAGGGTCCCCTAGTGGGCTTTTCCTGCTCGGGGCCTCAGTCTCAGGGAGCTCAAATGCCTTCAAGACCCATCTCCCTGATTCCTCTACAAATGAGTCCATCTTGATTTCCTTGGCACAACTTTGCAAGCCACATTTCTTTTCCTCCTTGGCCAGGAAAGTGGGTGCCCGGTTGTCTTTTTCACGCTCAGGGTAGTCATTGAGACGTTCATCTTCTTAGCATGAATGTCCACTTCAGTGCCCGTCCCCGTCCTGCTAGACTGAGACTGCTAGGTCTTACTGAGGAGTTTCAATCCTACCTCCCGGGAACCCACAAGTCACCCAGGGCAACGCTGCTGCCTATTTACAGATGAGCGAGCAGAGGCCTGGAGAAGGGAATGAATTGCTCAAGGTCGAAAGGGGACTCAGGAGCAAAGCTGGGACTAGAATGCCTCTCCGGATGCCCGGCTCTCTCCCTCCCCCTGCGTGGTGCTCCTCCCACTGGAAGGGTAGAAGTCTGTCTGAGACACTGAAGGCAAAGGAGAGCTCAATTTGTCTGTCTGTTTGTTTAATTAGACTACAGGAGGTGCATTGTCTAGTCTTTCTTCTCCAGAGCCTGCAGAGCTCCTAAGAGGCACCTGTGAGGGGTAGAGAGAAGGCTCTGCTTCCTAGGCCCAGTGGCCTTGGGGTGAGTCACACCCCTGTCCCTGGTCTTGGCAGGGCTGGCAGGACGCATCATCTGCTTTGAGAACTTTCAGGCCCTCTGCGCACCACAACTAGGAGCATCATTACAGCCTCACGGTTCAAACCTGGCCCATGATTAGTCACCCCACTCCGTTACCCCCACTTACTGCCCTGACATAATCCATCCCTCATTCCGCGCCTGCAGCTTTCCCTCTCACTGTTCGGCAAGATAACGGATTCCCGGAGTCTTTGTAAACTAAGGAGAGGAGGCAGAGAAGGATTAGGCTAAATATTGTGGTCTGCAGGGTTCACATCCCATCTATATGATAATGGCAACTGGATTTCCCGAGCCAAAAATGACGGCATACTGTCTCAAAAGGTGGGTTTTAAGGAAAAAATAAAATGTGTTTGGATGTCTGGGTGGCTCAGTTGGTTAAGTGTCTGCCTTCAGCTCAGGTTGTGATCTCAGGGTCCTAGGATCGAGTCCCACATTGGGCTCCCTGCTCAGTGGGGAGTCTGCTTCTCCCTCTGCCTCTCCCTTCTGCCTGCTGCTCCCCCTTCTTGTGCTTTCTCTCTCTCTCTTTCTAATATATAAATAAATAAAATCTTTAAAAAATTGTGAACATATGCCTAAGAGGAACCTTAAATAGGTTTATTATGTCCAGTGGTTAAATCACAGATCAAGAATAACTTTACAGAAAAGTGATCAGATTTTGCAGCATCAAAACCCTACTGAGAAGTCCAGAACGTAAGGCTGCTGCCTATGCCTGGACTCACTCTTCCTCATGTTTCGCTGAGGCCATGGGAACAGCCAGTGAGGATGGGGAGACAGGGCAGAACAGCCATCCTACCACAGGCTACCGCCGGACCTGCAAGGGCACGCCCTCAGCTCAGGATGCCAGAGCAACCCTCTGAAAGATGGGACTACAGTCAGTCCAATGGCCATCTGTTCTATGTGGCATCTGTGGGTAGAAAAACAGCCTGTTGGATTGATTTCCTATTTTTTTTTTTTTTTTAAGCAAAGTGACTGAAATTCCACCTTGCAGTCAGAACAGCCCTAATCTCTTAGCGCCAACCCTTAGGCAACAGATGACATCTGCCCGTTCCTGCTCTGTCACAGGGAACTTTGTGATGTTGATCAAGTCACCTGGTCCTTCTTAGCCTTCTGGAAATGTCCTCATCTGTGAAGTGGGGGGAGAATCGACGCCTTCCTCCCCACATTGGGGAAGGGGTGTAGATAAGGTCCAGAGGCTCTGGCTCCAGGCCTGGCACTGTCTCCCTGGGACAGCACCCCCACTGCCTGCCTCCTCCGTCCCCTCAGGCCAGACTTCCTCTGGAGCAGTCCAGAGACCGTTCATGGGAAAGTGCTCCTCTCTTTCTGCCAAAAGCTATTCTTCCTTGAAAAGGATTCCACCCTCTGGGAATCTTCTGGCACTAATTTGGAGGCTTCAGGTCCACCAAATCCCTATTAGGGTCCCAGCCTTGGGGCTGAGCTCTGGAAGGACCATCAAGAGAGAGGACAGAACAGTAGGTCTGGGAACCAACATTCATTTATTAAGTGTTCCCCCCACACCAGGCTTCTCCAGACATTGGACATCCTTTTCCTCACTTACTCCTCACAAAATTTCTATAAAGGGTTCCATTTTACAGATGAGCAAATGAGTGCAAAGCAATTGGATTGCATAACTCCTAGAGCTATCCCTTCTGTGCCCTGTCCTCACAGAGGGGACACACAAGGCAAGGCCTGAGTACACAGAGGCGCCCTTGACCCCGGGTGCATGTGGGAGGCATGCTGCAGGGCCTCGTTCCTGTTGTGATGGAGAAGCGCTGCCCTCCAGGCTTGAAGACTCGGGATGGGATGGTACAGTTGGTGTTTGTTTGAGGGAAGATGTAAATTCTTAGGGAAGAAGGTCCACTGTGTAGTTGTAGGAAATCACACTTCTCTTGCCCTAAATAAGAGGGATGTGGTATTGTTTTTCATGGTGAGCAGCTACTGCTTGCTGAATGCCAATTAGGTAGTATGGGGGTGTGTGGGAAGGATATTCCATAGGTTTTCTCAACGAATACTCAAAACAACCCTTTATAATAGATAACATTATCCCCATTTAAGAGATTAAAAAGGTTAGAGTTTTCAGCATTTAAACAATTTGTCCAGGGTCACAGACCTATTTTCATCCTCTTCACCTTTTTTCCTTAAAGATTTTAATTAATTTATTTATTTGAGAAAGAGAGAGGAGAGAGAGAGAGAGAGCACGTGCACAGGAGGGGCAGAGCGGGAGGGAGAGGGAGAGAGAGAGAGAATCTTGAGCAGACTCCATGCTGAGCCCAGACCCAACAGGGTGTGGGACAGGGAGCCTCAATCTCATGACCCTGAGATCACAACCCTGAGATTGTGACCTGAGTCCAAACCAAGAGTCATAAGCTTAACCGACTGAGCCATGCAGGTGCTCCCTATCCTGTTAACTTTTCTTAATAAACCAATAGATGCCTCATCCACAGTGTCCATGGCATACCTTCGGTTCAGGTTTTTACCCTTTCTGTTTTTCCTGAGCAAGATCTCCGTCGGAGCCATGCCTGGTAGTCTCCCACCAAGAGCCTGTGCCGTGCTGCCGCTACAACCCGGCCTTCAGGCAGGTGGTCAGCTGCTCTGAAGCATCTGTAAGTATCAGCTCTTGCTTTCTTTAGCAATGATGGATTTGTGAGCATGAGCCCAACCCCATTGTCCTCATCTTGGAGCTGAGCAGAATGTTCCAGGGACATTCTGGCTCCAGAGGTTAAGAATTCTACTAGACTTCTTCAACTCTACTATTTATCAAGTATTGTTTGGACACTCTTCTTTGAAAGCTGGGTGGAAGAGCTCACAGTTTCCCCAGTGGCTTGTAGTGTGAGCTCTTTGGAAGACCTATCGGGTACTAAGGAATGGTATTATTTCTTGGTCGTGTAAGATGATTAACACAACCCTGTGACTTACCTTGTATCTCTAATCTGGAGCTGAGGGTATGGAGTATTCCACGTTCACTTCCCCGTTCACTGGCACTCACAAGGATCATGCTGGCCCCTAGATGAGTGACGCAGTGTCTGGTCCACAGGAGGGGACATAACCAGGGTTCCTTGAATAAGGAGTGAGAGCAGAGAAGCATGCACATCCCATAACCCATGTCCTTCTGTCCTTGAGCTAATGCGGGCAGGGCAAGTACATCCCAAGTATACTCAAGATGTTTAAGTGTTTTGAAATCTACATCATTGGTTCTTCATTTTCTGAATCACTGTCCTAGGCTCTTGCATTATAAGCCAGTGCCCCAGGCCATCTGGCTATGCCCTCTTTCCTTCTTCCTGCAGTTGCCTGGCACACCCTGTCTTTAGGTTTTATAGCCCTGGGGGGCACCACAGTCTGGAAGTCTGGACCTGTGCTCTTCATGTTCACACTCACGTTGGCATTGCTCCCAGTGAGACACAGTTGTCTTTGCATATGTTCTTGCCAGTCACTCAGCGATTAGTCATCACCATGGTTTTATTAAGTATCGAAAGAAATAGGTTATTTGGTCTGTTGATCAAAAGTTTTTTATGATGACTCAGTCTCAATTCATCTCAAGGAATGTAGATTCCTGCATAGTTGGGGCCCTTACTTATAAAAGAGCATTTTCCCTCCAGATTTATCAGAACAACCTGTGACTCCAAGGACGCCAACCTTCTGGTCTCAGCATCCTGCCCAAGCCTGTCCCTGGAGCTGTCCAACATTTTCCAATCTCCACCCTGGAATCTCCTGCTTTCTCCTCTTCTCTTACACTCCACAGCAATCCTTCAAGGCCCAACTCAAGTGCTCTCTCTTCCACAGATCTTGCTTTTACTGCCCTGGACTCACACAGGCACCTCCTTCTTCCTGAACCCCCAAGTTAGTTCCTCCCAGGGGGTGCTAGATTCAGTTCTTGCTTGTCCTGCTTTGGGTCCCCCGTGTGAGTCTTTGCATCTCTTATCATTCACCAGGGACTTAGGGCAACCTGTAGCTCATCTATGTTTCACTCCTCTTCCTTCTTGATCTGTCAAAGCCCTTCTTATTCTTCAATGCACAACTCTGGATATCAGTTCCTCTGAGAAAAATTCCTAGATCCCTCCCACACCCGGGCAGAAGGAAGGGCTCCATTACCATTTGGGCTCTTAATTCTATGCTAACACATTCAGCCTCCTTCAATAGCATTGCTTTTGATAACGCATATCTTCCCTGCCTGTGGGTGGTAAGGAGATGTTGAATTGAGATATAAATACTCTCTCAGCTCTTAACTGTATTAGGGACATGCTGGTAAACTCTCAGATACTTACTGAATTGAGTTATTGATTTGAGTATTTGCTCACCTTGCAGATCTGTGTGAAATCTTTATAACCCATGCCCACTGTCACGACTCACAGTATCTAAGCCATATTACAGCCTATATTTGTGGAGGAGAGAATGTAGCCCAAGGTCTTCATGATGCCTGAAGTTATTAATACCACTACACCATATTTTATTTATCGAATTGCCCAGCAGAAAACTAAGGACCACCAACTTTTAATGCTTGAAAATGGCACCACGTAAACTTAATAAATACTCAGTCAAATGTTTACAATGTATGACATTGGAACCACAACTTACTCACATCCATATTGATATATCCAGTTATATGTACTATGGAAGTTTACTTTTCAGGAATAATGAATAATTTTTCAAAAAAATAAAAAATTTAAAAATTTAAAAAAGAATAATGAATAAATTTTCAACGGAGTTTAAGGCTACAAATATTTTGTAAATGTTTTAAGATGTAATAGCAAGATTACATTTCATTTGGGATATGGTTGCATTTTAATATGTTTAATTGAATGGGAACTTCAAAAGGAAGCCTCGCTTGGGGCAAGGAAGTTCTTAGAGGAGCCCTGCTAGGGCATGAAATCCCATCTACAAAATGCACCTAAAAAGTATAAATAGCACGTTTAGACTTTTCTTTGTTCTATAAATAGAACCCTAAAGTCATTTTTAAAGATATTTTAATTGCTCGCTTCAAACTTTTCACTCCCTTTTCCTGCAGTAGCTGGCGGTGTTCTTGGGGGAATTTCTTTTTAAAGAAACAAACGTGTAACTATTTAATCACTTAATGGGAAGACAGGTCCAAAGGAAAGATGTTTCTGTTGGGTGTCATCCAGGGCTTATCTGCCCCACTCTGGGCCCTTCTGCTAATTTTTCCATGCCAACTGGTACTTCATTCAATTCTGGACCTCAACCATATTACAAATCACTGTATGTTGTGAAGCTTTGGGATGTTTGCAAATGTTGGAATAACTAAAGTAAAACCCAGTAATGCTAAGGTTCTATTGCAATATTAAGGAGAGCAAATGGATGTACCTGAGCTGTGGACATCTCCGGGAACCCTGACACTGTAAGAGGACAGAGGGGAAGGAAACAAAGTGTACACTACAAAAATCTGGTCTCAGGTATTTGAAATCAACAACAGTGAGATGATGCCTTCTGGTTTGGGGATCAGAGACCTGGAGGTCTCTCTAGGTTGATGAAGCAGACTCTTTCACAAAATGAAAGACTAAGAGGAACATTCAGTAGTTCTGAGAAAGAGTGTGTCCTCAAGAATTTTCCCTCTCTTCCTGTCACTGTCTTTGGGTACAGGATCCAGAAAGCCTGCCCCAGAGTATGCTCTCCTTAGGGTGGGCACTTACCTACCCGAAGTCATGAAAGATGCCTCCCCACTCCCTTCACAGATGATTCTCATTCAAAGTTTGCTCAAGGGATGGGGCTGAAAGAAAGCAATCCCCCCTAAAACTAGTTGGACTGAACAATATCTTAAAGCTGAGGGTTTAGAAGATATGTTCATTCCCCCCAATAGGCCGTTTTTCTCATTTGGCTTTGTTTTGGTGCCAAATAAATTTTGCTGCTGAAAGTTCAATCCACACTTATTTCTTTGATCCTCAGTAGTCAGGAGATTTTTATCCAAAGATTTCTAAATTTTCTCATCTTCTCACTGAGTGTTATGGAATAAATTGTGTTCCCCCAAAATTTGTATGCTGAAGTCGTCACCCCAGCTGCTCAAAATGTGATTATAAGATAGAGCCTTTAAAGAGGGGATTAAATTAACACAAGGTTGTTAGGGTGGGCCCTGATCCAATCTGACTGGTGTCTGTATAACAAGAGGAAATTTGGACACATAGAGAAACCCTGGGTGTGCACGCACGGCGGAAAGACCATGCTAGAACACGATAAGAAGGTAGCCATTTGTAAGCCAAGAAGAGGCATCTCAAAGGAAACCGAACCTGCCAACAACTTGATCTTGGACTTCCAGCCTCCAGAACTGTGATAAACTAAATGCCCATTGTTGAAGTCCCACGTTCTGTGGTATTTTGTTATGCAGCAAACAAATACACTGAAGTAAGCCAACTTGCATTGGACTTACAGATGGATACTTTCAGGGTAAATTTTCATCTTTCATATCCAAGACAATAGACTTCTAAATGCAAATTCCCTTTAATTTGATAACCATTCTCTCTGTGTCACTTGTTACCAACTTCTGGATACAGGTGGTAAAAGTGTGGGACTTCGAAACAGGAAGGCTGTTGTCTGGATTTACTGGAGCTCATGGCAATGCTGGAATCACATGTCTGACCTTCGACACCAGCGGAAGAAGGTATGTGTCTTCTTCATTCTCTTCAACCATTAGGCAGTGAGATCCTTGACATGATTTCCTGACAGGAGACTGTTTCCTAGGCTAATCACCGGGGGCAGAGATGGCTGTCTGAAAATATGGAGCTACAACAACGGACATTGTCTGCACACACTGAAACAGGGCAAGTCGCTTCCTACCAAGTGTTCCTATAACATAATGATGCGGGATTGGGCATTTGTTGTCAGTGTAGAAGAGACAAATGAGCTGGAGTCTAGAATGCATGTAACAGTCCTGCGTCCCTTCTCCCCGGCACTTCATTTTACCAATGACTACACTTCTACTGAGGAGAGCCATATGTTACATAAACATATGTGCTCCCAGCTGAGCCTCGTGCACTCAGTCCTTTATTACCTGGTATATTTATTTGAGGTCTCGAATGAGCTTAACTTTTCTGAACATTTTAAACATCACACAAGTCAAAATCTAGACAAACTAAAAGCTAGTCTGTTTTATGCGTTATGGTGATCCCCCCCCCCTCCGACCCGCCCAAGGTGGCTTTATTCCACTAGTTCACATGCTGTGCCTGATCTTGGTAGAATTTCCACAATTCTGGCCTGTCACCCTTGTATGAGCAAGATAAAAGGCAGATGGTTTTCAACTCTCAGAGAATATAAATGAAGTCAAAGTAAGAAAGACAAAAATCACTCAGGGTAATGAATTTGTGATTCCCAGATCTGCTTTTGACTTGCATGCATTCACTTGTTCACTCACTCGCTCAGCAAGTGCCGGGCACCATGGAGGGTCCTGCCAGCAGAAGGCCAGCCTCCTCCCAGAGCTGAGCAGGGGCGGGGCCAGTCTTTTAGGGCAGTGAGTGTAGCCGGAAACCAGCAGTGCTGTGGGGCCTTGAAAGACAGCTAACTGTGGTCTGAAAACTAGAAAGTCATTACTGAAGTTTTCCCCAGTTATCAGTTTGTTTGAGTCAATATGTTCAAGCTGGTTCAAGAACCGGTGAAGAAAAATGTCTAATATACTTTGATAATGTGATCTTTCTAGATGAAAAGCAAAGTGAAGTCTGTGATTGCACCTACGTGGAGGTGAACCAAAATAGGTGAGTGAGTTTTATTTGGCTTGGATATAGAGAGGCATCTTTCTGATACAAAATCTATCCTGGAGGAGGACACCAAGAGAGTGAAGAGAATTTTCCAGAAGGAAATAGGTCAAAGAATTTCTAAGGATGCCAGTTGCTCCCCGATGGTAATTCAGGCAGCTAGGATCTTCTAGAATATTATAAACAATTCTCTGCCCATTTTGATGACTGCTTAGAGGTAGAGATAGGGAGCACTCTCTCTCCACCAAAATGCTTTCTAAAGGAGTAAAGCAGACTAGATCACTAGAGTAATGAAATTTAGCACCCACAAATCAAAGAATAAAAATCCTCTCCTGAACACTATGAGTGAAAACAATTCCTGATCAGTTTCTGTTTGTGCCTTGCCTCCATGGTTCAACAAGGCTGTTAGGATAGAGTAAGCCTCGGGAGGGCAGCTGCTCACAGAGCATCATCTATAGATCTTGGAAATTATAGATCCCTTAAGTACCAGTGAAAACACTGACCCTAATTTATCCAATTACATTTTATCTTGTTCTTCATAAAAACTCTCTGGCTCTCTCCATTTATCCACAAAGACATGGCAAAATTAAACCACAGTCTTGACTGCAGGCAAAAATTAAAAAGAGATAATAAGCTTAAGTATTGAAATGTGCTACTCTGTTACTGTTCTAGGTATATCATAGCTGTTGGATGGGACAGAAGAATAAATGTATATTTTGTAAGTGGAATATACAAAATTAGGTATTCAAAACCCTGCTTCCGATTGCCATCCCCCCCCAACCCATAGATTCTTTTCCCACTGAAAACATTTGTAGTAATTCCTCATGCTTCTTCTCTTTACTACAAGTCATGATACAGACAGAAGAACTCCCCCCTCTTTCCCTTCCTCCCTTTAAAAAACCTTTTTTTAAACGTTTTTTGTTTCAGTCTCTTCCCTCTAGTTCTCTCCTCTGGGAAGAAGTGTAATGACTCTGCACACAGTTCTGGGAGGGGGTGGGTCCTACACCAAGAAGTAAGTGTCTGACACCAGCTGCTGTCCTATAATTCAGCTCAAGCCTGACACCATCTCCCTGGAGCTGGTATTGGGTCCCACAGGTTATGGGCTTAGTCTCACAAGCTGGTCCTTCTTGTCCCTCAACTTCAGAGACCTCCCATGCTCTCATCACTTAAGAAATTCCAAAGCTTTGGGGCGCCTGGGTGGCTCAGCGGGTTAAGCCGCTGCCTTCGGCTCAGGTCGTGATCTCAGGGTCCTGGGATCAAGTCCCGCATCTGGCTCTCTGCTCAGCAGGGAGCCTGCTTCCTCCTCTCTCTCTGCCTGCCTCTCTGCCTACTTGTGATCTCTCTCTGTCAAATAAATAAATAAAATCTTTAAAAAAAAAAAGAAAGAAAGAAAGAAATTCCAAAGCTTTTGGGAGCTATCTGCCAAAAATAGGGACCAAGACCGAATACTTGCTTCTTATCATAAACCACAATACCACAAATTGTTAGCTAGAATTGCTATCAGAGGCACAGAGGACATCCCCGGGAATCCAAAGCAGACCATGCCTTGAACGCGTAGCTCTCCACACCTTGCCTCGTGCTCTTACCCCTTGTACAGGCTGGCGTGCTCCCTCCTTCCCTGCGTACAGGGCCTTCAGCTGTATCTCACATTAACATCCCTAACCGAGTGTTAACCTCCCTATCAACTGCGCAGCCCTTTATTTTTTTCCTTCTTCCTCCCACTTTGTCTTTCTGCCCTAGTTCCTCTCTGGAAAGTGGAAAGAGGAGATGAAATGCCATCCATAAGCAGCTCTATGGGGGAAAAATTCTTTTTTTATGGCTTAGAGAAGGGGAAGGGATTCAGAGACAGGGAAAGCTGAAAATGCTGACTGCAGCTAAGTTTTAAATCTACCTGTGACATTTTATTTCCCCTGCTTGCTATGCTGGATGGTCATGGATTTCCGACAGTCTTTAAACGTTGTAAGTTCTTTATTCATTTGAAGGTGTACCATATTTCACAGTCTAAGCCTTGCATCCCCAGATGATTTGAAAGATGGCTACCTGAGAAGCCCTGGCGTTGAATTCGTCCTTTGGTATTATAGGTTCCTGAGCTGAAGGCTTTTGTTTTAACACATGCAACAGCTATGGGTCTTATTACGAAGGCGAAGCTGTGCAGACCATCCAAGCAGGGTTTGTCAGTTGACATATGATTTGTTGAAATGCAATCACCCAAACGGCAGAAGTGGATTGCTTTTTATTCCCACCAGCACTAGGGGAATTTGCTTTGACATTTCGAAAATCTACATCACTGGTGGGGTGAGGGGTAGGGTTATAAAATGTGCCAACACCTTCTCTCTGAAGTTGGGAGTGTGTTGGCAGCTCATTTCACTGCTTATAGAACGTCTCCTCTTTGGCTTTGCATACAGGATGCACCACGTGACTTTCATCACTTCTGGAAGCCCCAGCCACACTGGCAGGATGACCTGGTGAGCCCCAGTCCACTGTCTGACTTCCACCCAAACAGGGGCACATGAGGCAGATACCTTTCAGTCCAAGGCTCTGCTGCAGCATGATTCATGATGGGTCCAGGTAGAGCTGGGAGCTTGAGCTCCAAGTAGCCGCTTTAGCTCCAGGAAGAGTGACAGCTGGGGCATGGGGCCACAGAAACCAATCCACGCAACTCTCTGTGAGCTCAGCCACGACTCATGTCGTGCTGGAATGGCAGCCCAAGATATGGTGGGTGTAACTTTGCTCAAAGAAGCCTCTACTTCCTGCTTCTGCTTGGCATGCAAAATTATATGCAATTACTGTGTCATCCTTGGGCAGCCACAGAGCCTAAGAGCTTACATTCCTGCCCTGTGATTTGTTGGGGACCCATAAGCAGGGAGTTCTTGTGATTCTTATTAGCAAAGTGCCCCCCCCCCCCGCAACTTTCTATAGCCTCCCAGGGTGGAATGACCTTCCTCAAAATTGCCTGGATGCCAAGCCAATAAGACAAGTGCTAAGAAAGAAAAGTCACTGTGCCCAACCATCATGGCTCAACCCTACCTTATACCCCCATAAATATTCCAAAAGGGACAAGTCACTAGAATACAAACTCCAGGAAACCAGACCTTGTCTGTCTTCACCATGGTATTCCCAGGACCTAGCCCAGCGTCCAGTTTATAGCAATGCCCAATTCATTTGTTTTCATTCAGCTAGCATATGCCAAAGGCCTGTTGTGAGCCAAGTCTGCTTTATTCACTGAAGATGAAGTGATAAACTTATTTCCTGGGGTTTGTGGATTAGTGATTATTGAGTGAAAGAACAAAGTTAAGCAGAAAATGCCCCGGAAGTGATGACCACTGTAAGGATGGGCATCATGCAAGACCGTGAAGTTCATACAGTTACTCATTCAACTATTAATTCACTCAATACATGTTTCTGAGCTGCATGGATTGGTTCCAGGTGAGTCTTCGATGTGGGCAAGAACAGAAGGAGGAACCCATCTGCATCCTCTGTCTTAGGCATCAGATGAAGGGGAGTTAGCTGGCGGTGACTGGGGATTTGACTTCTTCCCCATCCCTCTCCATCTCTCTCTTTCTCAGAACCACGGGCACAAGGAGGACATCCTGTGTGTGGCTCAGTGCCCACCTTTTCTTCTTGCCACCTCCAGTTATGATGGGGAGGTCATCATTTGGAATGTCATCTCAGGCCACATATACTGCAAGCTGAACACTCCCCCCTGCTCTGATGATGCAGAAGATGGAAAGGGTAGGTCAAGGGTAGTACGCTCCTTGGCTGCTATGCGCAGGCCCCAGCAGCCTAGGACTCTGGCATGTCCTAAAGAGATCTCAGTTCTGGACAACTTCCCAGGTTGTAGGGATTGGCCTGGTTTCAGGTTTAACCTGTTGGCGGGAGATTCCCCAAGCTGGGAGGGAGTTTAAGAGTTTGGCTAGCTCGGTCAACATCCCCAGGCACTCATCCATCAGACGCTGTCTCAGTCCAGCCCACCACCTCCTGGAGTCTTTTCTCCTCTACTGTCCATCTAAAGGACTCTCTGCCTTGTTGAGCCCCTTGGGCTTTGCTACAGAGCTGATTAACCCCTCTGTCTTCACAGGCTCCTTTTGCCCAGCTAGCAAGGCTGCTCAAACATCATCTTCTGTTGTGTCACTCAGCTATATGCCCAGGCTTTATGCCACCTTCTCCATCAGCCCCCTCAGGTGGTACCCAGGGCCCCAGAGTCCTCATCCCCTACACTCTGCCACATGGGTCAATCCTTATTACTTATATATATGCATACACACACACACACACACACACTTGTACATCTATATATATGTGTGTGTATATGGTGTGTGTGTATGTGTGTGTATGCATATATATATATTTCACATATATACACATACTTGTGTGTGTGTGTGTGTGTGTATTAAAGATTTCATGTATTTATTTGTTTTGAGAGAAACCATACACAAGCAGGGCGAAGGGGAGGGCGGTGGGGAGAGAGAGAATCTCCAGCAGACTCCCCACTGAGTATAGAGCCCAAAGTGGGGCTCGATCCCGGGACCTTGAGTTCATGACCTGAGCTGAAACCAAGAGTCAAACACTCAACAAACTGAGCCACCCAGGCGTCCCTTATTACTCGTACATTGTATTCGAAAACTTTTGCCCAATCTTCCACCCCATTCTCCCTTAATTTTCTGCCCTGGTTCCATTTCTTCATGGCCCTCTTTCTCTGCTAATGTGATCATTGGCCCGTACATTCATGGCTCCATTCAAAACACACTGTTGAGTTCCTGCTATGTGCCAGGCCCAGTGCTAGGTGTTGGGGCTGGTAAGCACACCCCTCCCTCTCCCTCTAAGTCACAAACACTTTGAAAAACACACTTATCTATCCATTTCATGGCTGGCTATATTGAATGGAAAACCATGGGAACCCACAGCCAAAGGCTTCCTACCACTCCTTGCCCTACTTCCAGAGTCCAGGTTCATCCTTCCCAAGTGGCAGTCTGTAGACACCCATCTGCCAACAGCCGAGAGACCTACTACCTCACACCCATGGAGCCCCAACAGGGAGATACTGGAGATTTTACATAAAACTGGGGGATTCTTGCATCTCCTGAAACCCAACCAGCAAACCCTCAGAAACCCCCCCCCCCACCCTGTAATCTCCTGGTTCAGGCACCTGATAACTTAATAGCCAAAGAACAGCTCTAATAACTCATTTGATCAGAAAATATCTTTGAGCCATTCCCATCGACATAACCCTGAGAGAGATGCATAGAAAAGACTAGAGAGAGACTTGAGGCTTGATGCTGCCTTCAAATGGCTCACAGTCTAAATTAAGACACAGGATGTGCATGCCCAACAGATAAAAGAATGATAAAGCAATGCCCAAGACTGCTGTGATTGAGACACACTCTGGAAGGCAGTGGCTAGAAACTGAATACCACGACATTAAAAAGAAATTATTACCTGTAGACTTTTTTTTTAAGATTATATTTATCTCTTTGTCAGAGAGTAGAGAATGAGCACAAACAGGGGAATGGCAGGCAAAAGGAGAAGCAGACTCCCCACTGAGCAAGGAGCCCATTGCTGGACTCGATCCCTGGACCCTGGAATCACAGCCCTAGCAGAAGACATATGTTTAACCGACCAAGCCACCCAGCCACTCCAGCCTGTTCCTTTATTACTCAGTCTGTTCCTACCCTATAACATAAAAAAGATTCTTGTATGAGGCTCTTTCTGCTAGTTCCAAAAACTTTTAAAAATCTTTGAGGGAGAAGTGGTGGCATTTCCTTCTAATGATTATTTTCTTTGCCATTAAAATGAAAATAAAGTCACTGGCCAAGAATGCAATGTTGACTTTTTAGCCAGCAGCTCTAATTTAAAACCCTGTTTGTAGCAGAATTTTTGCTTAAAGTTATATGACTGCTGGCTTTGAGAAACTCCTTTTCTCCCCCAAATATGAAGCCAGCCATAGCTACCAATAATTCACATTTCTACATTGCACAAATGAGATGAAAATATGGGAAAGTGCCCTACACTTCCAGGAAAGAGGAGTATTGGCTCTACTTGAAGGTCAAACCAGAACCCAGTGGTCTGGTTCACATGGAATTGGTTAAGAGGTCACCATCTTATTTGGAAAAACTGTCCAGACTGTTCTTCTGAAGTCATTTTGAGTAGAGAGGGGAGCTCAGGGAGAAAGGCAGTGGTGTAAGCCAAGCCAAATGAGACCAAAACAAATACTTTCTGCTGGCTTTTTGACATTTTAGTTTCATTCTTCCTTATATTGGGGATTGTCGCATCTTCCTTGACATCAAAGAGAAAGAATTTGACAGGGAACGAGAACGACAGAGATTGTAACCAGACTAAAATCCAGGAGAGCAGTGGGCTCACCCCGAGACCAAGACTTTTTCTTTTTTCTCCTCCCTCTCCCCTCCCCTCCCCATCCTCCTCCTCTTCCTCCTCCCCTCCTCCTCCTCTTTCTTTGTTTATAGTGGTAAAATACACACAGCAACGTGTACAGCGCAATGGTATTAAATACGCTATGTGGCTGAGTAACCACCTCCACCACCCATCCACAGAACCTTCCATCATTCCCACCTAAAATTCTGTCCCCGCTTCACACCAGCTCCCCAGTCTCTCCTCCCCGCCGCCTCCCCTTACACCTTCTGTCTTCAGGATTCTGACTCCTCTAAGTCCTTCCTGTAAGTGGAATCATACAGTATTTGTCTTTTTGTGACTGGTTTATTTCACTTACTGTATTGTCCTCAAGTTTCATCCCTATTGTAGCTTATTCAAGAATTTACTTTCTTTTTTTTAAATTTTTTATTTTTTATTAATATCTAATGTATTATTAGCCCCAGGGGTACAGGTCTGTGAATGGCCAGGTTTACACACTTCACAGCACTCACCATAGCACATACCCTCCCCAATGTCCGTAACCCCACCCCCCTTCTCCCTCCCCCCTCCCTCCGGCAACCTTCAGTTTGTTTTGTGAGATTAAGAGTCACTTATGGTTTTTCTCCCTCCCGATCCCATCTTGTTTCATTAAGTATTTACTTCCTTTTTAAGGCTGAATCATATTCCATTGTATGTGGAGATGCCACAGTTTGGTATTCATTTTCCCATCCAAGACAATTGGGTTGCTTCCACATTTTAACTATTGTGAATAATGTTGCTATAAACATAGGTGTACAAGTATCTCTTCAAGACCCTGCTTTTCAATGATTTGGGGTATATACCCAGAAGTGGAATTGCTTGATCATGGGGTATTTTTTTAGATTTTTTGAGGAACCTCCGTACTGTTCTCCACAGTGGCTGCACCAATTTACATTCCCACCAATAGTGCATAAGGTCCCAATTTTTCCACATCCTTGCCAACATTTATTCTTTTCTTTTCTTTCTTTTCATTCTTTCTTTCCTTCTTTCTCTCTTTCTTAATAGTCATCCTCATGGGTGTGAGGTGGTATCTCCTTGTGGTTTTGATTTGCATTTCCCTGATGAGTGAAGTTGAGCATCCCTTCATGTGCAAAACTGCTTGCTCAAGTCCTTTGCCGACTTTTGAAACAGGTTTTTCTGTTTTGTTTTGTTTTGTTGTTGTTGTTGTTTCTTCTTTTTTTTGTTATTGTTATTTTAGTTTTAGAGGTTCCCTCTAGTCTAGACATTAATCCCTTATCAGATATATGATTTGCAAATATTTTCGCTCATTCTATAGGTTGCCTTTTTACTGTGGGTGTTTTTTGATGCACATTTTTTTAAAAAATTCATGAAATCCAATTTGTCTATTTTAAATTTTATTACTTGTGCCTTTAGTGTCATATCCCAGAAACCTTTGCCAAATCCAATGTCCTGATGTTTTTGTCCTCTGTTTTCTTCTAAGAATTTTACTGTTTTAGGTTTTACCTTTAAGTCTCTTATCCACTTTGAGTTAATTTTTATATGTAGATAAGCATCCATTTTCATTCTTTTGCTGGTGGATATCCAGTTTTCCCACACCATTTCTTGAAGACTGTCTTTTCCCCATTGAACAGTCTTGGCACCCTTATCAAATATCATTTGACAATAAATATAAGGGTTCATTTTGGGGATCTCTATTCATTCCATTTGTCTACATGTCTGTCTTTATGTCAATACCACGCTGTTTGATTACTGTAGTTTTATAGTAGTATTAAAATTGAGAAATGTGAATCCTCCAGTTTTGCTCTTCTTTTTCAAGATTATTTTGGCTATCTGGGGTCCCTTGAAATTCCATACAAATTTAGGATGGGTTTTCTATTCTGTAAAAAATACCATTGACATTGCTTTGTGTAGTTTTATTTTATTTTACTTATTTACTTTTTTGGGGGGGGTTGCGGAGGCAGAGGGAGAAATGGACTCCCTCCCGCCCAGGGGACCTGATAAGAGGCTCGATCCCACAATTCTAGGATCATGACCTGAGCTGAAGACAGACGCTTAACTGACTGAATCACCCAGGTGCCCCTAGATTGCTTTGCATAATATTGACTTTTTAACAATATTAAGTCAGCTAATCCATGAACATGGATATATTCCCATTTATTCATGTCTTCAATTTCTTTCAGCAATGTTTTGTAGGTTTCATTGTATAAGTCTTTCATTTTCTTAATTCCTGAATATTTTATTCTTTTAGATGTTATTGGAAATGGGGCTGTTTTTGTAATTTCCTTTTCAGATGGTTCCTTGTTTGTATATAGAAGAGCAACTGATTATTTTGGGCTGACTTTGTACCCTGCTACTTTGCCAGATTCATTTATTAGTTCTTAGATACTAAGCTTTTTAATTAGGAAACTAATATATTTATTTATAACTAATGATATTTGTTTATTATAATAATATAATATTTAATGAATATAATAATTTAAGTAGTATTTAGTATTTAATAATGATTATAATTAATATAGTAATATATAAATATTTTTAAAATACTCTATTCAATCTTCTATGTCATTTTCCTGAATTCTTTTAATATTTTTTTCTCATTTAGTGCTCACATTGACCCTGAGAGATAGGTACTATTGCACCCATTTTTATAGATCAGGAAACCGAGGCCAGAGAACTCAGTAACAATGATTAGGAGAGCTTGAGGGTCAGAGTCTACCATGTCCACTATGGTTTCCTGAGTGCACAGCACAGTGCTGAGCTCAGAGGCCAAAATAAATGTTGTTGAATGATTAACAACATGATACATGAGTGTCCTCACGGAGCAGCTCTCCTTGTATTTAACTCCAATATCAACCCCATTTTTTATATGGCCCCTTATTTACATGAGATCATTCATTGCACTTCTACTCTGGGCAACCTATGTACCCTGGAGCACACAGACTCAAGGAGGGCAATATAAAGGGAGTTCCTTGCCCACAACCTCAAGTAGCAACGTTCTTTGTGGCTCTCACAGCTTTGCTTCTAAAGAGCTTGTTGGACTTTTCTTCTGCAGCAAATAGTTGAGTTCTGTGTGCCAAGCACTGTGAGGGGATTACAGAAAAGTGATAAACAAGACAGATGTGGCCCCTGTGTGGAGGTCCTGGAAGTCTAGCCAGGAGACTGGAAGACCGAGGCGAAGCAGGGTGGTGGGCTTTGAAGTTATTCCGACACTTGGCTGTGCTGTGAAGATCAGGGCTTGACATCTCTCCCTAGAGAGCCCTCTCTGCCGCCTGCCCATGGTATCTTTCGAGATTACAGATCGGATGCTGCTTCCCCTGAGAAGCCTTCATCCTGCAGGTGCCATCAGCATCCTGTTCATTCCTGGGGCTAGTTCTGCTTTGGTTCGCTCTCTGCTTCCCTTTCTCTCTGCAGCCCTTACTGCAATGCCTAGGCTGTACCAGAGATTAAACAGATGTTGATAAAACGAACAAACAAAGCGAATAGAAGCATGAACATCTTTATGGACTTGAGCAAAGCTTTTTACCCTTATAAGCCTCTACTTCCTCATCTGGCCATGGGGTTAATAATCCAATAAACCATGGGATTTCACATGGTTTTCCATCTTGGTAAATGTCAAAGGTGACATAAGATTAATTCGTATTATTCCAATCCAGGAATTTTTGGTGAGTGGGGCTTCTTGAGGAACACCCATAAAATCCCGGGCAAATTCTCCCAAATCCTTGACTCTCTCCAAAAGCCCTAGGGTCCTGTGCTGCCAGGGCCATTAGCCTTCACACCTGACTTCACCTGGGTTGGTTCTTAACCAGCACAGGTGCCTGCTTGCCTGAGCACCCCTGTATGCTCGGCTCCAGCTTCAGGCCCACGGTGAGGTGTGGAGGGAGCAGGGCTGCAGGAAGGGGGCAAGAAAGGGCTGTGAGCCTGATGGAGGTCACAACGAAACTTTCCCTGGTCACCAGGCTCAGACCGGTGTGTTTCCTGCCTCACCTTCCTGAAGTCTCGGGCTGCCAAGTTTGAATCAGCGGCTGCTTCCCTCATCACCAATGGGCCTGGAGGTGAGCATGGCATCCCCCAGTGCTGCTCTTTGCTAAGACTTGGTCACTCTAAGCCCAGGTTTGGAGAGGGGGGTCCCCAGTCACTCATTCCTGTTCCTCTGCAACCTCTCCTATCCCTCCCTCTGGCGGTTGTCTCTCCTTGGAACCCAGGCTGACGAGGCCCCCACCCTGGCCTGCCCTGGCCCAGTCCTGCCAGCCAGCGAGGTGGTCACATGGAGAGTGAGGGCCTGACTCCCCCTTCCTCCGAATCAAGTTTCCTTGCCCCGGCTGCCCACTCAGAGGCCCTCTGCAAGTGAAGTGGGCCACAGAGGACATCATTGAGTCAGGCTGAGGAAATGCCAATCATAGTCTGTAAGGGGAAGGCCACAAGCAGCCACAGGCGGCCTGACCAAAGAGCCTAAAGAAGACGAACAAAGAATCCTGAGTGGAGATCAGCTACATAGCCTGCTCATTTTAGGACGAAGAAGCTGGGGCTCCCCCAAGAACTTGAGGATGAGCTTCTGAGTCCAGATCCGCCACTAACTAGCTTGGTGACATTCCACAAATGACATGACCCCTCCGGCCCCCCACCACGGGCTTTAGTAAAATGTAACAAGTGGGCCATAGTCCTGTTCCAAAGCTGTAGGATTTTAATTAAAATTGCGATTTGAAAGCAGCCAGCCAACTGTGTTCCGGTGGCAAGGGAAGGCTTGAGATATGTCTACTGGTCCCAGGGTATTTGGTCGTCTGTGTTCTTCTCATCATGTAGTGTCAGAGGCTGCGGACTCAGGGTCCCAGCAGCCCCCCAAGCTGCAGATGTCCTTGGATGTTTCTCTCCATCCTCCACCATGAGGCGTCCATGGCTTGTGCTTTACCCAGTGGGAGCACAGAGCTCCTTTGCTCCTGAGAGAAGAGGAGGAAAGTGCATCCATTAGGGAGCTCCCAAGAGGATGCAGTACACATGGGGACCGCCTTCACAAAGGCTTGCTCCATGAACATCCACGTATAAAACATGGTCAAGAATTATGCATAACTGTTAGGCCTAAAAGGACCTCGCCCACCCCTCCCCGAATTCCTTTGACTAGGCAAGTCCCACAGTGTGTGTGAAATAAGTGCTCATACATACAGGCACACAGATGCACGCGCGTGCACACACACACACACACACACACACACACTAATTATTGCTGTAGCCCAAATTTCTGGACCCTTTCTCTATGGCCAAAGCTGGAGACCTTCTCACCACAAAATCTGCCCAGATTAATGGAGAAAGAAAAGGCTACTGAACCAGTTAATCCAAAATCCATACAGAAGACCCCCGCCCCAGTATTTACTGATAATTCTAACTGATCTGTTAGCCAAGGGAGAAAGAACAAGGCCCTGGGGTCATGAGGTTGCAGGGCTTGTCAGCAAAGGCTCAGACACTCAGCACAGGGGCGGGGGGAGTTTGGGGGGGGTGGGGGCGGTGCTGCACAGCCACACTGCCCTTCCTGCTGTCCCCTCCTCACAGGTTCTGTTACCTTCTGGAAGCTGTTTGGTGGAGCCTGTCCCATTGCAAACTTCACTCCCGTAAGTTGGGAAGTTGGTTGGAAATCACTTCCAGGCTTTGGGTCTATTGTTTTTTGTTTTTGTTTTGTTTTGTTTTTTAAGATTTTATTTATTTATTTGAGAGAACGTGTGATAGCACACACAGGGGTGGGGTGGGGGAGAGGCAGCAGGAAAGGGGGAGGGAGAAGCAGACTCCCCACTAAGCAGGGAGCTCCATGCAGGGCTCTATCCCAGGACCCTGGGATCATGACCTGAGCTGAAGGCAGTTGCTTAAGTGACACCCAGGCACCCATGTTGTTTTTTTTCTTTTTTGACACTAGCCTGGCTATGAAACATAGCAACTCTTATGGGCTCCAAGTTCTTAGCTTTATTTTTCTATACAGCATTTCCCTATCTCGCTGAAAGATTAACACAGGCACAGTGATTGGTTCTTGTTATAAATGAGATATAACATTCCACTTGCCGTTGTCTGACAGGCAAGATAAAGACATTGCTTTATCTGCAATGACCCTGACCCCATGTGTATCTCTGATGGACTACTTATGTGTGCACGTGTGTTTGTGTGTGTGTCATGGGCCCTATGTGTGTGTATGTGCGTGTGTGTCTGGCTATCTACGAGTGGCCCCGTGTGTACATGTTTGTGAAAGGCTATGCTCGTGTGTATGTATGTGTGAGGGGCTATGTCTGTGTGTGTCTGGGATGCACCACGTGGGTGTCTCTGTAATGGGTGCTGTGCATGTCTCTTTCAGTCCAGGGACAAAGCGCAGGTCAGCAGCATCACGGTGACAGCAGGAGATGCCCTTGCCTACGTGGCTGACCAGGAAGGTTTTGTGCACGTCTATGACATCAAAGAGTACGGCCTGCAGGGACCTGAGCTGCAGTCCCCCAAGAGTAAGCAGTGAACGCTCCTTGTTAAATACCATGATTAGCACAGCTTCTGTTTTAATTAAATGTTTTCATTGGTAAAATGAAATTGTACCAGTGAGAATGGGAGGGGCTCTCTTCAACCCTTTACAAATGGATGTAGTAACAAATAGTTTTATGAAAATATTCACAGTTGGCAGAGATACAGGCAAATGGGCACTCAAATGCTCTTAGATAGCAAATTGGTATATACTATCTGAAGGGCAAGTTGACAGTATGTATCTAAAGCTTCAGACCAGCAGTCCTACTTCTAGGCATGTGGCTGAAAAGAATAATAAGACAAGTGTAGGGCACTTGGGTGGCTCAGTGGGTTAAGCCTCTGCCTTAG
Source organism: Mustela nigripes (assembly GCF_022355385.1). Taxonomy (NCBI): domain Eukaryota; kingdom Metazoa; phylum Chordata; class Mammalia; order Carnivora; family Mustelidae; genus Mustela; species Mustela nigripes. The sequence continues at coordinate 12,828,500 of NC_081571.1, forward strand.
GCTTAGGTCATGATCCTCCTGGAATCAAGCTCCGCATCAGGCTTTCTGCTCAACAGGGAGCCTGCTTCCCCCTCTCTCTCTGCCTGCCACACTGCCTACTTGTGATCTCTCTCTGTCAAATAAATAAATAAAATCTTAAAAAAAAAAAAAAAAGACAAGTGCCCAAAGATTTAGTTATTGGTGTGAATCAAAACATTATTTGTACGAAAGACAATCATTAGAGACAAGCTAGATATCCAACATAAGGAGAATTGGTTCAGTACGTGATGGTGTAACAAATACACTGGAATGCCATCTAGTCATTAAATAATAATGCTGTAAATGAAAATGTATTCACAGGAAAAATATTCATGGTAAATTATTAAGTGAAAAAATTCAGATTGCGAAATTACTGAAGTATGAGTCTTTGTTAAAACGAAGAAGTATATGGAAGACTGAAAGTCTGGAAGGACATACACCAAAGTTTTTGCAAATGTTAGCTCTTTGTAGATGAGATTATTTATTTTTTATTTTTGGAAATGTGTATTTTCTAAATTTTCCAGAAACATATTGGTTTAGCAGTCAGAAAAATGTTTAAAAATTTAAAACCCTTTCAGCAATTGTAAAAGTGTTCAAGTTTGGAAAAAAAAAATTAGACAGCACAAAAGAATGGAAAATGGAAAATAGTAGTTGTTAACTGTGACCTCTACTGCCTCCTAACCTTCCCTTGCTGCATCTGGAGAACACTGTTAATGAATTTTCATTTTCTTCCAGAAAATGTCTATCCATATATATAATCCATATATATATATATATATATATATATATATATATATATATACAGGGGCACCTACATATACACAATACATAATTTTCAGGATTTGTTCATTTTTTACTTTGTGTCCCTTAGACAACTTTCTAACTAAGCATATTTAGCTTTGTTTAGCATATTTAATATCTAATATATATAAATGGTTATATGAAACCCCATATACATTTCTATATAACTATTCTATATAAATAGAATATAGCATTTCTATATTTCTATATGTATATATAAATACATTTCTATAAAGCCAATAGAAAGGTAAATATTTGCATACTTCCACTGAGTCATCTTTTCCTGTTCACCACAGAAGTTTAAATGCTAGAGTAAGAGAAATTGGAATTTAAGAGTAAGAGCCACCTGCCTGGTCTAGGTCATTTACTCCAAGTACTGGGAACATAGCTCTTACCTGGCTAATTCACAAAATAATTCTCATTAGTTGTCTGCTTCTGCATGCTTACCAAACCCTAAGCACTGAGGAAAACCATAACATAAGCACCTTGCCCAGGACCCATTTTGTATGTCTTTGGACCTGGGATAGGATCTTATACATAGTAGATGCTCGATAAACACTTATCAATTAATGTAACAAAACCAATGACTGCCACACCAGTATCTCTCCCCTTGCAGGATACTCATCCAGATCTGACCCTGTCCTGTAGGAATGGTTGTATAGCATCTCACATTAACTCCAACTGTACTCAGGTGTGTTTTTACTTTCAATTTAGATGTGACATTCTGGCGGGCCCATGTCAGTGTGGTGACATCGTAAGTACCATCCATTTTAGAGTTTGAGAATTTGTAAGAGTTAAAATACTTTTCAGAACTTTAATCACATTAACCCTCTCAGAAGGCCTCTGAGTTACTTGAAATAGGAAGACAGTATTCCAGTCCTGCTGTTGGTGAAAGAAAATATAGGTATTGTTTGCACAAGACTGATTGGAAGTCTTCATTTTTCTTGTAAATGGGTGATTGTCTTCCTTGACTAGATGGTGATCTGGTATTTTACTATAAGTCTGGAAATTTAGTTAATTAATTTATTTATTTATATTTATTTAATTTTGTTACTGAGTTGAAAGGCGTTGGTGCTAAAGGCATGACCTGAACTCTGGCTGGGCTGTTTTTTACAACCTTGTGATCTACCCCCTAGGCCCATCATCTATAAGATGGTTTCCAGTGTATCTTGTTTGATACCTTGGGACTGAAGCCAGATGATTTGAAGAGTGTGGTATGGTCGAAGGCAGGGAAAGAATGGTACCAGGAATAATTGGGGAGATTGGCTTGGCTTCTATATTCCAACTGTAATTAATGGAGCATTGACATGTTGATCCAACGTGTCTCATGCTGGACAAGCCTTGGAGCATCTCTCCTTCCTTTTTATCTCATTAGTCTGGAGCTGATAGAAGAAAAATTTCTGCTGTCATCCTCCCTTGACCACACTGTGCGCCTGTGGAGTGCGGATGGGAAGTACATAGGTATGGAACATCTACCTGGCCATTACCTCAGTCCCAGTTCAGGGTTTCTGATGTAGCCTCTGTTGAGTCATGAATTCTCTGAGGCCAAGAGTATTAGTCAGCTCAAGCTGCCTAACAAATAACATCCACCAGGTGACTGAAACAGTAGACATTTATGTCTCACATGAGAACAGTTCTGGAGACTGGACATCTGGGATCAGGTTCTAGCACAGTTGGGCTTTGGAGAGAGCTCATTTCCTGGCTTGCAGAGGACTATTTTCTTGTATCTTCACATGGCAGAGAGACTGCTTTGGTATCTCTTCTTATCAGATCCCAGCCAGATCGGGGTTTTACCCTTATGACCTCATTTTCACCTTAATGACTTTCATAAGGGCTTTATCTTCAAATATAGTCACATTGGGGGTTAGGGCTTTAGCATGTGAGTTTTGGGGGAGAAACAAAATTCAGGCCATACCATAAAGTCAGCTTACTTTCACAAAAATTAGCAAAATCAAAGACAGTTAAACTTCTAGAACTCAGCCAGACTAATCTCAGTGAGTTTGGTAAGGAACCCTGTTATCATAGGGTCTTGTTTCTGTAGAAATGATTCAGGACTGGAGGGGCTATGTATGGGGAAAGGCCTAGCCAGGGTCGGCTGAAGTAATAAGATTAACCTGACTTACTGTGTAGAGAGACTCTGTATATTTATTTCAGCAGGTCATCTTGTTTCCCTAACTGATACACCTTGAAGCAAATGTTAAAACTGTTTAGAATTTATTCTGTAAATCCTCAGTAGATTACTGAGTAGTTCAAGCGCCCATGTGATGCATTTTGTAGGAGGCATACCAGGCTCAGGTTTCCAGAGCCAACTGCCCTGGAATTGTTTCTTAAGGAACTATGAAAGCAGAACTAAATTTGATTAGGTTGACCTAGCCATCTTAGCAGTAAGCTTTGCTCCAATTAGAAGCCAGGTTAGCTCCCATACTATGCTTATTTGTCTCTATTCTTCCAGGAACCTTTGGGCAACAAAGCCCCTGGGATATTTTCACTCCTGCCTCCTGGAGCCACCCTAGAGTGCCCTGTGAAATTTTGACAGATCCCCAGAGCACACCTGCTCACCCAGTGCTGGGAGGGGATGTGGCTGTTCTGCACACAAAGGAGGAGGAACAAGACAAGGTGGTGGAGGAAAAGGCTAAGGTTGGTCCCGGCACATCCAATTCACATCTTTGCATTTTGGAGTTTTGTGGCTTGGAATACAAACTGCAACCTGAAAGAGTCAAGGAATGACCCAGAGAACCAAGTAAATACAGGGATTAAAAGTGTGTCCCTAGATCACGCTACCGACCAGAGCTGTGTTAGGGGTTGGGAGGGTAGGGATTGTTGGTCCATCTGTGGGAACTCGTCTCCTAGGGTCACTTGACTTTGTCCTCCTTTTGACCAACAAAAAGGTGACTGTCTGTGGCCTTGGACTATAAGGAGAGACTTAGCATCAGGCTAAGCCCTGCAGTCACATCTGAGAAGGACAGACACTGACAATTCAGCCCCTTTAAGACATACACACTAAAGCTTGGCTTCCTAGCGAGTGATAGGAAGAAATGATCGGGTTAGTGCCCTAGTCTATGAAAGTCAAAATTGGAGCAAGAGATTTTGAGAGGGCTCTGGTCGATGCAGTCTTGATTTAGAGCTTAGTGAAATATATGGATTTCCAAGAAACGCTTGCCCTTTAATAAATTGAAAAGAAGGTCATTTCATGAGCTATTGCTCACTGGTTATGTTACAACTCAAAGCAGAACACCTGCTCTGCCAGCAAAATAATGTGTCTCAGATTTTTCCTTGGCAGCCTCCTAGAATACTGATCACACAGTGTAACCTCGTTGCTGACTTTTCTGTAGAGCTTCAAACATACTCAAAATAGGAAATAAAGGGACCCGGCAAACATAGATCAAGAAAACCTTCTGTCTTGTCAGAGGCCTCTCAACATTGCCACGATCGTGTTCTCGTAAGCATTCCCAAGGTTATAAAGAGGTACCGTGGTGGCTCTCAGGAGATCAGAATGTGTCTACCCAGCACTATCGGTCTATTTAGAAATACAATAATTTCCATGTGCATTTGATATAGAGCAAATAAATGAGTTCATTAATTTTGATAGACCCGCAATTTGGAAACAAAAGCACAGAGGGAGGTGGGAAGAGAGGAAGGCCAGGATGAGGGAAATGTGCTGACGTGCGCAGAAGCCAGGCGGATGTTTGGCTGGAAGCAGTCCTAGAGAGAAATTCTGACTGCAAGTGTAATGTAGGAACCGGAAGGAGGGAGCTGAGGGAGGAGGGCAAGCAAGAGGAAGAAGGAAGGGAGGGGAAGGGAGAGGCAGGGAGGGGAGGAAGGCTATTCGGTTCAACAGATCAAAATAGATAATTTGGGGGTATAGCTCAGTGGTAGAGCATTTGACTGCAAAATAGATAATTTACGTGATGTTTGTTTTCTGAGAGTAAAAGGGGGTGGGGCGGTGGACTCCAGGATTGACCTTGGTCTTGTGTAGATAAACCATTAGGTGCTTCTGTGTTTATTATCTTATCCGATTTGACTGCTGTTACCTCAGGAAACAGTCTGTCAATTCTTTCTAAGAGAAATACATGGGGAAAATTAAGAAAAGAATCTCAGCCCTTATGTAGTGTATTTGGGCCAGTCAATGGGAATCCAAACTGTGAAATTGCAGAATAAAGTACAGCACTGTTTACAAGGTAGGGTCTCTTGAGTTCTGATCTCAACTTTACCTTCATTAGATGTGTAACCTTCACCAATCACTCCTATTAATCTATGAGATGAGAGAGGGATTAGCTGATCTGTGTGTTTTGTTCCAGCCCTAAAAACGTTATGTTTCTCTGAATGTCTGTTTTTGCAAAACTGAATGTGTTGATTGGATTCTGGGTGTCAGTAGCAATTCTTCCAGAATATCAGCATAGCAAATACAATCACAACTAAAGTAAGTTGACAGAATGCAGAAAATCATTCACCTGGAAAATATCTCGTATGAGTTGGTGGTTTGAAAACTTGAGTAAAATCTCAGGGGAAAATGTTCTTGTTTTCCAGCAGATTCAGCCAGGCTGGATCTTGTTCCAACATAGAAGATTCATGTAACTGACAAGTTATCCCTGTTCCCCATCACCAGTGTGACCTTGGGTTCTCAGTCCCATAACTGTTCCTTCTTCTTCCAGCCTGAAAAGACCCCTAATCCTCGCTTTCCAGAAGACCCCATCCCTGAAGTTGAAATGAAAAAAGACATAGATCAATGGTATGCATTTCGCAATGGCAGGTCAGCCTAATAGGAGTAGGCAGGTCGAAGTGAGGGCCCCCCTGAAGTAAGGCAGCCTTTTCTGGCTGAGGCATCTCACACCACTCTGTCATCAACATGGGTCACTTGTCCCTAAGCCCCCAACCTGTGACTAGAATGAGGTCACCATTCAAATCTCGCCAGTGTGATGTCCTACCTGCATGACTGGACATCCCGAGCCCCAGTTTTGTCTAGCCATCCCAGGTGGCCAAGGGCGACCCATTGAGTTCTTCATCTTGAGCTCCATGGCTGATGTTGCTGCCTTCAAGGCCATGTGGGGCAGTACTCTCACTGTTCTTCTTGTAACCGCTCAGACTTCCTGAGGGTGTGGGGTGAGGATCCAAAGCTCTGAAAACATAGGGTACCCCAAAGGCCTTGAGTGCCCTCTAGTTTCCCTGCACTGGGATGTGGCTGGGTTCCACAGAGAAGTGAGATGAATGAAAGCGTCTCTCCAGTTCTGTGAGGTATTTTATTCTCCAGGCCCCAAACCAACTGTCCTGGGTCCCAATCATCAAGGGACCTGGAAACAGCTACTCAGTGTCACCTGCTACTCCTTTCATCATGGGATTTAGATCTAGGCTGTGGGGGTGCATGAGTGATGACACCACCCTGACTTGCCCATTTCCATGGTGCAGTGGTTCCAAATCATCAGGAGCCCAGACCCCTTCTTTGTACTTCTGCCCAGTATCTTGGTTCTGGTTTCTGTCTTCACTATCATCTTATGGTACAAATAGCTGCAGGGGCTCCCCACTTTCCAAATAGTCTGAAGAAACAGAAACATGGAGAACAGATGTCCAGGACAAAAGGGAGGCACATCCCAGCCAGATCTGCTCCCTTCATGAACTTTTCCAGGAGGTCCTACATACTTCTGCTTACATCCTGTTGGCCAGAACTTAGTCACATGGTAACACCTAGCTGCAAGAGAATTCAAAGGGACTTTTAGTAGGTGACTAGCCAATCTCTGTTCCAGTGGGTCAAATAGTAGAATGTTTCAGATGCTGTCAAAATCAGAAGGCATCACACATGGAAACCCTACCTTGTGTATCATGCCAGAAAAAAGTTGACAGCCATGAGTCTAAAGTTTGGTTAGAAAATGGCAAGGACAAGGGGTGCCTGGTTGTCTCAGTTGGTTAAGCGGCTGCCTTCAGCTCAGGTCATGATCCCAGGGTCCTGGGATTGAGCCCCACATCGGGCTCGCTGCTCAGGGGAGAACCTGCTTCTCTCTCTCCCTCTCCCTCTGCCTACTTGTGCTCTCTCTATCTCTCTGTCAAATAAATAAATAAAATTTTTTTTTAAAAAAAGAAATTAAATGGCATAAACGAAAATTAGAGTTACAGGTCTGTCTTTGAAAACAGTGTGACCTCAGGCAAGGCATTTAGACTTCCTGTTGGTACCCAGGATCTCCCAGGAGGATCTGTGATCTAAGGAGACGGTGAGCATGACATTGTGTTTGTCTGGAGACAGAAAGGGAGCAGGAGTCTCATCCACAGATACCTTGGATCTTCATCATTGTCATCATGGGCGAGGGCAGAATCATCATCATTCTTTAAACACCTTTGCAGAACCAGCATGTGTTTTAGTTGCCTCTCCTTGGAGTGTTAGTCTGCCCAGGCTGCTGTAACAAAACACAAGACTGGGTGGCTTACCCAACAGACATTTATTCTTAGAGTTCTGGAGGGTAGAAGTCCAAGATCGAGGTTTGGGTCAACTCATTTCCAGGTGATGGACTTCTCACTATGTCCTCATGGGGTGAAACAAGAATCCCTCTCTTCTTCTTCTAAAGACACTAATCCTATCCTAAGGGTCCCATCTCATGACCTCATCAACCCTAATGACCTCCCAAAGACCCCATCTCCAAACAGCATCACACTGGGGTTTAGGGCTCTAACATCTGAGTTTTGAGGGACACCGCTCAGTCCATCTCCAGAGATGGCTCTGGGTGTGGGGTGGGACAAGGCTGCCAAACAACATAAACCAAGAGCACGAGGCAGCCGTAGGAAGATACCATCATGCTCCTTAGGTCCACGCCAAGAGGGGCAGCATGAATGTTGGCTCTGGACTCAGCATCGATTCTCTCTTTCTTTCTGCTGCAAGGCCACAAGAGTGGAACCTTAAATGGGGATCTGTGAGCTGTGAAGAAAAGAGGCCAGAGTGGGGCGGGTTAGAGAGTCCCAGCCAGGAGGGGAACCAGTGGAAATACTCTCATCCAGTTGGATGGACACAAGTTTGTTGGGCTACTTAAAAATCTATATTTTTAAAGGCAGAGAACCCTACATAAAATAGTAAATGTTTTATTTCAACTTGCAACAGTAAGATGTACATTTGTTCCCCGATCTTTGGATTTGGGGCCAAGACTTTCTCTTCAACTAAGAGACAAGTTCAGCACAGTCTTCCATAAATACGTTATATATGACTTTCAGTTTCTACTCTTTTTAAGTAGAGCAAGAACTGAAAGATACTTGCAAAGCAATATGAGCACAGTACCCTCCTAGATTTTTAGAATTTTCCACACACTTTTAAAAGTTGTTCCGTCTACCCTCAATTCAATATCACCCTTCTTCTTGTCTTACCAAAGAATTCGTCTTAGTTTTCACAAAATGAAAACTATTCACTCGAATTTCATTAAATTTCATATCATGTAAATTGATTTATATCCACAATAAAAGGTACCACTGGCATATAGGTTTGGGAACAAACACAGAGAGTCTTTGTTAAGCACACAACTCAACCCTCTACCATTGGGAGCAGATGTGTCATTGACCAGCCATGACCGTTGGGAAGCTGCAGGCATCAGACATGGTGTTTACAGGTCAGTCAATCCATCATTTCAGTTAAGAGGGCATCTACCATGTGTAATCCTTTGAGTATCAAGAATAAAAACAAATCAAACTGATGCCTTTCTCTGGACAGCTTGGCTGTAGCATTGAGGACGAGAAGAAGAGAACACGGGCAGGAAGGAAGAGGGGGATGACCCTGTCATTGGTCTACCCATCAGATACCTCACCTGGACTCTCTCAGTGGGGCCTGCCTTCTCAAACAGCACACACCTCATCCAACACCAAAAAATGTTGGGGATCTTCCAGGTCACCTCTGATGTTTAGGCAGGAATTATTAAATGATCTTGTTTCATTCTCATAGCACCCTGGAGATGGACTGTGCATTTTCCACACTTATAGATAAGGAAACTGAGGCTTGGGAGTTGCCCAAAGTCGAACCACTGGTCAGTATAAGGCTGGCACATGGTGTCACCGGTCTGTGAAAAGACCAGACCTCAGAGAAGGGCTTTTATATGAGCATAGAAAGAAAGTTGTAGCTTTTTTTTTTTTTTCTTTTGAGGCAGTGGAAAGGGGGCAGAAGGAGAAGGAGAGAGAATCCTTAAGCAGACTCCCCACTGAGCATGGAACCCCAAGCAGGGCTCAATCTCATGACCCAGAGATCATGACCTGAGCTGAAACCTAGGGTCAGTTGCCTAACCATCTGAGCCACTCAGACGTCCCCCCAAAGTGTAGCTTTATAATGCTCCTGATAGGAAGTAGAAGCTGTTGGCAATGGGCAGCTGACCGTGGAATCAAGCACCTTCCCCCAAACGCAGGCCAGAGTGATCGCACTAGTATCAACTAGCTGGGGTTCACTTGTACAGAAAGGGGTGAGCAAGTGGCCAGGAGTAGGGGCTTTCCGGGCTGTGTGGGGTGAAGCAAGTCTGGGAGCCGCAGACTGGGAAGAGACCCTTTACCAGGAAGGCGAGTGGGTGACTCAGTGACCATGCATGGAACAGAGGGAGGGAGAGGATACCCTTGGACTCTCAGAGACATTGGGGGGGGGGGGCTACTGACAGAGGCCACGGAAGCCAGGAAACAGAGAAGGGCACCACAGAGACAAATGCTGCTCTAGGGAAGGGTAGGCAAGTATACCTCCTATCCCTGATAGATGCAGAACATTCAGGCTTGGTCTCAAGACTTTTGCCAGAAATTGTACATGGATACTTTCAGGGCACTTACACTGCTCTCGGTTGGGCGCGGTGAGAATAGAAGAGTCTGTGACCCGAAGGAGTTCACACTCGGGGAAACAGGGGGCTTGTCTCCAGGCTCTAGCCCTTCGCCACTTGGCTGTCCTCTGACAGAAGGGGTGCAAAGCATCGTGGAAACAGTAGTGCAGGCTTCCTGGAAGAATGATTCGTACCCAGACCTGTAAGTTGAATAGGACATAGACATTTGCAAGGGAACCTTTAGAGAAGGAAGAGCGGCTACAGCCTGGATGACTACAAGGACATTAAACTGAGTGAAATAAGCCAGAGGCAAAAGGATGAATCCCGAGAGAAACTAGGAGGAGTCAGGCTCAGAGAGACAGAGAGGCCATGGCCAGGGGGCTGGGGGGAGAGGGGAACAGGGAGTTGTAGTGTAATGGGGGATCGAGTTTCCATTTTACAAGATGCAAAGAGTTCCAGATATGAACGGAGGCGATGTTTGCACAACAGTGTGAATGGACTTAATGCTACACAACTACCTGTCGTTCACAATGGCTAATATGGCACAGGGTGTGTTGTGCGAATGGCTCGGAGTCTGGGGTGGGGGAGGGGGCGACCATGACAAGGACTTGACTATGAAAGGATTCTGAGAGATGGGAGTTGGTGGCTTTCCAAGGTGTTGAGAAATAAACAGGAGGGAGATGAGCTGCTGCGGAGGGTGGATAGAGGGGTGAGTGGAAGAGACCAACCTGCCCCTGGTATTGCTAATGGAAGCCGTAGGATGATGGCAAGGACCACTGGGCTGAGCAGGGGGCTTCCATTTCAGCAGGAGGCAGCAGAGGGCTGAGGAATCCGTAAGCTCACCTGGTTCTTTCCCTCCAGGCTGCCGCTGGACTGGAACCCGCCTTCCAGGAGAACATGTGGGCCGGGGTGGCCGAGCATCTACCAGACCCTCCGGTGCCACGAGGTCGCCTGCGTGTCCGCTGTCGGGGAGAAGCCAGACTTGTCTATTATTGGCTCGGATTTGTTTAACGTAAATTTCCTCGCGAAGGAACAAGAAGGAGGTGAAGCTGCCCAGGAGCACTGATCACACAGCAGTTTCCCTGTCTGCGCTCTGAAGGCACCAGGTTGCTATTTTCTTGGCAAGTTCTTCTTTCCCAGTTAACCCAGATGTCTGAGCGAGAGCCCGTGTTGCCATCAGGGGCCAGGAAGAAAGACCGAGGAGTGATTTCGGCCAGTGTGGGCTTCCTCCCAAAGCAATTAGACCTTGAATTGAAGCAAACGAGTCAGATTCGAGGTGTTCCTTCCTTGGAAGCCAAGATTTCATTGAGGGAAGCCAGCGCAGAGCCGACGGGCTGCAGCTCCAACACACCGCAGATTATCACCAACCACCGCCATCCGCCGGTAGGATGGGGCAGCGGACAGGAAAGGGAGGCTGCTGGGAAAAAACTGACAATTTCGAAAAGTTTGTCTTATACCAGGCAAGCCACGGTTAATCGCTGGAATGTATTATCTCCTTTATTCCTAATAAACCTCTATGAGTAGATACTATTAGTGTCCCGTTTCACCAACAAGGAACCTGAGGCTCCAGAGGTTAGACAGCTGGCTGATGGCTAGGAGTTAAGTAAATGACAAAAGAAAATCCAGAGTCCATGTTCTTAACTACCAACAATGTAGACCATCCGAGCTGAGAAAAGCAGGCTCTGGGAAAAGAATCAGGAGGCCGATTGCCCTCTCCTTTCCAAGCGTGGTCCTAGAACAGCCATTCGGAAGCTCTCAGCCCTCTCTCAGAGACCCTGACAGGGGTAGAAAAAGAATAAAAAAGCAGCTGCCAGTCACAGCGACTTGCTATGCCAATCTCTCCATGGGCGTCCTTCAACCCTGAAGCAGCCTAGGGAAGGTGCATCCGTGCTTTAGAGATGAGAAAACGGTCCTCAGAGAGATTATGGGTTTTTTGCGCAAAGTCACACAAGCCGAAATTTTCAAACTTCAAACCTTAGGGTGGCCCCAGTCACCGGGCTCTAAATCTCCACCCCTAATTCAAAGCCATCACTTTGCAAATGAGGGCAGCAAGGTACAGAGTACCGCAAACACAGGAGGTCTCGACCCTGCAGTCCAGTACTGTCCAGTACTGGCTCACCTGCTCTTTGGTCAGTCCATGAGCAGCAGGCTTCTTAGAAGAGCAGGAGAGGTATTGTCGTGGCCATGCACCCCCCCCGCCCCCACAAAGGGCAAAGAGTGTGCAGGTCTGAGAAGTGTCCCACCTCTAGACTGTGCTACAGGTCCTAGGAGCTGGAAATGTCAGCCCAGATGACCTTGAATCTGTGTCCAGAGTCATGCCGTGTCCTCAGGGATTTGTTCATTCGTGGAGAGACCCACACAGTCCCAGCTCAGCAGGGCAGCAAAGGGGGCGGGTATGTGCTGGGGTGCACGCACACAGTGGACATGCGTTGGGGGAGGGTGCCCATACATGTCCGTCATGGTGCAGGAAGAAGCCAAGGGTGGAGGGAGCAAGAGAGTGAGCTGGGCTCTGGGAGCCAGAGGCTGCCCTCCCTGCATTGCCACATCCCTATGGAACAAAAATTCTACAACCATCCTGGCCTTCTGGGGCCTTCTGAATGGCCAAGGTAGGAGGAAAGAACACTCACCATCTGTTAAGATTTTAATGAACACTTTGTTAACTTGATATTTAACTTTTAAAGACTGAGCCTCCATTTGTACTCTTGCCCTGCCCCCAAACACCAGGGGTGAGCCTGCGCCTACTTCTCTTTCACTTCTAGACTCCTCTTGTCCCCCACCCCAAGGCTCCTGTGACGTTCTACTTTATTTCACCCTTGCCAAGAATGTTGGATTCTCACTGAGTGCTTTTTAGGAGCCCCCTCTCCCCCCACCCCCACCATGAAGGGCATCCCACAGGTTTCTGTATTTTCAGTAGCTGCCAGGGAGACGTTGCTCTGCTTTCTGGCTAAGTTGCCTGCTTGTTCCCTGACATTTTTCTGACCCAGCCACGCCGGAGTCCAGACCTCAGTAACTCCAGCTGACGCCAGTAGAAAACGCTCACATCAGGGAAGACTCCTGGTTCCCCATTAAATAATCCAAGCTTAGGCAAAATGAGAAATGTATTGATTCATAGAACCATGGGGAAAATGGTGACCGAGAACTTAACAACCCCGTCAGGACTGACCTTCTATCTTTGTCCCTGTGGTACTCTCCTCTTTTTCTCTGCAGACCAGCTCTGTGCTCCTTGCAGGAAACATGGCCACAGTGGTCTCTGGGTTTAATTAGTAGCTCTAATTCCACAGAGAGACTGACTTCAAGTTCTCTTGCATTCCAAGCCTCAAATCCCTAGCAAAGAGATTTGCTGCCGTATCTTGGGTCAGCACTTACCTTGGCTCAACCCAAGTGAAGTCTGGGAACTGGTTCCTTTAAAAATGGCTGGTCCCTTAGATCCATGGTGATGCAAAGGCCCTGCTTCCCCTGGAGAAGAGAAGGGGGCTGGGTACACAAGGCTAGACAATGGATTCCCACTGCCTCAGACTGTCAAACTATGCCTCTCCGCCTGCTTTTCCCTTCCCCTTCCCTCCCTTCCTCCTTCCTTGCCTTCTTCCTGACATGGGTTTAAATCCTGGGTTTTCTCCAGGCCCCAGAGGCACAGAGAGGACCTGCTCGCTGCTATGTTACCAGCTTGCTGCTGGGCCAGAGCATATTATTACTTTATCCCGTAAGCCTTAATATCCTCAACTGCTGAAAAGGGAAGGGGGAACAATTTGCTCCCCACACAGGCTTTGCCCTTCTGTTTCTGAATCTTTGAGCCTCCTAAGTAACCATCCTACCTTGGCCAGACCACTGTTCCCACCCTGCTTTATGTAAACCTTTCTCCTTATTTTAATGAAGTACTCATTTTTAATCCTTTATTTTTGGACCATAACATTTAGAGTTTAATCCTCGGGGTTCTAGCCTGCCTACTTGGTACTATTTTAAATTGAGAGCTCTGCATTAATGCTGTTTTGCTGAGGGCAGTGTTCCTTCCATTAACTAATCCCTTGAGGAAATAATGCCATTATATGAAGTCAGCGACATTCAAAACAAATCCCATCTTATAAATCATGCCAAGCAGGGTTCCAGATACCTCCAGGTGCAACTTCCAATTGGTCTGGCCTTGTTGGAAGAAGATGGGGCAAAGCAGTGAAGAACATCAGACCTTTGTCTGACCCAGGTCTTCCCTCTGCCCCTTCCCACTCTTACCTCTGTAGCCAGAAGCCTGCTTTCTCAACTCCCTGCTGCCCACCACAGCAGGAGCAGAGACAACCCCAGCATTACCCCCAGGGCCTTGCAGGAATGAGTTTGGGAAATGCTGGATTAAAGACAGTTGAGCGAGTTTGTTTACCTCTGACCCCATCTCAAGCTAATCACCTCCCAAAGGCATCGCCTCCTACCACCACCGCATGGCAATTAGAGCTTCAACATATGGATTTGGGGGTGTTACCAACACTCAGTCTATAACAGAGAGTAATTTGTTCAGGATCATAAGCAAGAAGGTGGCAAGAGCCACGTTTGGGATGAAGTCTCCGGATTCCTCCATCTGTCCCATTTCCCTTGTACATAAAGGACAGTGTGAGACATCATGGACTATAGGGCATATATGCTATGCTGGGCAGCTGGTGGGAAAGATGAGACTGGATAGAATTTGAGAGGCTTATGATGCCCGGCATCTGAACAGTGGCCCTGGGGAGTCCAAATCTGCCCCGCCAAATAACCCCTTCTTCTGGTGAGATCCCAGAGAGAGACGCACAACAAGGAACAATGGAAGATGAAAGCAAGTGCCATTTTATTTCTAACTGAGATGCCCAGTAGTCCCTTGGAGGGACTGCTCCAGGAAGCTGAGGTGGGGCCAGGACAGGCTCAGAGCTTGACCAGCTCTTTCCTTCTCCTGTCCAAATCTTACCACTGGACTTTGGTGAGCTGAGGACTCTGGTGTGAGTGACCCACCATGAGTGGTGAAGCCCAGTCAGGCTCCCTGTCTCTCACCAGTGGCATTAGACAGTGATGGCACTGTCTTCTCTCCTCTGTTGGGTACAACCTAGCCTATACCACTTGGCTAAGCCTTGGAGCACAGTTTGTTTGCCTTTCAAGGTTGCTCTGTGGAAGGTAGGGGCCCAACAAAGAGGAACCACAGTTTTTTCTCCACGAGCTTGAGGGAGGCTAGCTACAGCTCCTAGACGCTTGGACGGCTGCCTCAGAGATTCGACACCGAGGCAGGATCACTCTTCTAGACCCTGAAAGCCACTCTGTCCTACCTGAATCCTCACTGCTCCCAGGCCCCTCTCTGAGGCCAGCCTCTACCCTCCATCCCTCCAACCACCCCATGTCCTATCTGATCAGGTTAAACCTGGCTCTGTCCTCCCGTCACCCCCCGTTCTAAGGTCCCAAAGAGAATATTCTATAGTTTAGATGCTGGTCTGCAATAATTTGGCCAGTTGGATATATCATGCCCAACACCCCCTTCCCAAGACACATTTTCCAGCCTCCCCTTTCACTTCTGCCTCCTGTTGTGGTGACTCTCATGAAGAAAGATGTCATTTGTGTGCTTCTTTATGACCATCAGAGCTATTACTAAAGGCTTACAAATTTTAATTATTCACTTAATATTCCTACACAACGACAAAGCAAGCACATTTTATGTGGGAGATTTCTCTCTGGTGAAACACAGACAGGAAAACGTGGTGAGGAAGACATAGGCACTATTTCTTCTTGTCCACTGTGGGACCCGGTAGTGGGCTGAGGGATGGCTGCCCAGACCCAGCAAGTTCCTATCCCCAAAAACCTATGAATGTGACCTTACTGGGAAGTTCGGCAGTTTTGCAGTTCTTATTAACCTCAGTATCAGGAGAGGAGGAGATAACCCTGGATTATTTGGATGGGTCCTAAATGCCATCCCAAGTGTCCTTGTGAGAGAGGCAAAGGAGAGAACAGAAGAAAGGGGAACAAGGTGGGGGGGAGGTGACATGGAAAAGAAGCATGAGGCCACACACCAATGGACACTTGGAGCCACCAGAAACTGGGAGAGGAAAGGAAGAATCCTCCTCACAGAGCCCTTAGAGAGAGGGAGAACCTGCCACCAACTGGATTTCAGACCTCTGGCCTCCAGACCCATGAAAGAGGAGCGAGACATGGAGAACCGTGAGCGCTACGGAGCCACCAGAGGAGATGAGGCCCAAAAGGTCTCCAGACTTAGCCCCCAGAAGGTTCCCTGGTGATTTCTGAGAGCAGAGCAGTTGGAGTGAATGGGTCTAAGGAAACAGGGGACATGGTGTTTGCAGAGCACTCCCCCACATGTAGACTTAGGAGAGTGAGGAGTAAACCGGAACCCTAAGTTACTTCCAGGACCTGTATGTCCTTTGTCCCACTGAGCAAACAGGCCCTGGAAATCAGAAGCACTTGTTTCAGCCACCGGCATCAAACCCAGAAAGAACCCCCAGGCATCCTGGTCCTCCCTTCTGTCCATCTTGAGGCACCCGGTTCTCACCCCATTGCCTCCACCTATTTCCCCCCTGGGACCCTCCCAAATCTCAGCTGCAGCCGAGAACTGACTTCGCATGCTATCCAGAGTTTTAGCCAAGAGTGGACTTCAAACTCTACCTCTCACAGACACTGTAAAGGTCCATGACTCAAAGATCTCTTTGGAGTACCAGGACTGGACACGGAAATCCACATGTGGCCAATCCTGCTTTAGCTTTGTCTCATGGGGGCAGGGGGCTGCCATTGTCCCTGGAAACAAATCTGCAGAGAGGTCTCACAGACCATTGGGACCAACTCCGGGCTGAAGCCTTCACAGACCATGTCCTTGACAGGGGGCATCATTTCTTACATTAGCTAATAAATCCTCATCTCCTTGTGTGGGAGAAGTCAGGATGTCCTAACCAGTTTGGGCGACCAGTGGGAGCAATCTGAGGCTAGTCTCTGGTAGCTGCCTGGGGAAGTCAGGGCTTGTCGAAGAAGGTCCTTAATACCATGATCAGCCTCCTGTTGGAGTAGGGGAGGGCATGGGGATGTTGGAGCAGCACTGTGGCTTCCCCTGTGCACCTGTGGCTTCCCCTGTGGCTTCCCAGGGGCCCTGCGCACCCCCTACACTC
This sequence comes from Mustela nigripes, assembly GCF_022355385.1. Lineage (NCBI taxonomy): Eukaryota > Metazoa > Chordata > Mammalia > Carnivora > Mustelidae > Mustela > Mustela nigripes. The sequence goes on from NC_081571.1 coordinate 12,845,184, forward strand.
TTTCACAGGACACAGTAGCCCTGCTCACCCCACCCTCCGACCACCCACCCTTCCCCCTGGCTCCATGCATGGTCCACTTGTTCATCTACACACAAAGCCTGAGGCATGGCCTCTGTGAGGACTGGTGGTTTGTTTCTGCTCAGCCCTCCCTCCTGAGTCCCGCAGCTGGGAGCCACCCCCTACCCCTCACTGGCTCTCAGCCCTGGTCTGTCCTTGGCAAGTATTTCAAACTCACCATGCACAAAGGTGAAGTCAGCCCTCCTCACCTCCTCCTCCATCCTGGTCTCCTCCTGTGGGCTCCATTTTGAGGAATGACACCAAAGTTAGAGACCTGGCAGTCAGCCTGTCCCTGTCCCTGCTGTTCACTGGGAGCCTGCAGCACAGCAGGATGGAGAGGCGTGGAAGTGACAGATGAGAGCGCTGAGGTCTCAGGGGAGGCGAGCCTTCTTGGGCACACCATCAGGGCTGAGTTCAGAGACAGGGATCCGTGAGCTGCTTAGGTTATTTGTGGTGACTCCCAGTGACAGGAAAGAAGGAAGAACTGCCTGCTTCCCTCTCAGCATGCCCACCCATCCTTCCTGTGCACAACTTTGGGACAGTTGGGGACAGGTGGATGTCCTCAATGCCACCACACACTGAAGAATCACTTCCTGGCCACTTTCCTCCATGCCCCACAAGGGTGCTGTAGAGATGCGCTGAGCTGCTGGGGAGAGCCCAGGCAGCCCCCAGGAGCTGGCAGACGCCGCAACTGGGTGTGTCAAGCATCCCTCATTCTTCCCAGAGCAGCTCCTGTCCTGAGAAGTGCTCCTCCTGCCACACAGGACTTGAATGCAAGTGGTCATGTTCTTACAGAGCTCAGCTGTGGGCAGTTTGGTCCCCAGGAGGGCGCCCATCACAAGTCCTCCCTCCCCCCAACTCCAGGATACAGGAAGGTGTGTATCAGCCCTGGCTGCTGGGGGACTTCCCACTCTGCCCAGGGAGCAAGCATGTGTGCAGGAGACGGAGCAGACAAGAGCAAGGGCAGAAGAGAAGGGCGTGCCGTACTCATGCCAGTAACGCGTTCTGGAAGATGAGTCACGCCAGGTTACCCACATGCTGGTTATTCAGTGCTCTTTAATCACATGCCATCATTCTTCCTATAAATTCCCTCTTTGAACCAGCACACTTGAAGTTGGGTGTCTCACACTTGACAGCTGAAAAGCCTGATCAGTACCGCAAAGGCAGTGTCCCCTCCTGAGGGTGCAGCGCTCATGACCTCAACACATCAGCTGTGTGGGGGACATGTAGGGACCCGCAGTGCCCCTACCCGCAGGACACAAACCTCTGTCCCACTGAAACACAACAATTGTAAAGTGGAGCTCTGCTAGTCTAGATTTGATTTTTGTGGATGTTAAGCAGTAGGGCTGTTTGCTCTTGGATGTGTCTTATCTACTAACGGAAGAGTGTTTTGTCCCTAACCGTGAGCTCACCCCCAAGGCTTTTAAAAAGATGCAGTTGATCTAAGTGAATACAAGTACTGTCTAATTATTTCTAATTCTTCTAATTCCTCAATAAACCTCTCCTTTGGCCAAACACTTCTGAACAGTATTGCGGCAAAATGTCCAACATTCTTGAACAAAACTTAATTGACATCATTTAAAGAGTTGGGTGGATTATGGGAACTAAAGGCAGTGTATACTCCTTGATCATATCCCAGATTCCAAAAAACAGCTGTAAAGGACATCGAAGGCACAAGTGGACCTGATAATGCTGATGTGCCAGTGAGAGGTACCCTGGGTGTGGCAATGGACTTGTGGTTTGGGAGGAGGAGGTCCCTGTTCTGGAAAGGTATGTGGAGAACAGACAGGTGAGAATTGCCATAATTGGCCAAGTGTTTGCTGCAATATTCTGTTAACGTTTCTTTCTTTCTTTCTTTTTTAATTTATTTATTTGACAGACAGAGATCATATGCAGGCAGAGAGGCAGGCAGAGAGAAGAAGGGAAGCAGGCTTTCTACTGAGCAGAGAGCCTGATACAGGGCTCGATCCCAGGACCCTGAGATCAGGACCTGAGCTGAAGGCAGAGGCTTTGTTAATGTTTCTAAGTAAAAAGGTAGGGGCACTTAAAAAAAAAAAAAAAGAAAGAAAAGAAAAAAGAATGCTGCTCTGGTATTTGTTGTTGTTGTTTAAGAGAAAAGAATATTATTTTTAAAGATTTTATTTATTTATTTGACAGACAGAGATCACAAGTAGGCAGAGAGGCAGGCAGAGAGAGAAAGGAGGAAGCAGGCTCCCTGCTGAGCAGAAAGCCCGATGCGGGGCTCAATCCCAGGACCCCGGGATCAAGACCTGAGCAGAAGGCAGAGGCTTAACCCACTGAGCCACCCAGGCACCCCTGGGAAAAGGATATTATTAAGGCAACTCTTTCAGAGGTTTTTCTTTCGTTTTGTTTTGTTTTTAAGTAGGTCACATTCCTGGCAAGGACCCCAGTGTGAGCCCTGAACTCATGACCGTGAGATCCAGATTTGAAGTGAGATCAAGAGTCAGACATTTAACCGACTGAGCCACCCAGGCACCCTCCTCTTTTAGATGTTTTTTGTTTTTTGTTTTTTGTTTTTTAATGCTAGTAAACAGGACAATTTACAAATCCCGACAATCATCACTTCTTTGCAGCTGGAAAAGTACTGTCCTCTGCTTATGAACTATAAAGTCATGGTTCCCAAGAGCCATTTTTGGGCACCATCTGGCTTTTAGAACATTCCCAAATCTGGAAGTGGTTAGCAAAGAGGTAGTCCTGGGCACCCAGCATTAATAAATAGGTTGAATTTCCACGAATCACACAGCAGCTGGTTTGTTCCCTGAGCAGGAAGACAGGCATGCTTTGACTGCCTATGTCTATTTAAAGAGCCACGTTTTTTACAAAAGACATGAAAGAGAGGAAATTTTAAAATATTGATGTGTTTGTGTGTGTGTGCAGTGATAGCAGCTGAGGAGTAAACAGTATATGCTGATATTGGAGAAGAAAACTAGCGAAAAGAGGAAACAACTTCCTCCTCTCCGTGTGGCAAGCCTTCCGGGTGCTGGGTGCTGGCTCTGTCCCCCAATTGCCAAGCACTTCCTGCATATAAATTCCTTCAATCCTCACAATCACTTTGTGGAAGGAAAAGCTGAGCTTACAGAGGAAATTGGTTTGGGCAGGTCGATGCCAAAGCCATGCTGATTGTAAAAATCGGAGCCAGAATGGAACCTCCAGTATGTTTGACTTAAAAGCTATGCAAGCACTTAATTTATTATCCAGTACAATTCCCAGCTGAGCCGCAGCCAGGACTGGGTACATAGGGGATTGTTTCCTGATTCCCTCTGCTTGGTTTATTTGATTTTTAGTAATAAAAGACAAAAGCATGTAAAAAGAGCACATTTGTAGGAAATCTCTGGGCTGGATGGAGTAGGAGTAGAACAGGCAGACGATGCTGGGGTGAGGGGTGGTGGTGATGCAAGGAAGGGCCCCCCAAGAGGCACTGGTGCCAATAACCATGACCATTCATTCAGTTGGCTGCACAGGGGTTCATTCTCAGTATGACTGAAGCCTTCAGTGATGAAAACAGAAGCCATGAAAATGACATACACAGACCTATGGAAAGGCGCAGTCACCATCTCACATCCATCCCCAAATTCCTCTCCTGCAAAGTGAGAACTGAACATCCGTAGCCCATGAGAAAAGCTGCATGCAGAAAAAGGGAGATGGATGAGCGTCTTTGTCAGTTTGCATAACAGAGTATCAATGCTCAGAAAATGAAACTTAGAAACTCTTAGGGCGGAAAGATGCCACATACCCAGTCAACAGTAGCTCAGTGGCTCTTGAGCCTGCACCTTAGCCTCATCTGGAAAGGCTTAAAAATCCTGATGCCCAGGTGCCATCCCAGACCAATTAAATCAGAACTTCTGAGGGCAAGTGGTTTTTCGTTTGTTTGTTTGTTTTTTAAGCCTCTGAGACAATGTAAGTTGGGCCAGTGTTGCAAATCACAGTTTCCAGGCTGGAGTTTAATGGAAGGGCAAACTTGGTTTTTGTTTTTTGTTTTGTTATGTTTTTTAATGAATAATTGCAATAGCCTAACAAAAGCATGAAAAACAACTGCAGTTGTCTAAAAGAACCAATACTCATCTTGACTTTTTTTAATACGTTGATATTTTGCTTAATCCCTGGCCCCCTCTCCATTTCTCTCTCTCTCTCTCTCTCTTTTTTTTTTTTTTTTAAGATTTTTATTTATTTGAGAGAGAGATTGAGAGAAGGAGTGGGAGGAGGGGCAGAGTCCTGGGATCGAGCCCTGAATCGGGCTCCCTGCTCAGCAGAGAGTCTGCTTCTCCCTCCCCCTCTGCCTGCTGCTCTGCCTACTTGTGCTCTCTCTGTCAAATAAATAAATAGAAATCTTTAAAAAAAAAGAAAGAAAGAAAGAAAGAAAGAAAGAAAGAAAGAAAGAAAGGAAGGATAGAAAATACTGGATTAAGAGGCTGTGTTTGGTCAAGAAAAGCTTTGGTGTTTCATATAAACATGAGTTTACAAAGTGATGTACAGCCTGGTGAAAAAAACAGCAAATTGTAATATGGTTGAATTCAACAGACAGTTTCAAAAAACAGGATCTGAGTCCTCTCATGAAGCATTTGCAATGATGATAAAAGTGTATTTTGACAGTGCTGACCAACTTTTACACCTGAGTAAATGCTCAGGTTATTCACTCTACTGCCATAGAACACAGGCTTTAGAGTCAGTCAGATCTAAGCTCTGATTAACATTGCAACCTGGTCACATTGTCTCCCCGCTCCATTTCTTCACCTGTAAACTGGGCGATACACACCCCCTCGGAGGACGGTGAAGCCAGAGTAGGAGCACCTCGCAGAGTTCTGGGACACTCCGAGGCAGCTAGGTGTCAATTTCCGACCTTCCCTTTATGTATGATTTTGAAGTTGTCACTTTTACTAGAGTGGATCTCAAGGGGCAGGGGTCAGTTTTGGTTGTCACAAAGGGGCATCTAGTGGCATCTAGTGGTTGAGAGATGCTGTTGAACATTACACAAGGCACAGGTCAGACCCCCATGACACAGTATTATCCTGCCCCAAGTATCAGTGAGGCTGAGGTTCAGAAAACGTACCACTGAGGATGCACAACTTCAGAGACTCTGCCGAGGGTATGTGATGTCACTTTGGATGAGGAAATGGGAGATTCAGGAAAGTTGGGTGATCTGTCTAAAAACCATAGTGTACTTGGGGAGGGGGCTGAGGGAGGCACGGATTGGATACTTGGACGGGAAACCAAATCTTTTTTTACCCCAAAAGGTGCTCTTTCCACTATATCATAGTGCCACCTGTCCTTAAGTAGAATAAGAATTGTTAAGGGACCCACACCATGTGACAAATCTGAGAAAATAAAACCACTAGAGACTGGAACAGCTAATTATTCTAAAGCTTTCAAATATGTCACACATGTTCATATTATTTACAAAACACATGCAAATACAGACTCAAAAATAACTAATTTTGACATGTTGTCTTTTAGGAAGTAGCCAAGGCTAGACCCCTGAGAGAAAACCATTGCACATTTGCCAGAGCTAGCCACAATGGCAAAAGGGACATGTCCCCATCACCCTAGCCCCTACAAGAGCTTCCCCAAATCCAAGATCCTCAGTTCTTTGGGGAAGTGAATCTCTCTCTCCAAATATCACTGAATCAGGACTCAATCTCTCCAGGGAAGTATGACGTGGTTGTTTTGTGCTGATTACATATAGATAGTGAGTTATTTCCGCACAGCAAATACTACAGGCAAGACCACAGTCTGGGTAGAAGTTGACAAGTGATAATGTCAGAAATATTGAACACTCCTGATAAAGGTGAGTCATTGGCAACTGCTAAAGTTGATTTTTTGGTCTTTTTAAAAGTAACTCTTGATAGCCATTTCTAAAAGAGCTATATTGCGCTTTTTGATGAGAAATCCAGGACAACAAAAATCGAGTACATATTAGGGATTTTACCTATGGAAGTTAATCATTGCTCAGACTTAACCAATGTTCATGAAGAACTGGACTCCAGAGGTCCATTATTGATTGCTAAAGTCAGTAGATATTTTTATTTTTATTTTTTCAAGTTTTTATTTAAATTTCAGTTGGTTAACATACAGTGTAATATTGGTTTCAGGTGAATTTAGTGATTCATCACTTACATACAACACCCAGTGCTCATCAGAATAAGTGCCCTCCCTAATGCCCATCCTCCACCTAGTCAGTCCCCTACCCACCTCCCCTCCAGCAACCCTCAGTTTGTTTCCTACAGTTAACTATCTCCTGGTTTGTGTCTGTTTTTCTTGTGTTCATCTGTTTTGTTTCTTAAATTCCACCTACAAGTGAAATCATATGGTATTTGTCTTTCTCTGACATATTTCATTTAGGACAATACCCTCTAGCTCCATACACATTGTTAGTAACAGCAAATTTCATTTTTTTGATGGTTGAGTAATATCCATTATATATACCACATCTTCCTTACCCACTCATCAATGGACACTCGGGGTCTTTCCATAGATAGTTTGGCTATTGTTGCTGCTGCTGCTGTTAATATGGAGTGCATGTATCTCTTCCAATCAGTCCTTTTGTATTCTTTGGTCAAATAGCTAGGAGTGTGATTGCTGGTTTGCGGGGTAGTTCTTCTTTTACCTTTGAGGAAACTCCATACTATTTTCCAGAGTGGCTACACTAGTTTGCATTCCCACCAACAGTGCAAAAGGATTCCCCTTTCTCCACATCTTTACAACAGTGCAAGAGGGTTCCCCTTTCTCCACATCTTTATCAACACCTGTTGTTTTTTGTATTGCTATTTTTATTCTGACAGGTGTGAGTTTTGATTTATATTTCCCTCAAGATGAGTGATGTTGAGCATCTTTTCATGTGTCTATTGGCCATCTGTAAGTCTTCTTTGGGAAAATATCTGTTCATGTCTTCTGCCCACTTTTTAACCGGATTGTTTCTGGAGTGTTCAGTCTTTTAAGTTATTTACATATTTTGTATACAAACCCCTCATCAGATGTCATTTGCAAATACCGTCTTCCATTCCCCAGGGTGCCTGTTAGTTTTTTTTCCTTCACTGTGCAGCTTTTTATCTTGATGAAGTCCCAAGAGTTTATTTCTGCTTTTTTCTTGCCTCAGAAGACCCATCTTGTAAAGTTGCTACAGCCAGTGTCAGAGGTCACTGGTTATATTCTCCAGTGAGTAATCATTTTTTAAAATAATGGTCATGAAAATTAAATATAAAAATCAATACTTTGTTAAATAGAGAAGCCAAACTAGTCCCTGTCCTGAGGATTTTAGGTGATTACTAGATATATCTATCAACTGTGTGCACCTATGATTAGATAGGATATCATGAAGTAGTCAGTGTTGATGTTTTATGCTTTGCCCCACACCCAAAAATGCAACCTCAAGGCCTGCAAACTATAGCCAGTTGAGCCATTTTAAAAAACACTTCATCTTTGCAGAAAAGTGATACTACAGAAAATTTCCAATCTTTATTATAAAACGGACTTAGAGCAGACTGTTAGCTCCTCTATCATGATCATTGGGTACTATTTTGGGGTAGAAGAATAAAAGTTTTCCCATTCCTATTTTTAAAAACCATTAATTTTTTAAGAGATTCCCTTTTGTACACAGAACACTAACGTATCTTTACTTCTCAATGGGGGGCCATATCCTAGATGAGTATATATTCACATGCATTAAGAGAACATAAGAAGAGCCACAAGAGATGGACTCTGAACAGTTTAAAAAAATGAAAAGTAGGGCGCCTGGGTGGCTCAGTCAGTTAAGTGATTGCCTTCGGCTCCAGTCATGATCCCAGGGTCCTGGGATTGAGCCCCACATGGGGCTCTCTGCTCAGCAGGGAGCCTGCTTCCTTTCTCTCTGCCTGCCTCTCTGGTACTTGTGCTCTGTCAAATAAATAAATAAAATCTTTAAAAAAAAAAAAAAAGTAATTACAAATTGGGAAAATATTTGAATGTTGGCAAATGGTTAAGATCCTTAATAACAACATTTTATTTAAAAAAAGCAACAAACACCACAAATAGGAGTATTTAGGAAAGAGGAACAGGCAAACACAATGCTAAAGTACACACCACACACACACACACACACACACACACACACACACACACACAGACGAAGTTATTTAGTGCTTAATTGCTATTTGTAGTGTAGACTTTAAAACTTCAGTGACTGGGATGCCCAGGTTTTGAGGACTAGCCTCTGAAATACCTAGTACACAGTATACAAACAGTAGCTATTATAATAGACTTGCAATAGATAAACATGGATTGCGCTGCTTGGTGAGGGAAAGCTGGCCCTCGTTGAAGGACCATGAAACTGTGGCCCCTTAGATGGTAGTATGGTTATTTGCTATCTATTGTTACCCTGCAGGTCTTGCCCAGCATGCCCCCAACACTTCTTGTCCTTAGGAAATAAGCAGATAGACAGGATTCCCTGCAACATTAGATAGCAAAACCCAGAGAAACCTCTTTCCACCAACACTGGGGCTGGTCAAATTTTTTTTTTTTTTTTTTTGCATGGCTTTATGTTGGAACTCGGGAGAGCAGTGCAGTTAAAACACCTGACTCTGTACTTCTTCCCTTGGTTACACAGTTTTAAAAAACAAGACTACACAACAGTATAACATGCATACCTGTCCCAACAAAGCTCCATCATTAGGACAAAGCTTGAAGGATATGCAACAAGTTAATGCTTTTTTCTACAGTGTTGGAGTTACATTCAACTTAAAAAAAAAATTATGTTTAATGTAATAAATATGCCATTTTTCTATCAGGAAAAAGCATATGTAAGGAGCAGCAAAAAAGGAAAACTGGATTTTCATAGAAAGTAACTTCAGTTTTGCTACAATTTATATACCTTCCCCCTCGAGCTGCATTTTTTAATGACAAAACCGTTTAGAAATGACACCATAAGATGAACTTTATTTTAAAGCTCATAAAAGGCTTCACAATATCAGTTACAAACAATCAACATTTCTTCCAATTTACACCTTCACATGACAATGTACTGTATAACAAGAGATATAGTTGAAAGTTTTTGTTCTGCATGCTGCTAACACATTTCACTAGCTTTTGCTTTACTCGTTGATTTTTAATATCAAAGCAAAAAGTCATACTCTATTGGACAGAATTAATATTAGAAAGCCCTTATGAAATCAGACTTAGTCTTGTTTATAAACATCCATACCCACACACATGCTGAAATGGAGAGCAAAATGCAAGAAAACTACCTTGGCAGGAACAATGCTTCAAGATTTTTAATCACAGCCCTCTTGAACAAGCAGTACAGTTTGTTTTATTTTCTCCAAAAGACAAAAGTCAATTTCATCCTCAGTGATGCAAATGGTAATACTGCACAGAAGCTTAGTATGAATTCACAATTCCACAGGAATCTGAAAGTTACCAAGGCAATTTTCCCTTTTAGGATCATAAAGACTACAGACTTAAGCTTTTTTTCTCTTTCCATATAATACACAAAATTTCTAAACATCCTTAAAAAAGAAAATATAAATAGTCTCAGTATGTTATGTAGAATCACATACTATGGCAAAAATATTTTATTCATTGAAGGACTAAGCCAACGTAACAGTATCTAGTCCAAGTCCATATTAATGGAACTCTTCTCATTAGGGTAACATTCCCCATTCTGATGTGGAGGCTCAGCACCAAAATTTTCTTTGCCTTCTAAATCTTCTTCCTTTTTATCAGTATTTGGGCCATTTGGAGTTCTTTCCAGCTTAGGTGATTCAATTTTTGGCTTGGGTTGTGTTACGACGGGTTCACAAGTGTTATTCAACTCCTAAGCAAGGAAAACAAAATTGGTAATCAGGTTAACTCTGGTCCATCCAGTCATTTTCAATTATTTTCCTAAGACACCACCTGAGCTATTTATTTTTTCTATCTCAAGGAATTCAATTTCCTCATGACACTTGCCCAAAACTATGGCTAAAGTCTGGTGAAAACAACAGTGAATAATGTTCTATGATGAGTCAGGAACCTGGCAAAGTCCTCACATACTTCATTTAATCCTCACAATAATATTAAAAGGTAGAAATTATGATCCCCACCTATGAAAGATGGTTCAGAGAGGATGGTTAACTTAACCTCAAGATCAGGTAACCTAGTAAGCAAAGAACTGGGATTCAAGATTATAGCCCCCTGACTTCAAAGGCTCACAATTCTTGGGGCTCCTGGATGACTCAGTTGGTTGGGCTTCCAGTTCTTGACTTCTTTGCCACAGGTCATGATCTCAAGGTCCTCATCAGACTCCGCACCTTGGAGTCTGCTTGGGATGTTCTCTCCCTCAGTCCTTCTGCCCCTCCCCCTGCTCACATGCTTTCTCTCCAAAATAAATAAAATCTTAAAAAAAAAAAAAAAAAAAAAAAGGCTCACGATTCTTTAACTTTGTGTTTCAACATTCTTCCAGAGGGAAAGCATCCCTTGGTTTTCTTCTCAACTTTCTTCAAAGCCTCACACACTCAGCAAGGCCTTCCTTGATAAAATACCTGAGTCCTTTTCCAGTGCCCAGTATCTCCTAACCCTTTGACTACTTAATTTTTGCCCTCAGCACCTGACCTCATCTGATACACTTCCTCTCCTCGTTTGCTGTCAAGTCTTCCTCGAACCAGCAGGCTAACTGCCACAACGGCAGTGACTCAACAAATGTATTTGTTGAACTGAATAAATAATGAAAAAATGGAAATTTAAGAGAAACACATACGATCTTCTATATTTTGTAGTATCAATAATGAACTAATAAATCTGGTCTCAATCAGGATGAGGTTAAAGAATAGTCAAAGAAAGAGTTATATTTAAGGTTCACAGGATTGCAGCTTGAGTCCCTAAGGAAACACAGCACCAAACATTAGACAATACTACTTACCTTTATTTTTGCTTTAATTTCTTGAGCACGTACAACTGGATCCTGATCAAGACTCTTTTTAGCCTGAGCATTCATGATATTGTTCATCCACTCCATCACTTCATTAACAGACTTCTCAACCTTTTTCATCTCAGATTCATCAATATGATTATATTTTTCATCCTGAATGGAAAAAGAGGCATGGTCATTCGGTAGACTTAAGTATTTAAAAGTGGGGCACCTGGGTGGCTCAGCTCATGATCCCAGGATCCTGGGAAAAAGCCCCACATCAGGCTCCCTGCTCGGTGGGGAGCCTGCCTCTCCCTCTCCCTCTGCCCTACCCTGGGGCTCATGCTCTCGCTCAAATAAATAAATAAGATCTTTTTTTAAAGAAAGTATTTAATAGTAACCTCTAACCTGACCCCATTTCCCATGAAGTTCAAATCTATCTCTATACCAAATACAAATTTCTCATGTGTTCACAGTGAAGGTTCCTCAACTTAGTATCAGTTTGCAAAAATCTAGGGTAGCTTCCTTGCAACGCACAAAAAGACTTACGTTATTTCTGAAGTCTGCAGCTACCTTGGCATAGTGTTGCAGCCTCTGTCCCAGTTCTTCAAACATTTTTGGTCGTTCCTCAGCTTCTTGAAACCGAACTTTAACTGGAGTGCCAATTTTCTAAAACAAGATGTAATTAAATTAACACTTGTCTAACTGCATTTTGAAAGTTTGTAGTCTAAAACACAGGCACCACATCCTAGGGGGAGAGAAGGACCTACCATTAATTCTTCCAACTTGTCAACATATGCTTGTTTAGCTTGGTCCTCTCCCTCTTCATAGAGCCAGTTTTCAGTCTCCGTGAGCAATCTCAAAAAATTCTGGTGATCCTGTATATGGAACATTAAGAATCCATACCAGTGGCAACTTCACTTTAAATTCACAACAAGACGAGTCATCCTCAGAAGTGCTAAACACTAAGTCACCAATCTTATTTCTAAGAAAGGCACTCTGATTAGCTGGACTCTCTTTACTGAAAAGTATCAAGGAACAATCTACTAGTAAAATCTACTAGTAGATTTTACATGAGAGATTAACAATAATTTCTTGGCTTCTCTTTTACACGGAGACATTGTTAAGTCCGGTAAACCGCTTACAGACTTAACAATACCGTATCCCAGAGTCTACTTTTGGACAATCTATACACTGAAATGGAGTTATGGAAGAACAATTATCTTTCTGCTTTCCAAAGCAATTAGGTTTTGATGAATTAACTTTCTATTCACTCCCACAATTATCAAAGGGAAATAGGCAAGTTGACAATTCAATCACTGAACCTGAAAAGAAAAATCATTCCTAACCAATTCCCATAATGTATTTCTACTCTAGTCTTGGGAGGTCTACGCACCTTAGGTCATCTCTCCTTCAGAATTCCAACCACAAGAAATCCAGGAAATGTCAGGGCAGAGCCAAAAACTAATGCTTATTACAAGGTAGCCCAAGGAACTTAGAACTAAAATAGACCTCTAAGTTGAAATTCTTTTAACTTCAGAATTAATCCCGAAACCATCCCAGATTTGTATCTAGCCAATTGTTTTCTAAGCCTCATTTTCACAGTTCTGCTTCTGAGATTTACTCAGAGCCACACTGACTTTGGAAGCTTAGAAAAGAGCTAAAGGGAATAGTCTGCCTGATAAATTTTGGAATGACTGGATGAACAAGTCTTCCGGGATAAAACACTGACCATAAGTAACCAAGGGAACCAGAGTCACAATAACAACAACAACAAAAAAAAAAAAACAAGAACAAAAATGTAAGAATGGAAGTCTTTAAAACCGAGCATTTTCTCCTATTTACCTGTCTAGCCCACAACCCTTTAATGTCATGGACTCTAAAAATGTTTGATAGGTTCTTTCTTTTTGGAAAACTAAAAAGTCATTGGACAAGTTTGAATAAAACTACATATTACTACTGAGCCTCTTTCAGGACTATTTAAACAATTTCAAGTTTTCAAAAAGCTCATTACATAATCTAGTAGAGATTTAAATGTCAAATTTTACATGAAGCACTTTTATTATCTGAATGAAACAGAGCTCTACACATACCTGTTCACATATAAATTTTTCATATGGTCCACACAGCTTGTCCCTGAACTCATACACATACTCCTCCACAGCATTTTTAGCATCATTTCTTTCCTTCTCCAGTTTATCCTGCATGATCATCTTGCCCTGCCAGAAAACAGGGAAGATTAATTCCAGCCTTACTCTTCTGCTGTCTGTAACTAAACGTTAACTAGACTCTGCTTTTTAAAATCAACAATTATACCAAAAAAAAGTGTTTACAGTTCTAATTGATACCTCATAAGTTTATAACAGATCTTATGAAGTTCTTCATTTACTAAAATATACACAGTAGGTTGTGACTTTTTTCTTAATTACATGATAAATAACATAGCTTTTGCATCTCAGACTTAATACAAAGAAGAAAAAAATTCAATTCACTACAATTTTCTTTCCTTTTAGGTAGTTATATGGTTGTCTCCTATTGGGAGTAATATTGGCCAATATATAATGGTCACAGGATGCTGCAACTGTATTTGAAATCAAGGACTGTAAATTTATTTATCCACTTATTAATGAAATATTAATGAGGTGTAATTATTAAATTTCAAAACACAATGCTGCCATCTCAATAAAACAAAACTATACCTCAATTATTTCACATATTCTAGACTACAAAGAAGCACAGTGTATTTTAACAGAAAATTTAGTATGAAAAAAAAACATTTAGTGTGGCTTGAGGTACCAACTGTATTGCGCCCTGTCCTAGAACACAGTGGCATCCAATTTCTGTCAAGACCTTGAGCAATCAAGCAGAATGATCTAGAGTATAGATCTTTTCCATAAGGAGGCAAAAATATAAACACCCTTCTTAAAAAAAATTAAACTGAGAACCATTAGTTTTGGATTCCTCCTATTCTTAAAACTGTATACAACGTGGGGTATGGGAAAGAAGCACGGCTATTCCTCTATTAGGAGTATGGGTAACTGGGCCAACCAACTAAATAATTCCAGAATGGAAAATAATTACCTGAAGTACTTACCTCTGTCTCAATATACATGTTAAGAAGGTCTTTCCCTAATTGCCAGACCAAGTTGGCTTCAATAGGCAGCTCAACATTCACCACCTTTATTTTGGGCTTTTTGGCTTCTGGAGGCTGGTCAACTTTCTTTTCATTTGCCTTAGGAAGGGGTAAAAAAAAAAAAAAAGGAAAAATTCCTAAATCTTCAGAACAACAAAAAAAAATCTCCCTATCATACTTTCTAAAAATAAACTCCCTAATATCCTGAACTGGAGGAGTGCACATCATCTAATTCCCACCCACCCATTTTAAACCAGGCTGCAGCTACAACTTAAACATGTCATACTTTCTCTCAAGAATTCACCAGGATATTTTTCTCTTTGCATATTGAACTTAAATTTAATCTTTCCTGCTAAAACTTTTCTTCATACGTCTTTAATTTTTAAGCCTGTATGCAATGCCTAGGACTCCAAAAAAAAGTCTAAACTATTATTAAATTACCACATCTTTAAATACTGTCTAGAATCTAACTAACTAAAACACACTGTGACCAAAGGTAAACACATTAGGATCACTTCTATTCCTCCTTTATACTTCAGTCCCTCCATCCCAACCAGGTATTATATCTGGTTCAATTGCAATTAGCACTATACCGATGAGTGCCTTTTAAAGTTTCCTAATGAATTTGGGGATTCTAGACACATACAGATGTAAATGTATGTATACATATATAAATTATCTTTATTCCTACTATCTGCCTTGGAGTCATACTCCTTTTCTTAAGCAAACATAAGGTAAAAAAAGAGACAAAAGAATCTTAAAATAGAAAATGAAATGATGCAGCAAATGCTAACAGTTTGCTGCAGGTCTTTCAAAATATGTAAATACAGGGCTAAAGAAGTAAGTATCTCCCATGGCCTTTAATTTTCTAAGACTTTTCTATGTATTCCCCTTTCTACACGTTCCTACTAGCTGAGATAACAAAGAACACAACTTAGGAAACTCAGCTGTGGAACAGATTAGAAAATAACAAATGGGATAAACACACACCCTGAATGGCTGGGATAGTCAGATAGGAAGGACTAGCCTATCAGTACAATAAGCACCGCCACAGGATAATTCTGAGAAGTTAAAAACTTCAGAACTCTAGGCACTTCACAGAGGAAACTGGAGGACTTGAAAAAGGTTCAGTGGCTTGCCTAAAATGACGAAGACAGAGATGGGACTAGAACTCATGTTTCCCAGAGTTCAGTACTCCTAAAAGTCACAGGTTCAGTACTCCTTAAAGTCACAGGTCTCAGAAGTGTAGCCAGCTGTCTCACCAGCAAGGATCTAGTCAATCAGCCTGCAGTCCCAATCTCTAGCACACGAGAACCCCCCAATATACTGTGCATGCTCCGGGGCACACACCACAAGGAAAATGAACTAGAGGACACCCATCCCTCATACAACACAGGAGTACAACAGATATTTGGAAAACAAATGGATGACAGTACACACATAGCAGTTAAAGTCCGTGTAAGACTCTGACGGTACAACATTAAACCAACTACTGACTGAACCGATACATCACAAAATGGCACTCAACAAGGAATGGATGAAGAACCCTCCAAAGGGGTGTGTGAGAATGTTCCAAAGGGCTTGACACTGGCATTCCCACCTACAACTATGAACATGAAATGGTACTCCATGTCATGTTCCAGACAGGCACTGAGACTACCAGCAGAAGTCAGTTACTACTCAACACTAAGTGAGGGGAGGGACGGGACATTAAGGAGCTGTTCTGGCAAAGAAAGCAATGCTGCTCCACCATCATCATCACGGAACTCTTTACGGGGAGAAAAAAAGCAGCTTTCAGAGTCAGGAACTAAAGCTCATATTAGGATTCCCACAGGATCAATCAGGGCAGGAGATTAAAAACGAAATGTTTACCAAGTATAAAACAATTCTGTGATTCATCTTAAGGTAAGAGAAAACCAAACCACTAATGAAAGGTTAATAATTTACATGCAACGTGTACAAAGAGTGAAGTTCTGCAAAGCACAGAATGATCTGGAAGAACAATGTCAACTTCCCAGTATCTACACGATTATGAATTTTAAAAGGTTTGATTAGAAGCTGTCATTTTTCAAGGGACAAGCACAAATATTTAATTTAGCTTCTAATACATACTGTGGAAACATGGCAAAGAAAAATGACTTTGAAGTACAATCTGGTTATTAGCACACTATCATAATTAATTTAGTTTTGACAGGTGATTTGAGAGGAGAAAAAAGTTTACTAGACTCCTATAGCCCGTGTATTTATCACTCAGACTAATTCAAGTGAAAACTCCTCACATTAGCAGATACCTCTGACATTAGAGAAAATAAGACATGTCATGCATTCGTCTCTTGTTGCTTGGAGTGGCAGTTAATCAAGAGAAGCTATCGTGTCTAAAACAGGATATTCAATTCCCTTAGGTGGGCTTGAGTACCTCTAACTCATTTTAATTGATAAACACATAAAAAACTGAAAAACCAAAACCCTATACAGAATAAGGTAAGTTGGTGCTGGCTCTTGAAACTGCAAATTTAATGATATCATTAATGATCACATGTTGCAACATTGTCTAAAGGAATGAACTAGAAGAGTCACTCACTTTGTCAGCATCTGGGATTTTGTTTTCTTCAGAGGTAAGTTCAGGTGAAGGGGGAGACTGTGAGGTTTGTTGACCATCAGTTTGTACCTGGGGCTGTGTTCCAGCTTCACTGTTGTCTTGCTGGATATTTTTCTGAAATGAAAGCCCAGGCACAAAGGATGTAGAAAGCAGGTGTACTTATATAAATTTAAAAGGTTACAGGGCACCAAAGACAGTACACTCAATTTCTGAAATCTTAATAGGTGGGTGAGAAAAGATACTGGATAAAATCAAAATAAATACAAAATACTTGAAAACTCCTTACAACTCTTAAACCTGTAAGAAATTATTTGAATGAGAGCAGTTAATATTGTTAAATAACCAAGCAGTAGGCATTTTGATTGATGTGATGACAACCAAGAACTCTCCTTTAGGAAACTTTGATCTAGCTTTGTAGAGCTATAACTCGCAAAAGCACAAGAAATAGATTTACTCCAGGCCTCTCTCCCAGAAACAAGATTCCAAAACTGAAATTCACCAGCAGCCATCAGCAACATATCGCCATTTCAATGAACTGAACATTTGCATAAAAAAGCCAACGATCAGTCATTCAGGGATTCCTCATTTCAGCTTACAGATACCCAAGGCTCCTCCTGTCCCCACCTTCTTTTTGTGATTTAGCTATTTCCACTTCAGAAGATCTCAGGATAAAGATACATGCTATGTGTTAGTAGACCTCAATCCCCAATAAATCAGTGCTTGCTCTAGTCCTTTCCCATCTTTGGGAGAAGCCTGAAACATTCTCATTTAACTACTTTCTGTCCACCCTGAAGGCTCTCAAATTTTTCTTGCAGAGCTTCAAGAGTCTAAGGCAGACACTGAAATAAATATTCAGAAACAAGGCACTCATGATGTAAATATCCAAAAAGTACAAAGAGATTGATACAACAGGCATTAGAATAATGGGTGTCCATAGCCAAATGGAGAAGTATACAGCACTGATCATTTAACGCATCATTTTGCAATTTTTAAAAGTGAGAACAAACCTTAGGCTCAGATACTAATGTTCCTTAAATGTTCCAGGAATAATAAGGATACGAGCTGTCTGACCACAGGATACCACACTTTCTCACATCTTAACTAAAACACTGTTCACTTGCCTCTCCATTTAAGCTATTTCTGATCATTATCCAGAAGTAAACTCTAACAGCTAATCCATCTTGAAGTTTCTTAAAATTTTTCTGTACTCATACTAATTGGAAGAACGTGAACAGTAACAACTTTCTATATTCCATGCAGATAGTTCTCTTCCTTCCCTCCCACAATTTAACAGATCACGCAAATAAAAGCAAACAAGTCCTGAAATACCAAAGCCAATTTTGCAGTATTTTTTTAAAAATCAGCTTTAATATTTGGTATATATTCCAAATTTTTTTTGTCTTTTTCTTTTTTTCTTAATCATCAGTCAAAACTGCCTTCTCATATGTGGTCAATGCCTTTAACAAACAAAATTAACATTTTAATTAAATTTGTTACATTTTGTTAATTAAAATTAACAAAACAAAATTATTACTTTGTAATAATTACACTCTTATTTTGTAATGTGCCAGTTCAAATTAGCTACATAGAATTTAACGATAATTCACCAAATTCTGGGCCATATATATCATCACCTAGCAATGCTATCATCATTCCCCAAAATTCTAGTATATATGCTGCCGAAGCGAGCACGTCATTCCCCAAAATTCTAAATAAAATTAAGAAAAATGTGTTTGAACCCTTCCCTACTCTTTTCCTATAGAGTTAACTCAACTATATATCCCAACTCAAAGGCTTATCCACAAACTTACATCAGTGTCTGAGTTTTCTGCTGGTCTCTGATTAGGACATTCCATGTCTGCTTCAACAGAAGACCCTTCATTCTCCTCAGTTGGGATCTTCTCCACCATGGATGCTGTAGAGATGGTGAAAATGCCATGCGTATTGACTCGCACTTTGACTTTCACTCTCGATTTTTCTCCGTCTTTCTGAGCAGAAACATTCTGAACTATGAAACGGCCTAGAACAAAAAGAAATGGACAATTGTTGAAGTGAATCTAAATGTCTGTAAAGACGACAAAGCTTCAAAGTACTGCTATTCCCAAATCTTCCCATTTTCTCTACCAACTGAAATAAAACCTATCCTACTAACATAAAATAAACTTAGGTGTATGGTACTACTCCAATACTTGGAATTAGTGTTAATATCCTATAAAACCTTGAAAGGCATGGCACTTCTGTGATTGTTTTTATTTAAAACAGATTCTGTAAGACAGATGACAAGAAGTCCCTGCCTCCTCCAATCCTATTTCAATAAACATAAGCGCAAACTAAACATGAAAATCTGTTAGCAAGTGTAAGGCAGAGATCTCAAGTGATACTAAGCATTTTAATCCTACAGAGTCTTCAGGGAAAACTGTTTTCCTGAGGGAATAATCAAAACATTTTTCTATGTGTTAAGTAGGAGAGAGTCTGATAAAACCGGATGTCAAAGCCTGAAATTATAATGCAAAATACAGTAGTTGTAGTGCATTTCTGAGTAGGAGGTAAGAGTATGGACTCTGACCCAGTCTCTGGGCTTGAATCCTGGCCGTGTAACCCACTGCAAGTTATTTAACCTACCTATGCTTCTATGGATTGAGGTGATAAGTGTTTACAGTGAGCACATAAAACCACAGAACCAAGTGGTATATGTTAGCTATCATATCCACTAATAGCCTTATTATTCCAGAGGCCACTAAGCCAAAATTAAGTATTTTGAACCTAGTATGCGCAAAGCACTATATGGGATTCGACACCTTTATATTTAAGGTGCTGTTTACACAAACACAAGAAGTTACAGATTTAATTACCAGGTCAGTGAAAGATATTAGAATAGACATTCAATAATTACCAAATCACTGGGGCTCAGGAAATAATTACTGTTAAGACTCATTTAAAGAAACAGCATTCACTATGGGGTATCCGAGATGAGTTAGGAGAAAGAGATGTAAGATTGTTCTTTAAGCATGTGCAAGCTTTTTTATTTTGGCAATAACATTGATTTAATGTCGTACTAAAAAGGCTTGGATTTTATCCTTTGCATGATGGGGAACTAATGCATAGAATCCAACCTATTAAATTTTTAGTCTCTATTTAACAATTTCTCAAGCTAATTTCCTAGCAATAAATTTGTAAAAACAGTTTAAGAACAAACCAAAAAAAACAAAAACAAAAACAAAAAACAAAAAAACAAAAAAACCACACACACACACAACAACAAAAAAATCTCTTCTGTGTTGAACATTTTTGGTGTTAAGTGCTAAGAAAGAAAACACACTGGTCAGGTTAGACCTCTACAAACAACTTTGTTATGAAAAGGTGTGGGGTAACAGTGAGTCCTGAACAGATCTTGCAATACTGGAAAAGTTTTACCCTCAGCCTGGGAAAGACACATGGCCACTCAGGAAGGGATCCATAGCTCTCCCATAAATTTCCAGTTACTAAGAGTCAAAACAGATGGACAGCACCTAACCTCTCAAGGAAAAATGTACCAAAAAAGATGTACTTTTAAAAGAGATTACAATAGAAAGGTCCATTTGAGAAGCTGCTGCAATGGTGTCTGAGCCAGTTTTAAACTGGAAGTAACATTCCACCTAGAAGAAAGGTTAGTATTAAAAACAGGTGGCGATCCTTTAAGCAGAGACTGTATCAGGAGAAAAAAGACTGACATGTTTCAAGACACAAACACATGGATGTGACAGCAGCACTAAGCAAGTCATTTCATCTCTACAAGCCAATTCATTCATCAATAAAAGGAAGAGATTTCTTCATCACCATTATTCTAAATTGACAATGACTTTACATGGAATTATGTCCCACCCAACGTTACCGAGAAGAAAATTTTTTTACATTGGTACACTATGTCTTTCAAATTAATCGCTTACCTATTTTTGCTTCTGGATATGGAACTCCTTGAGGATCAGAATAGAAAGCTTCTAGCTCAAAAGGTCCCCTTCTCAAGAAAGTAAGAACTTTGGAGAAAGGAGCAGCATGGTTTCGACTAAATACTTCGTGGACCCTAGAGGAAAGGAAAAGGCATTCAGTATTCCAAGCGCTTAAGATTATAATGCTACACAAAACAGAATAAATGATCTGAAATCACCAATTCTACCTCACCATTTATTAACACCAAAATGAGAGAACTATTTTGATAGGTTTGGTTGTTCAAAGACTCCAATTGGACTCATCAGACCCTCAACTGTAAAAGTCATTTGTTAATTTTTTCTCCTTTATGTTAAAATAGTTATCTGAATAAACTTGCTACATACCCTTCAGTATCTTCTGAATCATGGTTCCACACCAGAGATATTGCAAAAGGAACAGCATCTGTGATGGAAAATTCTCTAACTTTAAATGCCGGGGAAAGAATTGCACACTTTAAAAGAAAAAGAAAGGATTATCATAATATCATGAATAATTGCACTCATCTTTTAATATAAAGCTCAATTCAAATTGGATGGTAAGTTTAAATTCAAATTCAAAATTGCTTACAGTATATGTCATCGTAAGTACAAAGAACAGAACATCTAAATACTATGCCAGTCACTAAATATAGACCAGTAATACAATGGATCTCAGGATGACAACTGTTGACCAATAACAAGTTTCATAGGAGCTTAGTTAGGGAAAAAAACCACTGGCCTTGCCAGGAATGCCCTGATAGCAATTTCAATTACAAGCTGTACCACTCTGGAGTCTGTGTGTGTTTCCACAAACAACTCTGTCCATATCACCTTTCAAATGTCTAAAAAACTTTTGAAAAAGATAAAACCCAAAATGTTCATATTTTCAGGTAATTTTATGAAGGAAACAATGGTAAATTCAAAGTTGAGGTGGAAAACACCCAAGTGACAGGTGGATTTAGAGAAGTCACATAAAACTGAACAAATACACAAGTAAAGTGAAAGTCAATCTCTGATTAGCACAGGATCCTTCAAAAGAAAGGCCAAAATAAGCTCTACTTCTAAAGAAATGATAAACTTCCAATGTTTTGGGGAATTAGAGCCTTAGTTAAGGAAGTACACTCCATTATCAAGGAAAAAACAGAAACAAAAACCCCAGATGCATCATGTGGATACAATGGACTACCAGCAGTAATGAGTACATATCCTTCCTTTTTAAAGGAAGGTATAGTCCTTCTAAAAACCTTTGTGTACAGAACCTCTTGCTGTTTTGTATTAAAAGTAACTGTGCTAGCTAGATTAAAATTTAAGCATGGTTATCTTGAAACTTTGGTTAAAACTACTTGGTGACTATAATATTATCCTAAAAATAAATACTAATTTCCTTATCAGCAACTTCTAGTTTTGGTGCTTTCACTTTGCCAAATGAACTTAAGCCTCTGAGTGGCCTTCTTACTTGATATGTAAGTTACAATCAGCTTGAAGGAGGAGGAAGAGCTGTTTCCTAAGACCACTTGTTAACTAACACTCTCAGCAAATTCCCCCCCACCCCGATCACTTCCTCCTTACACCACACTGCTGTTCCAAATGCCCTCTCTGTGCCTGGGAAGTACTGCTACCACCACACAGCTAATTCATGCTTGATTCTTGTGTTTCCTGGGTCTCCTCAGAGTCATGCCTGTTCCTGACCCACAGTTTAAGAAACAACAGCTGCAAATTTCCTTCCATCAAAAATTTCCTAGATGTTCCAGATCTGAAGATCCGTTTCCCCAGAGCCTTATGGCTGTTGTTTGGAAGTGCACTCCCTCAGGATAGCTAATTAGACACAGGGCTCTGCCTATTATACGACCTCATCACAGTGAAACAAAGCAGAAATGGTTAGAGGCATGAACACCAAGAGAAAAAAGGGCTGAGACAGCAGTACCTGTAGTGCACATCCTCTAGCCACGGCTTCATCTGCATTGAGTGTTGTGCTAATGTCTTTTCCAAAGAATCGGGCAATTTTTTCTTTCACAGCTGGAATTCGGGTAGTGCCTCCAACTATCTCCACAGCACTCACATCTTCAACTCGGAGCTGAGTCTGTTCCATCAGTGAGTAAAGGGGAACTTCTATCTTTTGCAGGAGGTCGGCACAGAGTTCTTCAAATTGTGCCCTTAGTAAAGAAGAGGAATGCTACTAATCTTTGGAAACATTATCTTAAAGCCAATATCCTGACCAATTTTTTAAAACAATATTAACCCAAAGAATTTCCTTTTCCTTTGACAACCTCAATTCCACATGGGTCAAGTTAAACTGTACTATAATCTGTAATTTTTAACATATATATAAATATACAATACAGGAACAGAAAAGAGATGGGGGAGAAAATTAGTTATACTGGTATTCTTGGAAAAAAATCACTTTTATATTAAGACTGCCATTTTATTCCTTAAAACTTTTTTGGTGTGTAACCATTATCACTAACTGGCCTAGAAATACTAAGAAATGATAAATACCAAAAAGACTCCACCATAAGGGCACCTAGCAAAGTGCCTGTTTTAAAAAAAAAAAAAAAAAAAAAAAAATCTTTGCATGGGGTGCCTGAGTGGCTCAGTTGGTTAAGCATCCAAATCTTGACCTTGGCTCAGGTCATGATCCCAGGATCGTGGACTGAGCCCTATGTTGGGATCCCCGCAAGGTGTGGAACCTGCCTTAGATTCTCTCTCTCCCTTTGCTGCTACCCCCACTTTAAAATAAATAAAAAATCACCTCTCTGCCGAAGTGACCCTAGTTTCTAATGATGTGAATAGTCCTAGCGACAGTAGCACACCCTCTTGAAAATGGAGGCCAAGACTCTCAACACCATAGCTAGACAGACACCTGAGCCATAGTTTCAGCAGGAAGTTTCTTCTATTTAATCAAGAGAATTCAAGACGCACCTGTTCATCTTTCCCGAAACATCTTTGTCATTCATAAAGCACTCGATATTCAGTGGTAGGTCTGTGCTGTTAGAACTCATTAACTTTTTCAATTTTTCACACTCTTGATACAGACGAAGGAGTGCTCGTATTTTGGATTTTGCATCCAACTTGTACTTAGTTTTAAATTCTGCACAAAAATGTTCCACTAACTTTTCATCGAAGTCTTTTCCTCCTAAGAAAGGATCGAAGGCTGTTCCCAGTACCTAATTTAGTTAAAACAACATATAATCTGGTTATTTTCATATTTTTAACTAGAATCTTAAATACTGCTACTCAAACAACTGAAGACTACAGATCAAGACTGCTACTTAAATTACAACATGAAATCCAAGTCAAGAGAAATGTTACTACCAAAGCCAAATGAAATGCTAAATCTCTGATTTACTTTTAATGATTACATAGGATAATCTTTAAAAAGCTGCTCTTTCTTAAGCCAGAATACTTAGAAGTATGCGAAGATAATTACATCATCTTTATAGAGAACAACTTTAGGAATAATTCTTTGTTAATATCGTTACCCCAAACTCTTCATTACCAAGAAGCAAAGTTAAGAAGCTCGGTTGATTGAAGTAAAATGATAAATACAACACATTTAAATATGTTTTGGTCACTGAGTTCTAATTTATGACTTTACCTTCAATTTTCCCTTGTTAAAGGCACAGGCAGACACTTGAAAAGCTGAGTGTCCCATATCAACAAAAACTACTATCCGAGGTTTCTCATCCAGGCCTGGAAGATCCTGCTTATAGATCCCGTAATTCAAAGCAACTACCAAAAAAATAAAATTAAATTAAATTAAAAAAAAAAATCAATCAATTCTTTGGTTCACATTTTCTTACAATTTCATCATTACCAAAATAATTACACATGCAGGAAACCTGACTATACCTCAAACGCTTAAAGGTGAACACATTTCTTTTATACCTGACGTCAAACTAATTTTCATGGCATCAGTAACTTGCTCCCTTTCTGATTTCCGAACAATGCTCTCTCTATTCACTTTGCAATGTATGAAGAGATACCACAGAGAAAATGTACAAGGTGCAAATACAATGAAATGTAATCACAAACAATAGCAGTCTCGTCACATAATACTTACATTTGAACCACAACCTTTGAGACTGCTTATCCAAAAAAATTAAGAATTTAATACATGACTACAGCAACTGCAGTTCCTACCAATTTCTTTTTAGATTCAACGCAAAAAGCTGATCTACCTTAAAGAGACTGTTAGCTTTTTCTGAACTTCTAAACCACTGTATTTCTAAATACATATAACCTTAAGAACACAACTTTATTGATACTTTTAGGAATTTTAAAACACATATTAGATGTGAAAGACATACATGTATTAGATATAAAACACGTGTATATTAGATATACACTGGAAAAAAGTCTTATTTGCTTTGTCTGAATACACTACATTGTATAATTGACCTTTTGTTCACCTGTAATCTTAAAAAACTAGTAAAGGCTCTAGGAAGAACAGTCATTGCTTTGCTTACCACTATATCTGTAAATACAATGCCTTGCAAATGATACAGTTTAAATCAATATTTGCTAGAATATGAATAATCAATAACTAACTGCATATATTCAGGAAATATAGAAGGGAAAACTTTTTTTTTTTTTTTAACTTAATCAATACTTATAGTCAAGGCAGTTGTAAAGCCCCAAATCTTTAGGTTTTGGGAAAACTTAAATATAAAAACCACATAAGGAAACAAAGAACTAAATTCAATACCCCTAATTCAAAAGATTAAAATATATACATAGAATTTAATGAAAACAGAACCATAAATCTGACAAAGTGTCAATTTCTCATTAGATAGAAGCATCTGAAAAGTTGGAATTCTTTAATTTCAAATCTAACCCTTTTTTTTTTAACTAGGCTACGTTTCTACAAGCACATGAATTATATACCTGATATGTCTTAACTCGAGTTTTGATAGTATATTCACTACTACACAAAAATAGTTCTTTTCCCTTACCAGCTGTCATGTCATTCATAAGTCTCAGGCAGTTTAGACCAACTATTTGTGCAGCATCTAAAACAGATCGCCTTTCAGCATCTGTGAAGAAAGAGGGAACCTACCAACAAGAAAGGAAAGAATTTTAACTTGTCTAAAACACACACATCCGAATTCCTCACAACCACTTATAATTAAATAAAACAGTACAGCTAAATAGGTGCCTAGCAAAGTTACAGAACATAAACAGAACTTCCAGACTTCATTTCCAGCAAGTTCCTTAACTTTCAGAAGAATAATTACTTTTTAAAAAAAATGTCCCAAAATTATATTATCAAAGTAATTTTTATTATAACCAAATTTTAACCCAAAATAAAAATCAGGAGTATTCACTAAGACATACTGACAATTACTTTTTTTTTTTTTTAAAGATTTTTTATTAATTAATTTGACAGAGAGAAATCACAAGTAGATGGAGAGGCAGCCAGAGAGAGAGAGATAGGGAAGCAGGCTCCCTGCTGAGCAGAGCGCCTGATGCGGTACTCGATCCCAGGACCCTGAGATCATGATCTGAGCCGAAGGCAGCAGCTTAACCCACTGAGCCACCCAGGCGCCCCCTGACAATTACTTCTATGTAATAAAAAGCTTCAGATGTAGGAAATACCATTTCGGAACCAGTCTTAAATTTCTGACAGCTGGAAATCACAGCATTAAGTCAAATTCTAATGTTAAATATAACTGAACTACAGGTAAATACTGAAGGAACTTAAAGATAATATGGAACTAATACTAGCATATGCAACTGCTCTATAGTTTTGCTATTCATTGCATTTAAGCATTAATAGGTGATGGGGTACCTTCTAATTCTATAGAACTGTTAAGATTACAAAAACATTTTTAGGCAAAGCCTGTTGATATTCTTAAAAGAAGGAAGAGCAAAAAACAGCTCAAGGGATGGGATGAAGTTTCTTATGGTGCGGACTTGTGCTTCCAGCTAGGTTAATTCTTTTGATCGCTTTCTAGGACAACACTCTAACTAGGACACTCTTCAGGAGGTGTGTCTAACAATACAGTCATAGAATCACTTAACTAACAAAGTACCGAAGGGAAAACTTAGTACAGTGGGCTTTCATTTTTCCCCCAAAGTATTTGTAGCTGCTTCAGAAAGAGAGGCAAGAGCAAAAGTGGGTCTGCTCACCTTTCAAATCGGAACACTGCTTTCATCAGTTTTCCATATTGCTTATTCAAAAAAAAAAAAAAAAAAAAGGAAGAA
This sequence comes from Mustela nigripes, assembly GCF_022355385.1. NCBI lineage: Eukaryota > Metazoa > Chordata > Mammalia > Carnivora > Mustelidae > Mustela > Mustela nigripes. Next base: position 12,871,994 of record NC_081571.1, read on the forward strand.
CCACTAACTTGTAACTTAATTCTTTAATTTTCCCAGAGATTAAATACTATTTTTCCAAGCGACAACCAGACAGTCTTATAGAACACCTTCTGTCTTTTCTGTCTTGCAAGGACAGTAGGAGAAATTTTAGGCCTCTGAATCTACTCTTCCATTTCCCAGGATATATTGCCATAAAAGCTTTTGAACCGTCTGGGAAGGCCATGCTGCCCATGTTATAATGCAAAGACCATGCAAGATGCAGGGAACTCCATCACAGACTGTCTTGGTCCAGGGCATAACCACAGAAGATCAAAAAGTGACCCTAGACATTTGGGAGAGAATTTCCAGCTGCCTTTTTGGTGTCCAAATAAAAGATGATTTTTGTCCATTTCAAATACACCTTGATAACCTACCAACTGCCCACTGAAGGTAGTGGGCTTGTCAGTGTTAAAAAATCTTCTAAGTTTTGTGATACCTAGGTGTCTCAGTCAGTTAAGTGTCTGCCTTCAGCTCAGCTCATGATCCCAGGATCCTGGGATGAAGCCCCATGTTGGGCTCCCTGCTCAGCAGTGAGTTTGCTTCTCCCTCTGCGTCTCTCCCCACTTGTGCCATCTCTGTCCCTCAGATAAATAAATAAAATCTTTAAAAATCTTATGTTTTATCACTACTAGGAGATGACATTATAAAACTTCTAATGAACTGGTTGTCAGCTGATGGCAGAATTCTGAAAATGTCCCATTAAGTATACAAATAGAAAATCTGTTCACTGACTGTATTAGAACATTCCCCATTCAGCCAACCAGTCTCTTCCAAGGAGCCCTAGAGGAGACTCTGATTTGCACCTCCAATCAAGAACCTCTGCAACTTCGGCTAAAAATATCACTCAAACATACTCTGAAATGCTCCTGAGTGCTATGCTAATACAGTCCAGTAGGATTTTGATCTCTAGTAATAGAACAGTTTTCACACATTTAATACTTAAGAGTAGCAAAAAAGGCAAATTAAAATAAAACACACTGCCTTGCTGAATTGTACTTACTGAAATAACACAATCTGTTACTGGTTTCTTGAGATTGTTTTCAGCAGTTTCCTTTAACTTCGTCAACAGCATAGCTGTTATTTGCTCCACACTAAAGAGATGTTCTTCATCCATGTACATAACCTACATTGAGGAAGAAAAATGTTTTAAACATTGTAGTACTTAAAACTACATGCTAATACTAACTTCCAAATATTATTACACATTCTCTTCCAGAAAACCTTTATTGTTACAACTGTTAGAAAAGAAGAAAACGAAGAAAAAAAAAAGAAGAAGAAGAATTAAAAAAAAGAAAACTTTTCTCTAGAGGTGAAGGGAAGGAAAAAAGCTAGGACAGATTTTTTTTCCCTCTACCCAAAGTACTAGTCAAAACATTACAGAAAGTAGTAAATTTCCACTCTAACTAAAGAGATCAGTGTAGCCATTATTATTTTAATGGTGACCCTAAGATAAAAATGCTTCTGCTAATTTAAAAATAGATTTCTGGTTTTGTTATACTACTGCTCTCCAAACAACTACAACTGGGCTGTCAAGGAATAGACTTTTGTATGATAAAATAACACAATTGAGATTTTTTTCTAACCAACACTAAGGAATCCTAAATTTTAACAATTATAAAGAACTTATGAGACATAAATTAAGTTATAGCAATATAATTTGAATAATTTTCAGGCATTAAGACATACCTACAGTTTATAAGAACTTGACAAAAAATAACTCATCTAATTAAGAACTTTAAATATTTACTAAGAATTAAGTGGTGTTTTTTTTTTTTTTTTCCTATTTCCAACTAAGGACTCTAAGGTTGACCAGTCCATATTACCTTTATTCCAACTCCACCATTTTTCATTGGAACCAAATCATAACTTAAGTTTTCCTTCTCCTTCTGAATGAAGGGGTCACTGAATGCTCGGCCATGAAACCTTTTGAAGTTAGACACTGTATTGTTTGCATGAGTGATTTGCTGCAAAAGAAATTATAAATTTAATTTTTTTTCTAATTTGAACACCTATCAGCTATTACAATTTTACAGAAAGTCAAATGTACAACCCAAACCATTAATAACATAAATAACCTCTCTGCAACCCCCGGAAAATGCCAGAAGGTAGGCAGTGAGAGGGAACAGGAAGCAATACTGTCACCAGACTTTAATTTTAAAAAAGATTTCAAAATCTGCAAGATAAAATAAAAGATGGTGAAACTATCACTAAAGCCCTGAACAAACCAAGAACTGCACCCCTTTATTTCATTTCTTTTTCCCCACTAAACTTTTAAGTTTTATACCCAATGAATAAATAAGATCTAGAAGCACTAGAAGTCAAATTACTTAAAAAAAAAAAAAAAGTGAAAAGTTGTTACAGTCTAGTAAATTGCTAAGTGGTCAGCACAAACATTTTGTGTTACAAAATACATGGGTTGGGACAATAATGGAACATTAATTATCTATACCAAAAAGAAAGAGGCAAGGATAATTCAAGAAGTTTCTAAGTGACTTAATGCTTTCAACTGTGTATTTTTGATGATTAGGCTCTGGATTGAAAAGTCCCACACTTCAGTGTACTTCACTCACAGAAGTCAGCAGTGGGAACTTTATTTAAAATACATAAATAATTCAAAGACTAAAAACTGAGGCTTCTGAAGTAACGAAAATCCCAAAACAGTTTCCTGTTTTTCTCTGCTCCACGTCTTTTAAAGGGAGGAATACAAGTTGACAGCACTAGTTTTTCAAACAATACAGAACTGAAGCATGTACTAAAATACATTTATATACTAAAATATGACTTAAAGTATATCCAGTAACTTAAAGACTAGATCTGAGCCTCAACTGATTCTCCTCATATAACTACAAAAGACTGCCATAGTTTTAGGTCTGAAATTATCAATATTCTAAATGGCCATATTCAGGAAGATAGTTACTTCACTAACGTGTTTCTTTCGAGTATATTATTTTAAACATACAGAGCTATTTTTCTCTCCCTTGTTTTCTTTTGTATCTTGTATCTCTTCCAACTAGCTTTACTGTAGCATTTCAGGGATTAGAATTTTGTTTCTCTTTCAGCAATGTTATTTTCTGTATTTAAATGAACTTTTCCAGTTTCTCTTTAAAAGCCTCTCAGAAGAGATTTCATATTTCATGTTCTTTTGCTTTAATTTTTCCTCCCCAACCCTATGGGCTCACCAGTTTTAACGTGAGGCCTACATGGAAGGGGCATACATAAATTTTCTATCACATTAATAACAGGCAAAATTAATTTCAGTAACTTATTTTAAAGCCTAATAGATCTAAAATACTATCATTTCAACATGTATTCAATATAAAATATTGAGGAGATACTTTATTTCAAGACTTCAAACTCTCATGTGTATTTCATACTTGCTCCACATTTGTACATTTCAAGCATATCTAATGGTTACCCTTAAGACAGCACAGGTCTATATAGAACATGCTCCCAGTCTTCATTATTAAATAATCTGAAAGTGCTTCTAAATACAGAACTTCTAGAAGGAATCTTTAACTCTTAAATATACAAGAAATTCCACATGAAAGAACTTCAAGTGTCTTATTTGTAATTTTTAAAAATTAGATAAATTACAAGGTGACAAAATTACTAAAAATTAAGGTTGGCAGATTAGACTGTTAAAGTGGTTCTTAGGAGAAGAGGCAAGCAACAGAAGGAAAAATCCCCATGTAAAGGTTCATAAAGAATACCTGCGTTACATTTCTAAAACTCAAAAATATGTAGGCTTAGATATTTCATATTCTTGTATGCCCTTGAGATTTTACCTTCAAAGACTCTCCCTTTAAAAAAATGACCAGAATTCTCTAAAGAACATACCTGATTTTTGGCTGCAACTCCAATTGTTCTGTTTTTTGATCCAAATGATATGACTGATCTAGAAGATATACAAACCACATGTCTCAAAACTGTTAAAAGGCATAGGGGCAGACATCTTTAACTGACAAGAAAATATAAAATTTCTTACCCACAGCGGGTGGTGGGGTGGTTTGAGGACAGCATAACTATAGCACAAGTTTTGGTCAGATACTCAGTGGAAGTCTGCTTAATTGCTACTCTGAGAATCCAATCTAGGTAGCCATCTTACCTAAAAAGTCTGCTCTTGGTTCAGGGGGCATTTTCCAATAGCTCAAATACCAATATAACTGTCCAGGTCCCCAATTATTAGGAAGTGCACATGAACTCTGAAAATACTTTGAATAAAAGGTAACATTAACTTGACCTTAGATACATGATTAACAAAATATATGGTGTTAATTTCACTTCTCGGTTAGCAACTCTGTACAAATCTAAGTTATCACTGTCATACCCACTGCTGTTCTGATACACCATTGGCCTCTTTAGGATCCAAAGGTTTATATAAACCCAAACAAGAGGGCCTGGAGGTTTCTGGAGTTTCAAAGCTCAAGAGAGGGTCTTATAGGGAAGACTATACTTGATGAAACCAAGTAAGAATGACACAGAGCAACTACCACAAAAGGAGGTAATAATTAGTTACATTAAGTCAGCCTTGAAGAGATGAAAAACGACTTCTGTGAGATAACCTTCTCGGCAATAGAAATGGAATGGTAGCACAGAGAGAAACTCAAAGTCTTGTCAGGAGGAGGTAAGCAAATTAGGTTTTCAATCAGAGTGCAGGTAGGAGTAATAGATGAACAAAATGGGAATATGCTGAGGGCATTAAACACCAGGCTAAATCAACTTTAAATTGGCTATTAAGGAGACCCCTAAACCTAAATTATTTGAGCAAGTACTAAACAGCATTCTAAAAGCCAGAGAAGTGTTCAAGCAAAGGCCAGACTCTTCCAAAAAAAGTTTATCATTCTAGACTCAGAGTAACTATTCACTTGCAGAACGACTGAACTCATTTTCCACACTGAAATTAATACTGCCAACCCAGAGGAATCAAACATCTATTCCATCTAAAGATTAAAGGGCATTCCAATGCTGCCCTCTGCTTACCCTTTATAAGGACATATCTGTTGTTTCTAGTTTCACAATGGTCACTACAACCACATACACATTTTGTTCCTACTCTCATCTGAACAGCTTTTCTTCCTTTTATTGGATCAAAGAGAACAAAGATGTAAACTGTACCTAAGCATGAAAGCCCAACACTCTGTCTTTCCTACTATACTCCAATTACAGAGCCTTTTACACAGCTGAAGAACAGACTGTAAATTTGCAAATATGTGAAATCATGGAGTAAGTATTCCCAAGGCTATTCACTGTCAAATATTTGCCCATTTTCTGATTTTCCATTCACTTTCAAAAATAGCCATCTGTACTCAAATTGTGACATATACAGTCATTCTACAGTCATTCGTTGTACATTCTACAGTCAGTCATTGGGCCTTAATGTCTCATTCTATGCTTTTTATCTTGGATTTAAGGCACTTAAAAAATATCTACATTAATTTCCCCGAGAAGTAAGCAATTGTTTTCATTAACATACATGCAGACATGTTTCATGTATTAGCTTCAGAAAATAAGCCCCTCGAAAAAGTTGCTTTAATAAAACGTTACCTTTGCCCACCTCCTGCCGCTATAGAATATGGTATTTAATTCAGTGACAACATTTATCCCCGAGTTCTAGCACAAAACCGTGCAATTCTCATTTTATCTCCTTTATTTAAACGGGGCAAAATTAATAAACTAAAACACGATTTAGGATTCCCCTCGAATGGCTCTCATAAAACGAGGAAAAGGACGTTTACATCCTCACAAATGATCCCAGGCACTAAGGCTGACAGCGTTAGCAACCACAAGTGCGCAAGAAGAGAGGGATCTGTGAAGGGAGTGATTCTCTGGTCGCTAACAACAGTCCACCCGCTCACTGGACAAGCAGCAGCGCACAGGCTCTGGAAGCTTCCAGTTCATTTCGAGATTCACGATGCGGAAGAAAAATGCTCAGAAGCCCCGCATCTGCGGTGCGCAAAGATCTGCTCGGAGGGAGGGGGACAAGCTGGGGGCGGCAGAGGCAGCTCAGAGAAGCCACATGGGGAAACGGGGGCGGCCGCGGAAAGGGCGAACAGAGGCTTGCCAAGAAAACGAATAAAGTCGCGGGCCTGGCAGTAGGAAGACCGACCCCGAAGCGACGACCCTGGGCCACTCCACTCTAGGACTTGACTTTGGCCCCGTGAATCGCCAACACCCCCACCCTCCCCGCTCCTGGCAAGCCCCCACCCCTACTCTTGGGCAAGCGCCCTGCCCTACGCGGCCGCCGGTACCCAGACCCTACGGAGGAGCGCAGCACTCCGCACGCCGCCCTCCGATCGGCCCGGCGCTCGGAAGCCGGCCCGCAAGCCCCGGGTCCCCACGCTCCCCAGCCCCCGCCGGCTTTCCCTCCCCACTCCAGAACCCTTCCTAGCGCCCCCGCAGGCTCCCACTTACGGGGTGCACCGGTCGCTGAACTCGTTGGCGATGGTCTCGATGCCCCCGGCCCGGGCCACGGCAATGTAGCAGCTCTGCGAGCCCACATCCAGCCCCACCACCGACATGGCCGGCTCGCGGTCCGCCTCCGCCCGGGCTCTGGGTCTGGGTCTGGGTCTGCGTCCGCGTCCTCCGGCCGGCCGCCCGCCCGCCCGCTCCTTCCGCAGCCGCTTCCTGCCCCGGCCGCGCCCGGCTCCCGCGGAGTCCGACCGCTCCTCTGTGACTCGGGCGGACACACGGACAGTCGGCCTGGCTGGCGCCTCCGGCTTCCCGGGGACAGTGGCAGCTCTCAGAGGACCAAGCACGGAGGAAGGCGGCCAACGGTCTCCGCAGGTCGCTCCGCAAGCTCGGGATGGCAGCCTCGATCCGCACCCGCAGCAAACCGGCGCGGCGCTGACTACCGGCCCAGAAGGGGAGGTCCCAGTTCCTCAGCCTTATGTATCGTACTGATCAGAACTTTCCAGAATCTGCGGCATTTACTCACCGGCGCCTCCACCGGCCCCTCCACGTGCCACTTCCGCTTCCTTCTTCTCGAGCCTTCTCGAAAGATTCTACCCAATGGGTGGCTGGTCCCTTTGGGGACGGCCACGGTTGCCATAGTGGCAGAAAAGCCGCTCCGACGCGATTGGCTCAAGCCCGCCAGGCTGACCCACCTACGTCCCCGCCCGCCCTAGCCACGGACTCTTCGGTGTCCCAGTAAAACAGACAATGAAGAACGGAAAAATGGAAAATCGTAATCCACAATTTACTAGTGGGTGATGGCGTCCGACCCTGGGGAGGCTGATCGGGCGGAGACAAACCCCACTTCTGCGGAGACCCTAGACCCCCTAGACCCTGAGGAGGCCGACCCGCGGTTCACAGAGCATGTCGGGAATCGTAGTCCAGCTTGGGAGATGGAGTGCGCCTTGCGTGCTGGGATGTGTAGTCCCGGCCGCAGTGCGTGTCGGGACCGGCTTTGTCTGGGGAGACTCGCGGGAGAGGCTGGGTGCTGCTAGTGCTTTTGCGCGCGTTCTCCAGCTGCGGTGTTTTGTTTGCTGTTTGTTTTGCGTTCGCTTCTGTTGTTGTATAGGTTACGCCACAACTGGAGAATTATGAATTACAAGAGGGAACTTCCGCTTAAGGCGCTAATAGGCGCCGTGTGTGTGTTAAATATTCTTGTATTCGTCAGCCCGCAAGGTAGTCTTCGGTGGAACAAAACGTGGAAGGTTTTTTGGTGGTGGTACTGATTTTTTTAAGGGAAGCATTTTTAGATGTGGCGTAATATGGAAAGCTGTCTGTAATATCACTTGGTGCTTATTTTTGATGTCTGTCTTCAGCGGACCTTGTTCTACTCTCACTCCTAGCCATAAATTATTTAAGTTTTGCTTCTCGGGTTGATCAGAAAAAAAACTTTTGTTTCTTTTCCGGAACAGGGATGTTGCAATCAACTTATTTTCGGTAAAGAGACAACTATGAAAAAAGTTCGCACGCTGCTGCTATTGTCTAGTCTTTTAAACACTTAACGTGTCTTTCAAGTTTTCCTGATAGCTCTCTGATCACTCACCCTAAGGCACAGAGAAATACGAGCACAGTCCAAAGGTGTGTAACTGGATAAGTTAAGAGTGTGACCCAAAGATACAAAAATCTGTCTCTGAAGAGTATGACAACTCTTAGAAGGTTGTATGAGAGACAAGTCTAGGAGGCCAGCTTTTGTTACACGTGAAGTAAATTATATGTGTTTTATGATGGCTGGCCTGGCGCTTAGACAAGCTAATAAACCTTAAAATGCTTCATTAGCTAACTAAAGGTGATTGGATCCTTACCTTTGAAAATATTGGTAGCTTTGAGGATTTTTGTTTTGCCTTACAAAAACTTCCCTTGCCTCCACATTGTTTGCATAAGAAAATTTTATATATTACCATCCATGGAATCATAGCATTTTTGAACAGAAATAGAACTTTGAGATTTTTTTGGTCTTCTCACATTTTTGTATATGAGGAAACTTATGCAGAAAGGAGAAAGGAACAGTTCTTGGTCTTTAAAACTAGACAGATTTGAGTCAGTTTCAAATCCTGGGCAAATACAAAGATAATTTATAGCAGGGCTTCTAAGATTTCATGGGCTTTAATTCTGTCTTTAGACTTACTATTTTGCCAGCTGTGAGGCCTTGAGATAATTACTAAGCTTTCTTGAGCTCCTCCTCATAGGTTGTATATAATGACTGAAACTGTATATAAGCCACCAAACATACGTCACAATTATGTGATAGCTGTGTAATCTTCCAATTCTTACTTGGGCCTTGGTTTCCTCATATGCAAAAATGGAGATCATACTATCACTTGGAAGTTTGGAAGGATCACATATAAATAAAACATCTACATGGTAGCAGGCACTCAAATTGTAGTGACAATAATATTCAAGAAAAGTCAGTATCAGAATTTATATCTCCACTCACACTGCTGAGTGAATGCTGAGTTCTACATTTTTTTTTCTAAAGATTTTATTTATTTATCAGAGAGAGAGAGGGGGGCAGAGAGAGTGAGCACAGGCAGACAGAATGGCAGGCAGAGGCAGAGGAAGAAGCAGACTCCCCGCTGAGCAAGGAGCCCGATATTGAGCCCGATACGGGACTCGATCCTAGGATGCTGGGATCATGACCTGAGCCGAAGGCAGCTGCTTAACCAACTGAGCCACCCAGGCGTCCCTGAGTTCTACATTTTTGTAACCCCCTTTTATTTAACCTTATCTAGCATTTTATATAACCTTAACTAATTATTGGGACAGGTGAGTAGGGGCCATATGAACTACCACATTTATTACCTAATTAGATAATGCTGCATTTGTTATCTAATTAGTATCCTTATTTTTATTATTTTATCATATTTTATTTGTTACATTTTTAATACACATAATTTCTGACACTATGTGTCATAGTGTCAGAAATTTTAGTATGAAACTAAGAATAGACAAACGTAATCCCATCACATCATTGGTATGTAATTATGGAGCCCAAAGTAAACAAAAAATTAAGGTAACTTCATCTTAAATCTGCTAGCTGTTATCATTGCAGTTACTGGGGGGTTTTCCTCCATATTTGTCTTGGAGAACGAGAGAGTCCTCAAAATCAGAAGCAGAAACCGCTCCCAAAGTAGAATAAAACAAAAACGCAAAGATAAAAGAAAAGCCCAAACCAAAATGCCATTAAAAGTGATAATGTGCAGTCAATATAAAAAAAATTGTGATGGGCTTATGAGGAAGGAAGAGATGGTCAAAACCGTGGATATGTAGGTAGAGTAATGAACTTGGAAGTGCTCAGGATCTTCAGCTTTTGGTGTGAATCAGTATTATTGTGGCAGCCTCCGTTTTCAGCATGGTGTCAGGTGCTGGGGGTTACAGAAGTAGATAAAACTTATTCTAAATCAAGATGAGTTTTGTATAGCTTCTCCAGTGTACCCATGCATCCAAACGCTCAAATATCTGAAATCTCATCCATTCGAGTTTCTTTCAATATTTGCTTTCTAAAGGATTTTTCCCATATATTAACTTGAAAATTATTCTTTGAAAGCTTATTAGTAAAAAAAAATTTTAAAAAGCTAATTAGTTTTGATAAAACCTATTTTGTCTTCATTTTAAGTGACATTAGAAAGAATGATTACCTGAAAGTAGGAATGCATGGAAAAATCCTTAAGGAAATACTGGTTTTTTTCCCCAACCTAAATAGAATCACCTTACTTTATAACAAATGTAGTTCACAAAAGCTCAAATTAGAAGATAATGTAACTATCTGCCCCTCCAAGCTTACTATGGACCACTTTCCCCTTGGCACACCATGGCCTCCTGACCCCATCTCAAAGCTTTTGTGCCCCTTCCTTCCCCAATCGCCATACTCTTCCCTGGGCCCCTCACTAGGCCAGCTCCTTCTCATCCTCCAAGGCACAATTTGAATCTTTTCTTCTACAGAGAAAGTTTCCGAAAGTCACCCAGTAAGTACCTCAATCTTCCCACCATTTGTTTAATTGTTAAGGAAAAGCTGACGCCAGACCCTGTGCCAAGGGTAGGCACTGGTTGGCTTAAGCCAGTCTGTACTTTCCATTCCCCTTCGCCGCAGTCATTGGTTCAGGGGTGGGCACGTGACCTACACAGTCCAATCAGGTGATTCTCAGTGCTATTGCTTAGAGCACTGGGATGTGACTGTCTTTTTACCTGTGTGCCCCATTGCCTTCCTTGAAGTTCCATTTTGTGAGGTTATGAGACCTCATGATTAGAGCCAACCTTACTGCCATCCAAAAAAAGAAGCTGGATTTAGAGACTTGGATAGAAATTGGAGCCTAGGCATTAACCCAATTCTGAGACTCATCCTGCCTCTGGATTTAAGTGAAGCCACATTTTTCCCAAATCACCTTGAATTGGGAGTTTCTATTATTCAAAGCTAAAAACATCCTCACTTACTCAGCAAGGTAGGTCTTCCTTGACTATATTATCAAAAGCATCTTCTAGTTATTCCCTATTTTTATTTATTTACTTCCTTTGCCACATGTGCCAAACTCTGAAATTATGTTGTTTATCTATTTAGTTATTTGTTTATTCACCTATTTCCTCTCTAAATTGTACGGCTCAGGAAGGCAGTGATCTTGTTTTTCTTCTTCACAGTGCCATAATACATGCTCAATAAATTTTTGGTGAATGATTTGGATGATAGAAATATATCACAAACTTACTGGGGAAAAGGGACATTTGTCAGCTTTCCTCTAATACAGGGTTTCTCAGGCTTGGCACTGTTGACATATTAGGCCAGATCATTCTTTGTTGTGTTTGGGCTGTCCTAGAGTGTTTAGCAGCACCCCAAGCTTTTACTAGTAGCAGAAAAAAAGCAAAAGTGTCCTTGACTGAGAACCACTGCTATGCTATCTGTAAGATTTTATTTAAGCTTAACTGGCACAAATAGAGCATAGACATTTTTGAGAGAATATAGTGTGATGTTTGATTCTGAAGCCAGAGGCTAAGAGACGGGAGAGCCATAACTTCACTAGGAATAAGACAGCCAGCTCCATCCTGTGTTCCATGTAGTAGGTGTGGAGGGATGGTGTGCCTCCCAGTTAGCTACAGACACGCTTGTGTTGTGAACACTTGCCCTGCCCATTCCGAGGAGTTGATTTTGACTGTGATTGAGAAGTACTTTTGTGACTATAAATTAATTCGGATGAATATATGTAACTCACCACTCTTCTTTGCCTTATTTTTCCCACCTACAGACTAATAGAATTCCTGCTCTGTTCCTGAAAATTACTAAGCAATTCTTATATCTATCGTTACCTTAACCATTCTGTGATAGTAGAAATAAGAGATTTCATATTTGGATTATAGTGATCATTTTTGCTCTACATAATATTCTGATTTTTCATCCTGAAAACTAAATTTGTAGGCCAGGAATAGGTTCTTCTTCTTTTTCTCTCTCTCTCTTTTCTTTGTTTCTTCACATTTGAGAAAAAAGGAAAGGAAGAAGAATTAGTATCCTGTGTCTTCCCTTTTCCTGAGCTATAATGGGGTAAATCCAAAGTCCTCGTACACAAAGATGAGTCAATTCACTACACAGTATTTGGATTTGCCCTGTTGAAAGCAAGCACCTCCATTTCAGTGGGAAACAACCACCAAAGTGTTAATGTTTTTTGGGTTTTTTTTTAAAGAAATCAGGTAGATTCTGAGACTAGCATGTGTCTGAATTCCAGGGATGTCAGTGTTTTTAATGGACGCTACTGCTAGATGACAGCTTAGGTTGATGGAACCCATGTATGTATATTCAGTTTCCCAAGTGAATTAATAACCCAGTAAGGAGGGTGGGAGTGCTGGGATAAATAACATATTCAGGATTTGTTTTCATGGGGCAAGTGGAACTGTTATTTCATCTGTGCAGCGTGAAATGAAATCCCTCTCTCTAGATCCTTCAGGAGAGTTGGCTCAGATCTCAGAAAAAAATGGATATAATCACAAAAGGTCAGTTGTCTAACGGTGGATAGCTAGAATAATTGGATAAGAGAGGGACATGAGAACTAACAGTCATGTAAATTAAAGTTGCTTTAATGCCCCAACAAAAAAGGAGAAATAGCAAAAAGGAAGCAGAAATTCTTGCCAATTCTGAGTAATGAGGTGCTCCACAATAATAGCACATACCTTCCAACTGCTTTCTATACCAACAAACATAAGGCTTAAGATATGTTATGAGTAAAGCATTGAAAAGGCTGTATCGCTCCAACCTCCCCAAGAGGGAAAAAAACAAAATTACTGTTAGGAACCTGATATTGCTGACTAACAACCCTGAAACCAGGTATTTGAATTGTGGTAGACTAAGCTTGTTTCCTGAGGAAGTTTGTGTGTTATTTTTCATTTAAAAAAGTACACTCCACAAATATGTTATTGTACTTTATTCTATATTTGCAAAGTCTCCCTTCTGAGAAGCTGTTTTTAACTTTTTGACAACGTAAATTTCTTCTCCTTTGTCTCCACTGGAAGGAACAGGGTCACCCCAAAACAAAGGGTCAGGAATGTCTATAGTTCCTAACCCCTGCCTTTTTATACCTGCCTCCCGCCTCCTCATTTTCTACTGGTTGTGTCTTATGTGGCCCAAAATGCAAATCCCTGACCTGCCTCTGCTAAGGTTCTATACATAAGTATGTTTTGCTTTTATCTGTTTTCTCTTTGACCTTCCAAGGCCTGAGAGGCCTACCTGCAAAAAACAGCCCGGGTCCCGTTTTATATCGAGTGCAAAGCAGTGAAAAAAGGGCCTCTTTCTCCTAGACCAAACCACTACAGAACTTTTTTTCCTCTCGTCCTGCACTGGCCTTGCTGGATCTCCAGTGGTAAGATCATTGGATCTCCTCCTATGGAAGAGGAAGTACCAACTATGCTTATTACCCTTGGGGGACAGAGATGAAAGAAGAGGGCATTTTTGCTCCTTTGGAGTACAGGAAGCCCCACCCTTATGACTGTGACCTATGACCTGTCCTTGAGGATCACATTTGTCCTTGAACAGAATGCTTCCCTGGGACAGAATTTATACATAAGAGAATGTGGGGATACTTGGGCAAGGATGGTAGGAGGAAGACTGTAATATTGAGGAGCACTCGAATCCTTTCCAAGAAAGAGTCCAAGGACCTTGTTGACTTTTTTCAATAGCAGTGGATGTCTAGGAAATTAACCGCAATAAAATAAAACCAATATGGCCCAAACTTGGTGCTTTAAATATGTCCTTTAGTTTACATAATTAAAATGCCTATTAGCCCTCAGCCTGATCTGCTTTTTTTCTAATAAGTCAACTTTGCACCTTGCTTAGTACAGAGTGGCACTTGTTATTACCTACAGGGGATGAGCACCTTCAGCGGGCAAGACCTTCGCTTTGTACGGAAGACATGCTGGCGATCACCCCACGCCTTGAGCAAACTGAAGGGGATGCAGCTCTTAGAACCCAGCGTGGTAAGGTTCACGGCGTGGACAGCAAGGTTGTGAATTTGCCTTTACAGTGAAAGTCAATCCACCAGCCTCCGTGTCTGGAATCGGATGGATCTAGGTGTAAATCCTTGCATCTGTAACATCCCTTGGGCAAACTACACCTGAGCTCTCTGAAATCTTACCTGTGAAATGTGGATAAGAAATCCTCCTGCATCCTGGTATTGTGGGGACCAGGTAATTCAATCATGCATAAGCAAAGGGCCTGCCACAGAAAGGGAGCATGATGGACAATGGTTAAGACTATTACTGCTTTGATCACTTAATCACCCACCACACCTCCAATTAGCTTTGTTCCCTGCCTAATCCTCTCCCAGTAAGATAACCTGAAACTCTTTCCTTATCCTCACCTTTCATAGTGCACTACTCATACTGCTTAACTGCTTAGGCAATCAACTATCCAGATTTCAAAACATTAGATGAATCTGTGTTAATACCCTTGCAGATAATTCAAAATCAGAGAATCGGATTGTAGCGGGGAGGTTAAAGTGCATCCTCTCTGTTTTGAGAGATTCTTAAAAATATTCTGAATACCACAGATCTTAACTTTGTCCTTGTCCTGGAAAGATTAATTTTTTTTTTTGAAAGATTTTTTAATTTGACAGATCACGAGTGATCAGAGAGGCAGGCAGAGAGAGAGAGAGGGAAGCAGGCTCCCTGCTGAACAGAGAGCCCGATGTAGGGCTCCATCCCAGGAACCTAGGATCAGGACCTGAGCCGAAGGCAGAGGCTTTAACCCACTGAGCCACTCAGGCGCCCCTAACTTTATTTTCTTTACCTTTACTTCTGTTATATTGTTCTTAAAGCCCTTTACTGTTATTTTATCATGCATTATGCTTCTGTTTAATGGATTGCTACAGAGATATTGTACATTTTCTAAAGGACTAATCTAATACCATGCACATAATGGACTAGACAGCCACCTGTGTTTGTTCGGCTCTGTAAGTTTCCCCCAGTCTAGGCATTCACCTAGTCATCCAACAAATATTTGTGGGATTCTTTCCATGGGAAGTCATATGTAAAATTGTTACAGTTGATTCAAAGATTATGATCAACAGAAAAAAATTTGCCTACCTGCTGGGGTGAGGGATATGGTGAGGAGGAGGTAGAAGGCTACAGGGAGGTGTAGGTGAGGTCTGGGCCTGGGGGCCAGAGAGAGCTATATTCAAATCTTAGCTCTCTCATTATAACTGGGTGACTTTGGGAGTAGCTTAAGTGCTCTGAGCCTCAGCTTTCCTCTGCAGAATGTGGATCTACCATAATTCACTCAACATGCAGGACCAAGCAGGGCTAGGTATGCCTCCAGGTCATTTACTTACTCTGTCTTGTGAAATTCTTACCATAGTGCTATAGTCTTCAACAAATGTTATTTTATCTTCTCCTGTCCTCCTAATTCATATATTCATTTAATAAACTTTGGGCCACGCCCTGTGCCAGGAAGCACCTTTTTGCCGCTTCCAGCCGGCGATGGGAAAAGAATTAGGCACAAACAAGTCAGCTGCAAGAGACTGGGAGCAGGGGACAACAGTCAAAAAAGACTCCTGCCACGAGCAACTCCACAGTCTCACTTTTATTAGATAGGAACAACAGCCAACAGAAGGACCGATGAAGGTCACACGTTAGTCTCATCTTGCAGACAAGCAAGGAGGAAGATAAAGTTTATAGTTAAACAAGCACATTCAAAGGACTCGTCTAACTAATAACGGGCGCTTCTGGGAAATGAAAGGAGCAACAACGGAAAAGGGAAGCAGGCGGTTTTCGTTTCACCCTGAGCTGACGGGGCCGTTCCTGGGTGCTTGGCTTCCCTGAAGCAGGCGGTGTTCCGCCCTGGGCGGGCCTGGCGTTCCCGGCTGCCCAACTTCTATGAAGGGGCGGCCTTCCGCCCTGAACGAGCCGGGCATCCCCAGCTGCCCAGCTTCACAGTCGTATATCGTCCTTCTCCCCAAAGACCTGTTGCCTGTATATGTTATTTCTTTTTTTTTAAATTAATTTATTTGCTTATTTTAAATTTATTTTTTATTATTTTCAGCATAACAGTATTCATTAGTTTTTCACCACACCCAGTGCTCCATGCAATCCGTGCCCTCTATAATACCCACCACCTGGTACCCCGACCTCCCACCCCAGTATATGTTATTTCTTAAGGACATATCTAAATGTGCTTGGCAACTAGTAAAATCCTCCCAGGGTTACAGTTGAAGTAACATATCGTTCTGAGGGGCAGCAGCACCTTTTAATGAACAAAAGAGATAAAAGACCACATCTCAAGCTTCACAATCTAGTTGAGGACACAATTCATTAGCAGTTAATTATCCAATGTAATCGCTGTAATGACAGTACTGTGCATTACTGGAAATAGAAGTGGGACACCCAGTCCAACTTGGGTCAAGGGTGCAGAATGGGGGGTTAAGATAGATACACCTGAGCTGAGGTGAGGAGTGTGGGGGAAGGGTACTACATTTCTCTGGGGGAGTATGCAGATACACAGGAGGTGAATGATGGCTTGTAAGGAAAAGCAGGTTAATGTTTCTGACTTCAGAAACATTAGTGTCAAGTAAGGAATGAGCAACAATTATGTAAAAAAGTAAGCAAAACAGCGTAGCATGTACTTAAAGACCTGTTTCCAGATGGTCTCAGAGTACTAAAAGGCTAGTAAGGGTTCCAAGAACCTTGTTGACATTGCAATAGCAATGGTCCTCCAGAAAACTGATCATAGTAAAATAAAACCAATATGACCAAAACTTTGTGTTTTTAAACATGTCTTTACAAATCGCATGATGAAAATGACTGTCAGCTTGAACATTTTTCTTCAATTCTGCACTCTCCTTGTTCAGAGAAATTTGCACGAGGCCAACTCACATGGGTAGGGCTTTTATTTATTTATTTTAAAAGATTTTATTTATTTATTTGACAGGGAGAAAGAGATCACAAGTAGGCAGAGAGGCAGGCAGAGAGAGAAGGGGAAGCAGGTTCCCTTTTGAGCAGAGAGCCCGATGTGGGTCTTAACCCACTGAACCACCAGACACCCCTGGGTAGGGCTTTTAAAAGCATGCTAGAATCTCGGCTGGTTCACATAGTTGGTTGGGGAAACCTGTAATAATACCAAAACAGTGCTTTGTATCCTGACTGCTTCTGGAGGTGGGTGACCTTCTGCTCCCCTGACTTGGGCCATTCACTATGCAACTGCCCCAAACCCAGTAGCCAACCCAAATAGGACTAGTGAAAGGATCAGACTGGCTCACTGCAGACACAACCCCACCACAGTGGTGGGGGTGGTGGATGGGGGGTGGCTCATGAAAAAGATCTCTGTCAAAGCACCTGTGGGCTAAGAGTAAACCCAAATACGTCTGAGCCTAGAGGCACCAAAGTGTGAATAAATTGCAGAAATGAAAATGCTTATGTAGAGAGTAGGAATCCCAGAAAGGTGAATTTATTCTCTTTGCCACCCAGGGGAGCCAGAGACTCATGAAAATCTTATGCGAAGCTGCCAAAGTTAAAAGCCAGGGCCTCAAAAAGCAGTAGAAAAGCAGTATTTTAATTGGAGCTTTTGCAGTTACAGGCAACAAAACAACCAATCAGCCAAACAACAAAATAAAACTAGAAATGGGAAATTGTTGATTCACCCAACTTGAAAGTTTTAGGGTACATCTGATTTAGGCTCACCCATATCCAGGGGCTCCACTGAGCTTATCAGGACCTGTTCTGTCTTTATCACTCTCAGCTAAGCTCTGCTCTGAGCTCCTTTCCCTTCTGTCATGAGGATGAAGTCAGGCCCTGCAGCTCCATGTGGATAGGGTACTAAATGGGCTCAGAAGAGGAGAGCATGCCGTGTCACATGTGCTTTCCAGTAAGCTCCCATGGCTCCTCAGAGATGGGTACCTTCTATTTCATCCTCATTTTACAAATGAAGAGTACAGCCCTGCTGGATCAAGTGATTTCCCGTAGGACAGCTGGTAAGTGGTGGAACCAGGTGTTACTTACAGAAGTCCTTGCTTGATGGAAAGGGGCGGGAAAGTGCAGGGGAAGGTGGGGGAGGGCACTGGCTGGCAGGGTTGGATGGTAGAAGCAGAGGGTGTGGTTGCAGGCAAGGAGAGGAAACAGAGCAAAGTGCTTCTAGGTAATTCCTTTCCTTTGCTTCAAGCACAGCCTAAACCATAAAATCCCTCCCAGGTGAGCTTCAGAGAATAGAACAATATGCATCCCATTAAAGTCACAGGTTACTATATCTGGTGCTGGGCAATGTGTGGGGATGGAATGGGGTGAGGCTTCCGGAGTGTAGGCGGGGATTATACTCCCACATCTTAACCCTCCCCTGGGAAAGGGGCATAGAGCATCTGGAGCAGCTCTCAGATGGTGAGGCTGAGTTCCAAGGGGCTCTTCTACCATCTGGGGCCTTTGACCTCCAGGTACTCCATTTCCTTGCTAATTGAGACCAAGCTGCTAAATCTTGTCAGAAAGGCTCCCTTGAGTCCGGGAGGTGTGAAAAGGGCCCAGAGAAGTGAATGTCTGAGCGGGTCAGCGAGGGCAGGGGAGGAGGCTGACTGGAAGAACCCGGTGGGGATTAACAGTGTTTGGAGAAACCGTCAACTATGAACTGAGGTCTCTAGCAAGCAAGGGTTTGTGGCTAGAAAAACTGGCATTCCAGTTTCTCCTTGAACTAAGGGCAATGTTCAGGAGCATACTAGGTAATCGGAAATGAGGTAACGCCCAGAGCACATATGAGCTGGAGACCGATGAAAGCTGAAGCTGGAGGAAGCCAGGCCTTGCCCTTGAAAATTTAATCAATCTGCGACTTGACTCTAGTTATTGTAGGATCATAGCCCAAGTCCTAAGTAATTGGTTTTATACTATTGGATTTCTTAGCTTTCTTTTTATTTTACATAAGAATTTTAAAGCACTGTATTCTGTTTTAGTTGTGTTTAAGGAAAAGAAATGAAAAAAAAAAAAAAGGACACAAGGGCAACAGAGATTTTTGTGAGCTATGTTAGAGTTGATAATATTTGGATGGCATCTGGCATTCCCAGGTCCTGTCCTGTCCTTGAGTTTCTACAGAGAACAAAGTCAGGCAAAGGGGACCCCAATACTGAAAGGCTTTTACTGCAAACCCCAGTGTACAAATCTCTTGGAAGTGAAGGAGATCCTTTTACTTAGGCTACTGGCAAACCTGAGGGTCGTCCCAGGCTTTTCCCCTCTGGATCCACATACATTTACTGCTGTGATATTCATTCATTCATTCAACATTCAATAAGTGTCTACAACATGCCAGGGCACTGTTCTAGGCATTTCGTCTTCAGCAGTAAACAACATACAAACAGCCTTGCCCTCATGGAGCTTACTTTCTAACAGAAAAAAAAAAAAGAAAAGAAAAGAAAAAAGGAAAACAGATGGCTAGGGTAAATACTAAGGAAAAGTAAAACAGAATAAGGAGGGAACAGGTGACTCGGGATTGTGCATGCGGGTGCGTAAGATACAGACACTTGTACTTGAAATAGGGTGGTAACAAAAGAGTAGAGACCTGAAGGAAGTGAGGGAGTGGCAACCCAACATCTGGGGAAAGGGATTCTGAGCCAGGGAAAAACAGTTGCAAAGGTCCTGGGGTAAAAGCATGGTTGGCATGTTTACCAAGGAAGCCAGTGTGCCCTGAATGGAGTGACAGAGGCAAACGTAATAAGAGGGGGGATCAGGGAGACAGCTGGGATCACCTATGATCACCTAAGACCTTACACACGACAGTAAGATCTGTCACTTGCCTCTGAGTGAAATGAAAAGCTTTTAGAGAGTTTTGAATAGAGGAGAAACATGAAATTCATGATTCCCAAAGGATGACTCTTGGTGTTGCATGAAGTGTAGAGCAGCGTTGTCTGATAGATGTATAATGTGGGCCACAAAAATGAGTCATACATAATTTTAAAAAATTTTCAAGCAGCAAATAGAAACAGTTTTTTTGCTTTAGAAAGCAAAAAGAGATGAAAATAATTTTAGTATATTTAACTCAATCTAATGTCCAAATTATTAATAATATAACATCAATATAAAATTATTATTAAGATAATATATATATCTTTTTAAAAATATTAAATCTTTGAAATCTGGCATATATTTCACTCTGAATTCAGCAGAGTCACATTTCAAAAGGCTTAATAGCCCTAGGTGGCTTGGGGTTACCATAATGTATAACATGGGTCTAAACTGTAGACAACAAGGGCAAAAACAAGGTCACCAGTTGGGACATTCTTGCAACAGTACAGGTAGGAGAGAATGGTGAGGAAAGATGACGGTGTGGACGAAAATGCACCAAGGATGAGCAATCCTGAGAAACAATTGCTTCTTCTTAAGGCATAGGCTAGAACTTGCAGAATCTTGCACCGCTACCCCTTCTAGGGAAAGGAAGAATCATACCAAGTCCATGATGTGATAGAAGAGAAGAATCCAGCTGTCTACTCTGGCTTAGCTTTGTAATCCCTTCCTCATCACACTCTTATCACCCTTCAAAGCTCCACCCTCTCTTGATTCCCAAATTATTATGTAGACTTTGAACATCCTCTTTAGCACTCTTCTGTACGGTATGGCCTGGGGTGGGGATCAAGGGAAGGCCCTATTTTCCCCTTGAGGCCAGAATTTCCTCATTTGTGTTCTTGGCTTATTAATCCCAATGTATTCAATGGTTGAGTTCAGTTAACCATATTTCTATTGTTCTCCAGAGAGGTTAGGGGAACATTCTGGGTACCCTTTCCAGCATCACATTATGACTTTCATGGGTCTTAGCCACCTTTGTCTTCATGAACCTCTTCCCTCATGATAAAATAAAAATCATTTTACCAAAACATTGGTAAAAAGAAGGATATTAATATTATATGTAAAGACATTTTCTTCAGCATTAAAGGTCTTTTTCTTCTGATTTTTAAAGAACTTTCTGAAAGAAGTGGGGGCCCCAGACACTATGCCTGCTGTGCCCGGTGGAGAACTGCACCCTGGCCCCTTCTC
The DNA here is from genome assembly GCF_022355385.1 of Mustela nigripes. NCBI lineage: Eukaryota > Metazoa > Chordata > Mammalia > Carnivora > Mustelidae > Mustela > Mustela nigripes. The sequence goes on from NC_081571.1 coordinate 12,892,925, forward strand.
GGAATTATCCTATCTTCCCTGCACATCCCCCAAAGTCTGTAAAGGGAGTATTGGAGCCCCCTCAGGCCTTTATGAGGTGGCTGCAGCCATCTCTAAACTGGATCAAGATGAGCTGTTGTTATACCCAGGGTCACACTCTACCATAGGCTGAGAAGTCACCCACAGTTTCTTTCCATGGCTAGCTAAGTTTGTCTGGCAGGTTTATACGATGAGCTCAGATAGGAACCCAGCCCAGATCATGACAGGGCTAGTATATAAAATAACTCAAAATTGGCATCAACATATGAAATTTTAACCCTTTTATTTTTTTCCCAAAGAAAAGTTAAAGTTGAGGAGGCATACAAGAGATGTACTTTTTGTTTCATTGTCCCCTATGCGTCATCTGGCAGAGGAGTCACAGGTGGTCGGTAGATTCTGGATTCTTCTTCCATTGCTCAGCCTCGGCCACCTTCAGCACCTTCCATGATAATCATTGGGTGGTTCAGCTGAGGTTTTGTTCTCCTCCTTCTAAGCACATTGTGGGATAGTGCTTTCCCTTTAAATTTGGGCATGGCCATGTGATCTACTTTGGTCAACAGAATGGGAGTACAAGTGTCAGGTGTTGTCTCTTGGTGAAAGTCTTTAAGACAGAATGTGCAAATTCTTATCCTCTCTTTCCCTGCCATGGATCTACCACATTGCAGTTGAAGGGGTGGAGGCCCCTGTCTCTGAGTGAGGACATCAGAGATCAGAGCTTCTTGAGAAGAACATGTATTATGAGTAAAAATAAGCCTTTTTTCTTTTTTTAAAAGAGTATCCCTGGGGCTAGAATACATCCATAGTTGTATTTCTCCATTTCCAGACCACGTTTGAGTCTTTTCTAAAGTTCTCTGGGGTCAACATAAAACATAAGAATGTAACAGCATGTGTTAGATTGTAATATAGTTTGATCATATTCAATGACCTGTTTATGGCGACCTCTCCTAGAAAGGGTAACACATCCTGTCCCTCACATGTGTCTGTGCAACTTCCTTTGCCCAGTGAAATGTGAACAAAAGTGATATGTAGTTTGCTGCATTTTCCCCCTCCTGCTAAAGCAACCGCTAATGTGCCAGGAAGAAACTGCCTGTCACCTTGAGTCCTACAGTCAAAATGACATAGAGTAGAGGTACAGCTGACCCTTGATCGAATAATGTGAGAGAGAAATAAATCTGTATCATGTAAGCCTCAGAGAGTTTGGGGGTCATTTCTTACTGCAGCATAACATGACCTAACCCATGACATTTAGAAAACACCAACAAATTTGGGAACTGAATATTAATATTTTTGGAGAAGAAGAATTTTCAGATCTTCTCATCCTATTAGGCCTCCTTCCCCAGAGTGGATGGGGAAATAACCCTTATTTATCCTTATAGTCAACTCTACTTTATTAGTACTTCTCCAGGAAGAGGACTTGCTGATCTGGTAGAGCTTTCTTTTTTTTCTTTCTTTTTTTTTTTTTTTTAAATGGAAGTATTCAGAGGGGCAGGGGTTATCGGAAGGATTTTGGAAAATGAAGCTATGGAACTTTAGGTGGAGTCAATGCGTTCTTACTGTGCTACCTTCCGACCAGGCAGGTGTACGCTGGTTTTCCTTATACAACTCACTTTAGTATTAACACATTTATATGTTGCATACATAGCTCGGCCACTGACACATAATTTAAACAAGTAGGATGAACATTGGAGAGGACCACAGCATAATAGTATTTTTTAAAGATTCTATTTTTTAAACAAGTATTTCACAGTCAGATAATTCTCATAAGAAAAAGCACTGAGCCTTGAATGCCCAAAATGAATAGAATGTTCAGAAGTGGGAATTGTGACTATTTAAAGTAGATTCCTATTGGTTTTTTTTTTTTCTTTGATTCAAGTCTTGCATGAATATAACTGGGCCTTTGGCCTGTTTGCGATGACTTTCACATATGCAAATTGATGACCCAGTCCTAGCTGGGATGTTAATGTCCAAATACTTGATTTCGAAAACAAATCCAGATTCTGGAATTTTTTAATAGCTCCGATCCAGGATTGGATTGTCATTTATTTGTGCTCATTGTGTCTCTCTGTGTCAAGTGAATAAATAAAATCTTTAAAAAAATAAAGCATAAATCCAGGACTGACAGAAAGAAAACCTAACCGAGCACAAGATCAGGGTAGTTTGAATGAAGGAAAGCGATTCACTTGAATTTAAACTGCAGTGGTTCCAATAACTCAGTCAATACACCAATTTCTTCAGTCTGTCATCGCTGAGAAACTATGGGAACTTGAAATTTATAAAAAATGATTTCCTATAATGCTACTAGGGTAATTGAACAGATATATATAAGCATCTAGTTTATGTGCAGATACAAAGGCAAATTCAATAGGGTATTGAAACAGAATTATAATAGGATTCAATAGATGCTGTGAACGTGATGTAATTATGTACAAAGGGAAAAAAGAATTATGTACAAAGGATGTGACTGGGCTGGGGTGGGGGCTAAGGACAAGGAAAAATACTAGAATTCATTTTGTATTTTTTATCTCCTATTTTAAATTTTTCTGGTTTTGTGTGCTTTTAGATATATATAATTGGTAGAGTGACACCCATGTAATTCATAAGTAGATATAGGTAGATGTGTTGCATAACCAATTGTTCAGAGAGCAGTGCGAAAGGAGAACAGAAACAGGCATCACTTGATCTGAAGTGTGGAACTCGGGACGACTTCTCCATATAAGCAATATTCTATCTGAGTCATACAGGAAGCCTGTGAGTTTGCCAGGCAGAAAAGTGGGGGAACCATCTTAGTCAGAAGGAAAATATAGCAGTATTTTCTCCTATGTGTGAAAGAACATGTCACTTTTGTGAATGGGATGTGCTCTGAGAGAGTCCTGCATCCATGGTGGGACATGTGAGGGAAGGGAGAGGTAGAGCCCATGGTGAAAAGGCTGAGATTAGAGTGTGAAGAACTGAGGATGCCAAGTTCATGAACTTGGAGGGAAAGGAGGGGAGGAAAGAAAAGGATAATGAGACCTTTCTACTGCCCCATTGGACCAATCTGTGGGATTCTCCTCTTGGCTATGATCCTAGGATCCTATTTCTCCTTGGCTGTGAAGCTAGGAGTGGGTCTCTCTCTGTTGGAGGAAGAAGCATTGAGACTCAGACACTCTCTAGCCTCACCTAACACATAAAATGTAGCTCTAACCAAAAGAAAGTCTCAGACTTTTAACTATTAGACTGTGATGAGTCCTCCAGAACTCTATAACCAATTTGATATTATTGGTTAGCACAATTTCCATCTCAGACATGTGGCTGGATGAGGATTATCTTTGGACTCACTCCTTCTTCCACTGTTAATAATATTTTATTCCTATTGCTAGGTATCTGTCTGAAAGTCATAAATAACCAAATCATGAAATTGAAAGCAATAATGCACAGTACTTGACATTGTTGGCAACTTCTTGTATTCACCACAGGTCCTAGTTGCAAGCAACAGAAGTCACTCTGGCTGATTTAAGAAGAAAAGGGACACAAAGGTATTGGCTAGCTCAAATAATCTAGGGGGTTGGGGATGGACATGAGGTGAATGCTTGGAGCCAGGCTTGGAGGCCAGGAAGCCAAGAATGAGTTCCCTGAGTCGTGCAGAAAATTGATCCATTGATTCTGTTGCTGGCCCTGGATGTTGCTGCTTCTACTACTGGAGGCACCCACACTGGAGGAGCCTGTTGCTGCTGCCACCGTGCACTGCAGAGTATACCTGGAAGCACTCCTAGCTTCTCATTCTGAGCTTGGGGCATGAGTGTCTGGTTGGCAGAGTCTAGTTTTTGCCCCTGCTTCCTAGCTGCAATGCAGGGTGGGAAAGTGATCAGGCTCTGCCTATAGTAAGATGCGGAATTTCACGAATGTAGCCAAGGGACTCAGATGCTGGAAAGTCAAAAGGAAAGCTAAATGTCCACTTTCCAACTCTTTTGGAAGTGCCTCAGCTTATCTTCATGGCACTGCCAAGTCTGGCTCCTGTCCTGCATGTCAGATTGCTTTGTCACTAGCTTCTCTTCCTGCCGTGACCCTTCAATGAGGACAGCCCCTGTGGTATTATATAAATCAGCCCTTATGGTTTTCTTTGCTTCCTGGCACAGAGCTCCTAAACCCTTGGAATTTCCTAAATGATAAGGGTGACAGGAGTTTCTTTTGTCGAAGTGTTTCTTAGGGATCCCCTAGATAGCTTCAGGATGCAGACTCGTTGCCAGAAAGATCAAGCCTTGATTAGAAGTTGGAACTTTCAGTCTCAAACAACACTGCTGCACCCCCACACCCACCTCCTGGGAGAAAAGAGATTGGGGCTAGAGGTTAGAGATTGAGTATATCACCAAAGGCCAGTTATTTAATCCATCATGGTTATGGAATGAGACCTCCATAAAAACCCCTAAATGATGGTATTTGGAGAGCTTCCCAGTCAGTGAATACATCTGTGTGCTGGAGGGTGGTTCTCCCCAGCTCCATGAGGACAGATGCTCCTGTGTTTGGGATCCTTCTGGACTCACCTCTGTACCTCTTCACCTGGTTTTTCATTTGTATCCTTTCTAATAAACTGGTCAACCTAAGCGAAGCGTCTTTCTGGGTTGTGTGAGTTGTTCTAGCAAATTATTGAAACTGAAGAGGAGATTTTGGAACCCCAGATTTATAACCTATCAGTCGGAAATATAGGTGACCCTGGATTTGCAATTGGTATCTGAAGTGGGGGCAGCCTGTGGGAGCCTTTTCCCCTACAGGATCTGACACCTACTCCAGGAGGAGGATGCCACTTAACTATTGTCAGAGGCTAGAGATATCGTGTTGTAAAAGACACCAAATATTTGGTACCAAGATGGAAAAAACCTAACAGCTGCCAGCATGATGTCCCTGACTTGGTGTCCTGCCATTTGCCACTCTCTTTATTGACACCCGTGAATTTTTTCCAAGTATTCTGTGGGTCCTTCCAAATCTGCATTTCAGCCACCGACCCTTCTCTAAGTTCCAGTCCTTCCATCTATCTGCTTACGGAAAGTTTCTATTTAGATGGCCCACTCTCACCTCAAATACACTTTGTCAGAAAACCAAAATCTTTTAAATCCTTATGTTCTTTTTCCTTGCTTACGTCACTATGGTACTTAGTGACTAGGATTCCAAACTTCAGAATCATGGTTAATTCCTTCCAGCTAATCCTAAATCTTTCTGATTTATACTTCATGGCAACTCTTGCATTCATGTTCCTTTCTAATTCTGCAGCCCGGGCTCGAGTTCAGCTCCTTTTGGGGTTATGTCTGGACTGTTGCAACAGTCTTCAACCCGCCTCACTGCCATCTGCCCGTACTCTCTCCAGTGCATCCTGGACTTTGCCACCAGAGTCTTCTTAATGGGCTGCCTCCGTGAGTGTCATCCTCTCAACAATGCAATGGTTTCCTCCGGACTCTCAGAGAAAGAACACCTTTGCAAGCCTGCTGTTCAAGGCCTCGCCATCTTGTTTCAACTCCTTCACTCTGTTCTAGCATCATATAGTCTCAATTCAACCTCAAACATTTAAGCAAACTAAGAAATGTTATCATGCATTTCTGCACAATAGAAGATGTTGATTTCACAGAAAGAAGATGTTGATTTCAGTCTTTCAGAGGTCATTTAAATTCAATGTCTGCAATGTGTCTCCTTGCAATCTCTTCTCTTCCATGACCACTGCTCCCATTTGAATTTGCCCCCACTCTCAGCCAACCCGAGTGCTTTAGTGAGTCCCGCAGCCTCCCTGAGAGACACAGCCCGCAACTCAAGATTTAAAGTTTCCTTCTTCTATTTTATATCCCTCCAAAAGTAGATGTCAGTAGATGTCACAAGGCAGGAAAACACAAAAAACAGAGGACTTGCCTACTCTTGAAAGCCATCCACAATTTAAGCCAAATATTCCAACATCCACTTGACGTAAAGTTACAGAAATGCTATTTCTGAAAATCGTATTTTCATTTGCGTAAGACATTGTCGTGCGCAGCTATTTTACTGTTTTCAAAGTTGGGGAATTACAAAGGAAGTATGTTTTTAGAAATAAAGAGACAAAAATTTGCTTCTATTTTGGCTCTACCTTTTCCTATTAAAACAAATGATGTCTGTATCTCTAAGCCAAATATTTCTCTTGCTGATTAATGAGGAGTCCTCAGGGCCCTGTAGCCTCCTTTTGTGGGGGTCTGGTCAGCTGTACCCTCTCCTCCCAGAGACTTAGGCCTCACCAGGGCAGGGCTCTTCTCTAGGGCTTGCTACTCTCCTCTCCAGACAGCTTCTGAGCTGTTCCCCCTGAGACCATCTTTGTGTGCTACCAGTACAGTTTCTGACATAATCATCTGTAGCCACATTAGTCTACTAGGCCTCTTGCAAATATTTCTCTCACTTCACTGACTGTGTCTTTTTCTCCCCCACCCCTTTTCCATTTCTTCCAGTTTGGATCCTTTCCTTGTTTCATGGTCTCTATTCAAATCCTACCTTCTTCCTGCAACCATCCTTGATTATCCAACGCAGACGTTTTTCCCAAGGACATTCAAAACTATTCGATTCTTCTGGACTGCTCCTCTAGCCACCTTGTTCAGCAATTATTTTCACGATTACTTGATAAATAGTAAAGAGCTGTACAAAGGTCAGCTACAGAGACTTTTTGCGATCTTTTCATTCTAGATAAATGGTAAGTTTCTGAAGGGCAGAGGCTGAGTTCTGAGAACTGAACCTTGCCCATACCCCATAGCATCTAGCATAGCATCTCTTCAGAGCAGACACTGGGGTGGTGGAAGATGGGGGCTCAGAGGGAGTGGACGCTGGACAGTGCCCAACAGTATGCAGCTCCCCTCCTACTGAGGACTGCACTCCATACCCTGCAGGGAAACCTGAGCAGAGATGACTGTTCCCTGTTGCTGGAGGCCTTTGACTGCTGGTGCATGGCTCTCCAGCAGGCATCTCTACTACAACAATGACTGTGAAGGAGAACTTGAGACAGCAGGCAGCCTGAGATCATGGACAATGAAGCACAGCTGACCTGGAGGGTTGCCTGGGCCAGCAGCAGACTTGGTAGGAGCAAGAAGGCCTTGGTAATTGTAAGCCACTGAAACTTTTGAGTTGTCTGTTACCACAATATAACTTGGCCTATCTAACATACTTACTTTAAATTCCTGATGATTAAGGGTTTAATTAGGTAACTGGAAACCGAAGTGGAATCCTTGGAAATCTAGGGCTTCCAATACAACAAATCTAAAAGTAAACAGGGCAAGAGAAAGGGTCTTGGAATCAGACCAGGGTTTGAGTCCTGGCACCCATGCTTTACAAGTTACATGTCCTGAATGGGTGGTTTTTAAACCTTTTGGTCACGGACCCCTGTATACTCTTAAAAATTATAGATGGGATTGTTTCTTTATCTTTCTGATAGTTGATTATTAGTGTACAGAAACAACAGATTTTTGTGTACTTATTTTGTATCATGCAACTTTACTGAATTTATTAGTTCTAAGTTGTCTGATGGAGCTTTTAGGGTTTTCTATTTTTAATATCATGTCATATGGAAATGGTGCAGATCCCAGTGTTGGTGGGAATGTAAACTGATGCAGCCACTATGGGAAACATTATGGAGGTTTCTCAAAAAAATTGAAAATGGATGAAAGACCCAAATGTGAGACAGGAATCCACCAAAATCCTAGTGAACACAGGCAACAGTCTCTTTGACCTTGGCCGCAGCAACTTCTTGCTAGGCACATCTCCAGAGACAAGGGAAACAAAAGTAAAAATGAACTGTTGGGGCTTCATCGGAATAAAAAGCTTTTGCACAGCAAAGGAAACAATAAAACTAAAAGGCAACCTATAGAATGGGAGAAGATATTAGCAAATTACATATCAGATAAAGGGCTAGTATCCAAAATCTATAAAGAACTCATTAAACTTAATACCCCCCAAACAAAAAATCCAATCAAGATATGGGCCAAAGACACGAACAGACATTTCTCCAAAGAAGACACACAAATGGGGGCACCGGGGTGGCTCAGTGGGTTAAAGTCTCTGCCTTCAGCTTGGGTCATGATCCCGGGGTCCTGGGATCGAGCCCCACATCGGGCTCTCTGCTCAGCAGAGAGTCTGCTTCCTCCTCTCTCTCTCTGCCTGCCTCTCTGCTTACTTGTGATCTGTCTGTCAAATAAATAAATAAATAAATAAATCTTAAAAAAAAAAATAGACACACAAATGGCCAAAGACACATGCTCAACATCGCTCACCATCAGGGAAATACAAATCAAAACCACAATGGGAAACTACCTCACACTTGTCAGAATGGCTAAAATTAACCACTCAGAAAACAACAGATATTGGTGAGGATTTAGAGAAAGGGGAGCCCTCTTGCTCTGTTGGTGGGAATGCAAACTGGTGTAGTGACTGTCTAAAACAGTATGGGGTTTCCTCAAAAAGTAAAAAAAATAGAACTACCCTACAACCCAGCAATAGCAATACTAGGTATTTATCCAAAGGACACAAAAGTAGTGATTCAAAGGGGCACCTGCACCCCAGTGTTCATAGCAGCAATGTCCACAATAGCCAAACTATGGAAAGAGCCCAGATGTCCATTAACAGATCAATGGATAAAGAAAATGTGGTATATACATACAATGGAATATTACTCAACCATCAAAAAGAATGAAATCTTGCCACTTGCAACGATATGGATGAACTGGAGAGTATTATCCTAAGTGAAATAAATGAGTCAGAGAAAGACAATCACCATATGATTTCACTCATATGTGTAATTTAAGAAACAAAACAGATGAACATAGGGGAAGGGAAGGAAAAATAAGATAAAATAAGAGCGGGAAGCAAACCATAAGTCTCTTAACTATAGGGAACAAACTGAAGATTGGTGGAAGGGAAGTGTGTGTGGGGATGGGGTAACTGGGTGATGGGCATTAAGGAGGGCACTTGATGTATGAGTACGGGATGTTATATGCAACTGACGAATCACTAAATTCTACCCCAGAAACTAATAGTACACTATATGTTAACTAACTTGAATTAAAATTAAAAAAAAGTAAAAATAGAACTACAATATGATCCAGCAACTCTACTTCTGGATATTTATTTGAAGGAAATGAAAACCAGTTTGAAAAGATATCTGCACCCCAATGTTCACCGCAGCATCATTTACAATAGCCAAGATACGGAAAAAACCCAAGGGTCTGTCGATGAATGAATGGATAAAGGAAAAAAAAAAAAAAGAATATTATTCAGCCATGAAAAAGAATAATCTTACCATTGGCAACAACATGTACGGACCTGGAAGGCATTATGCTAAGTAAATAAGTCAGAGAAAGACAAATGCTAAATGGTCTTTCTTATATGCAGAAACTAAAATATATATATAAGCAAACTCATAGACGCAGAAAATAGATTGGTTTCCAGAGACAGGGAGATAGGGGATAGGAGAAATGGGGGAATTATGTGTTTGTTTTTGATTTAAATAAATTGAGTAGTAATAAAAGGGAATGGCTTATGGAGGGGAGATCAAATATACTTAAATTGCATTAAAAAAAGTGAAATACAGATACTTCCTATTGCTCCTCTTGATTCACCTATTAGGAGCAATTCCTGAATTTTACTGAGAGCAGGAGGATATGTGATTCTGGAAAAGAGAACAAAACAGTCAAGTGGATGATCTATTTCTGATCAGAAGTTTCTAGGAGATAGCTTCCCCCACCCCCCAGAGAAGTTTTTATACCATACAGTATCTTCAAAAGAACAGAAAACCAAAAAAAAACATAGCTTTGGATTTCTGGGCTTGTCCTGGGGCCTGCCAAGATGGTACCTTTTATTTTATTTCCTGGATCTTGGTTCAGAGCTATTAGTTTGTGAGAATCCTGTGGTGAAGCCTCTTTGGGTAAACATCTTGTTGGAAAGTCTGGCTTAATGGGTTTTACCTATGGCTTTTGAATAGCTTTGGAAGAAAAGTGAGAGCAGCTCCTCTAGGGTGTTGGAGAGACCACCTTATTTGTGTTAGCAGAGCCTTCCTCCTGGGCCCTCCCGAGCACTGGCTGCAGAGCCAAGCTGTGACCCCTGAATCTACCTTGAGCCATGAAGGTTCCTGCTGTGTGTCTTGTCCTTTCTTTCCCTCCCTCCTTTCCTCCTATTTTCCTTCCTTCATTTCTCTATTTCTTTTCTTTTCTTTCTCTCTTTCTTTCTTCTTTCTTTCTCCTTTTAAGATTTTATTTATTTGAGAGAGAGAAGCATGCATGAGCAGGGGGGAAGGGAAGAGGGAGGAGAAGCAGATGCTCCGTTGAGCAGGGAGCCTGACATGGGGCTCCTTCCCAGGACCCCGAGATCATGACCCGAGCCAAAGGCAGTCACTCAACCAGCCAAGCCACCCAGGTGCCCCGCTATATGTCTTTTCTTCCTGTCTCACTCTTCTCCCATAGGGAATGAAGATTCTCATGCTTCTCTAAAGTTTAAAGCTTCAGGTGAAGTGATCGGGTGCTCTCCTGTTACCAGGTGAGCACTGATTCTGGGGACGTGGAACATGGCTGGCAGACAGTTAAATCATAGGTCTGATGATTATAGTGATCTTATGTCCTGGAGACCCAGTTTTAGACATTCCAGTTCGCTATCAGACCCTAAGCCTGATTTCAGGATTTTGAAAATAATCCTGAAGGTCGCTTCTGTGTGTGCAAAGAGAACTGCTCTCCTGAGCCCTGTGAGGGGCCTTTTAGAGTGGAGAGTTGGAATCTGTCCTTTGGTCTTTGCTGGTACAGAACTTCCAGGTCATAGGAGAGAGGGAGCAGGCTGGGAGGAGGCTGAGTAAGAAGGCTGTGCCACCCAATGGCCACTTCCCAGAACACCACACTTCTTCGGGCTGATCTGCTTTGTGTGTATTGCGCCTCTATCTGGGATGCCTTTCCTCTTTTTCTCAGCCCAGGAGCCTATTTCTCCTTTAAGACCCTGCACAATTCACTTCTGTCTTACTGATGGATTCCATGGCCACCATTTTGTTTTTCCCTCTGTATGTTCCAAAGTGTTTCCTTCCACTTGTCCTGTAGCATTTATCACAGAGCAGTAAAATTACTTATGAACATTAAAAAAAATATATTTGAGAGAGAGAGTGCATGCACGCATACAGGGAGAATGTCTGCACACAGAGGGAGAGGGAGAAGCAGGCTCCATGCTGAGCAGGGAGCCCAAAGCAGGGCTCCATCGCAGGACCCTGAGATCATGACCAGAACTCAAGGCAGATGCTTAGCTGTCTGAGCCACCCAGGAGTCCCAGGAACATTTTTTTTTTTTTAAAGATTTATTTATTTGAGAGAGAGAGAGTGTACATGCTTGCAGGGGGAGGGGCGGAGGGAGAGAATCTTCAAGCCGACTCCCTGCTGAGCGTGGAACCCAGCCTAGCCCAACAGAGCCTAACACGGGGCTTGATCCTACAACCCATGAGACCATGACCTGAGCTGAAACCAAGATGTAACAGGCCCTTCTTCCTCAAAAAAGGGGACTCCTCCCTCCACCCTTGCACATGGGTATAGGGGTGGCCTCTGAAATCAAGATGAGAGAACCCCAGGAAGAGAGAGCGAAGGCCTGGTCTTTTTTTCAGATCCTAATCTTAGAGTTCAAGAGATTTATTTTTCCCCATTGAAAGCTGTCCCCTTACAGTTGGTGTTTCAGATGGCACACGGTGCCTCACCATGAATCTGTTAGCGTCCTCACGGGCACATTTTGTTCCAGGAAGCTCTCAACTTGTTTTTGGGAGAGGAACTCCCAGGAAGTCCATTTATCATATGACTAGAGTAAGTGAAAGGTAATCCTTTTTAAAATGTGAGTTATGGAGCTTCGAAATGTGCCATTTATCTATGTCTGCTGTGGAACGGGGGAACATCAGGGCAGGTTTATTCCTTAAACAGAGTGTGCTCTCCATTGTCTTTAGGGCTCCGTACCCCACACCCTGTTCCAGCGTACAAAATACTCTCCTATGGTGAATTCTGCTGGAAACACTGACGCACCTGGAGTTCCTTGTTACCAAACATTAAGTATGTCTTTGAACACATGCACGGTAAACAAGCTGCTTAATTATTAGGCTTCCACATCTATGTAAACACGCTTTTGTTTAATAGTCGATATCAAATATATTTGAGGAATATTTTTTGGGAAGAAAGCAAAACAGCTTTGGAAACTGGAAAACTTCTAGAACTCTTAACCAGGCAGGTATATTTTAGAAGATGAAAGGGATCAATGCGGTCAACCATAAATTGGAAGAGCATCACTAAAAAAAAAAAAAAAAAAAAAATGAAAGAATTCTTAGATTTCTCTTCCCTTTGTATAGAGATAGTGTGACATGTAGCCACAAACCCTGGCTGAATGGAACAAGATGGCACTATTTGCATTCACACAAAATGGGTAACCCACAAGTTATTTAGTTCCCAGTTTTAAGAAATCTGTGTAAACCAGAGAGAGAAAATCCATAGCCTCTGAGCTTCCTTTTAAAACCCTTGCTGCAGATGTTGAACTGACAAATGACAATATCCTAACATATTCAAGGTTAAACCCCTGAATGGTCTTTACATTTACTTATTTATTTTTAAGATTTTTTATTTTGCAGAAAGAGAGAGAGAGAATAAACAGGGGGAGGGGCGAAGGGAGAGGGAGAAGCAGGCTCCTTGCTCAGTTCTAGGACGTGGAGATCATTACCTGAGCCAAAGGCAGACACTTAATGACTGAGCCACTGAGGTGCCCCTGGTCTTCTCATTTATAAGGCTCAAGGCAATAAACATTTTTTTAAAAAGATTTTATTTATTTATTTGACAGATCACAAGTAGGCAGAGAGGCAGGCAGAGAGAGAGAGAGAGGAGGAAGCAGGCTCCCTGCTGAGCAGAGAGCCAGATGCAGGTGGGCCCTGAGATCATGACCTGAGCCAAAGACAGCGGCTTAACCCACTGAGCCACCCAGGCGCCCAAGACAATAAACATTTATTCAGCACCTGCTTTGCTATTAGCCCAACATCTTACTTGTATTCCTACCACCTGACACTGGCCTTCATTTCACATTTAGCAAGTCAGTGAACATTGCACATCCACGTGGAAGACACTGGTGTTGGTACGTTCTTAGCACAATCCCAGGCACAGAGTAGGCACCCAGAAAACATGAAGTATGAATGAGAACAAGGACACAACCTTCACAAGGTCATGGTCTAATCTCAGGTAAGTGATGGGCACTTGGTCCCATTTACCTTCTAAGAGAGAGACATGAGTCAAGGCTTTGGCGGAGGCAGGAAGCACTGAAGAACCATAAGAAGGTACTGCTTTTCCCTTCTGCCCACCACATAACATAGTGGAGCCAGCCCTCTGCCAGGGCTACCACATCTCCTGGCTGGGGAGGGAGCCCCTGGGCAGTCCCATGGGGACAAAAGGGACTCTCCACATGAGGTCACTCGACTTCTCTGTATTCCAATTTAATTAATTTTTATGGGACGTTTTGAATAAAACACAACCCCCCTCTTCCATTATGGTGAACACTTAAAATCACATTTATACGAAATTACATTTACGCTAACTTCTATTGAAAGCCAAATTCCAGGCTTAAGCTATTGGCCAAATCCTATTAAAAAAAGAGGATATTAAGTAAATTAGTTGAGCTGATTAAAAACACCTTCATCAACGTAGAACACGGGTGCCAACAATATTAAGGGTTGAATTATTGATTTCTTTTTAAATAGCAGATGGTACATTAGGAGGGAGGAAAAGCGACTCGGCTTCCTGTCTCCTCCCTTCCCCGCCCCCACCCCCCTTTCTTTGGGAGTAAGGAGGGGACCCACTGATCGACTCCAGGAGAGCCGGGAAAGGGAGGTGAAGGAGTAAGGTGGGAGGACAGGAAGGTAGAAGATGGGCCTAGGTAAGGGAGAAGGAAAAACAGGAGTGGAGAATAATGACCGCAGGGAGCGGGGGGCCACAAGCCTGGAAGAGGGTCGCTGTCCTAGTGAAGGTGCAGTCATCCCTACCCTCGCCCGGCGGCGGGACCCCAAGGCACCGCTGCGAGCCAGGCGGGCGCTGGAACTGGCACGAGGACGCTCCCGAAGTCGGCCGCCAGAGGGCGCGGCCGGAGCCGGCGCGGCGGAGCCCGAGGAGGGAGGAGGGGAGCCGGCGGAGAAGGGTCAGCCGCGGCGGCACGGGCGACAGCGGCAGCCGCGCAGCTCGGCTCCCCGCGCGTCTCCGGTCCCCGCGCCCCGCTAGGGCGCGCAGCTCCCGCCGCCGGGATGCTGCCGCCCGCTCGCCGCGGCCGCCGCCTCGCGCTCCCGGCACTGCTCTCGCTCCTCACCTGCTCACTGGGTAAGTAGCGGGCGGCCCGGGCGCGCACGGGAGAGGCGTGGGCTTCTCGGGCGCTGCCGCCCGCGTCCCGCGTCCGCGCGCCGAAGGGGGTGCCGGGCGGCCCAGCCCTGCCCCGCGGGCGCCCGTGTCCCGCCGTCCCGTCCCCGCCGCGCCGGCGGCAGCGCCCTCTCGCGGCGTCCGGGTGGGGACCCGGCTCTCCCGGACCCCGGGGCGCAGCGCGCCCGGCCCCTTTCGGCTCGGCGGGTCCCGCCGCCGCCCCGGCCCCGCTCGCGTCTGCCCGCCTCCTTCCGCCAGGAGCTGGCGGCCGGCCGAGCCGGGAGGGCGAGGCGCTCACCCCCACAGGAAGCGCTGAGTAAATGTGCAACTGCAAGAAACTTTGAGAGCGGGGAAGCGGCGGCCGCGGTCCCGCCCCCTTGCCTTCCGCCCGCGTCCCGCCTGCCCCGCAAGCCCCACACGCCCCGCGCGGGCGCCACCGACTGGAGGCGGGCGGGCCCGGCGGCCCTCTCGCCCGGCCGGGGCGGCCCTCTCGCCCTGCACCTCCGCGCGGGGCAGCCGGGGGCTAGGGACGGCCCTCCCCGCCCCCCGACCCAGATCCGCGCGCCCTGCAGGGGCTCTCTGCGGGGATCTTCCGGCCGTGCCCGGGTCTCCAGGGCTGACAAGCCAACTTGGCACCAGCCCTTCTAATCATTCCTAGGTTAGGAAGGGAGGGTCGGGGTGCCCGGCTGGGCCTTCAGTGGGTGCGGTGGTGGCGTGGCAGGGGCGGTGGGGACATTCCCCAGTCTTGGGTCTTTAAGGGGGAAAATTAGAGAACACTTCTGGGAGCAGTGCTTGTCGGGGTTGCTGCTGCCCTAATGCCCCTTTCCTTTTTTCTCCTGTTCTCCTCACAGGAGCGTTTTCTCCCCTTTATCGTAAAATGATGTGGCAAAGTTAAAAAAAAAAATCGTCCTGATTGACATATATGGTGAGATTTGTTCAAATTTGAAAGGTTGGGGGAAAATGACTCCCTTTTCAGTGTTCTCGGGGTTATTGTCCTCTAACCCGGATTTTGTGTTTGCAGTCTGTTAAAAGGCAGTAATTTCAGATTTTTAGAAATGGCAGAATAGTGCAATTTAGGAAGAGACGTAGCGTTATTGCACATTGCTTTTTGGTAGCCCACTGGAACCTGTACAGCTCGTTTTTATTTGGATTTAAACTCTCCGAATGAGGACGTTATTTGCGTACTCTTCGCTTTTCTATAGGTGCTCAGTAAGTGTGGGAAAATCGAGGGAGATTAATTGTTAATTAATTGTTCACATGCATGATTAAGTAAGCAACAATGTAATTAAAAATGTTGGGACACCTTGGGCACAGAGAGCTATAATTGACGGTGGGGAGCAACTGAACGTGGAGATCGGCTTTAGTGGAAGAAAGAATGCATGGCCGGGAGGGGGGCAGCCCAGGGAGAAAGGGAGGTTGGAGGGGTGGGAATTTGACTAGGTGACTCTTGGCTACATCAGTTGGCTTGCTGCCTGGAAGTTTTGCACCTAACCAAACAGGGTGGGTGGTAGCTGAAATTGGCATTCTATTTATAGCACTGCACTTTATAATGGTGTACTGGGGATATAATATTTGTACATAATATATTCAATGTAGGGGCTGAAATACATTTGTATTGCTGTGTGTCTATTTTTTACTGCACTTAAGGGAATATCTGTACTGTCCAAACTTGATAACACATTAAAGGACAGTCAGAATGAAGCAAAATGTCAACACATTTTTAGAGATGTCTATTAACATTGTGAAGTTGTCAGATAAGCACAATAAATAAGACCTAAAACCTGTTAAAAGGTCCCTGTGAGACATTTGGCTTTGTGAACTGGCTTTCATGGGTTGGTACAGACAAGAAGCTGTATTCTTCGAGGTCTGAAGTAAATCATGAGCTTGGTTTATTGAGCTCTGCTTTGATGGTGTTGGGGGAGCACCCAGATGCAGAAAGATGTGGTACCCAATCTATAGATCTCTAAACCAGGGCTCTTGGATCTTGCTAAAACGGAGATTGTGTTAGGAATTTTGAGGCATGTGAACAATCCTGATTGCTTAAAAATACTCTAAATATTCCCTCGTTAGTTTGGCCTGGGTATATATATAGTTTAGTTTTCCCACAAACTATAGCATATTCTCTCGAGTTGTTAGAGAAAAGTCAATATAGAAAATTTATTTTAAACCCATATGATTATACAGACCAAATTCACTGCAACTTCAGTTCTAGAGTCCAGTGCCAGTTCTAGAATCAGATTTATTCACACCTCTACGTCAGCTCCTAGTGGGTCTGAGCTCAGTTTTCTCATATAAAACAGGAGACATAGACTAGATAAAATACCAGAACTTTGCCATTTCTTACAGTTTTAATGTAATGAGTCTGTTGTGGCAGAGACGGCTATCTGCTACTCAGTTACCCTTCCTCAGTAGTTCCTTCCTTTCCTGACTAAAAAACCTCTTAAATAATCAGGAATGAGGGCACCTGGGTGGCTCAGTGCTTAAGCATCTGCCTTCTGCTCAGGTCATGATCCCGGGGTCCTGAGAGCAGGCCCTGCACTGGGCCCCTGCTTGGTGGGAAGCCTGCTTTTCCTCCTCTCACTCCCCTTGCTTGTGTTCCTTCTCTCACTGTGTCTCTCTCTGTCAAACAAATAAATAAAATCTTAAAAAAAAAAAAAAAGATAATCAGAAATGTTGGGTGACTGTATTTGGAGATAGGACCTCGAAGGAGATAATGCAGGGTGAATGAGGTCATAAGGGTGGGGCCCTAGTCCAGTGGGACTGTGTCCTTGTCCTTCTCTGAGGGGGAAGAGACACCAGGGATGCACTCAAACAGAGAAAAGGCCATTGGAAGACACAGTGAGAAGACTTTTCTACTTGCGAGCTAACGAGAGAGGTCTTAGCAGAAACCAACCCTGTTGGCACCTTAATCTTGGACTTCTAGTTTCCAGAGTTGTGAGGAATAAATTTCCATTTGTCTACGGTTGTTGTTAAGGCCGCCCTAGTTGACTAATAATACAGGGAGCGAGGGGAAGGATGGAGGAATCTCATGGTGGTAGTGGCAGCAGCGGTGTGTCCAGAGAAAAGAAGTTTCTCAGTGGCCCTTGCAAGCAGGGACAGCCACTGAATTACCTGTAGTGATTTTTGGGTGGGTCTCTTTGTGAAGCTGGTTAAAGGTAGCTGACCCAGTTGGGATGCATGCTTTTTGTTATTCTTTGTTTGTTTGCTTGTCTTTGTTTCATCTTCCTTCCCATTGTGTAAATCTGATGGATGGAGCCATGGTGGTCATCTTGTGACCATGAGGTGACCTTGAAGACAGAAGCCAGTAGTAAGGATCGTGGGGCAGAAAGTGCAGAAAGTGCCTGCCTGGGTGCCTGAAGGATGTGGAGCACCACGCCAGCCTTGGGTCCCTTTTTCCAGACTTGTATTGCAGGAGATTAAAAATAAACCTCAGTCTTGTTTAAGCCTCAGTTGAGTTTTCTGTTACGTGTAGCAGCCAACCTAATCCTAACTGATACATCTGTGAAGAAGCTCATTTGAACCAATGGTAAAATAATAAGATGCTAACTTTTATCTTTCTTTCTTTCTTTTTTTTAATTCCTGAAATAGGAATTTCTGATAAATACAGCTTTTTTAAAATATAGATTTTATTTATTTATTTGACCGACAGAGATCACAGGTAGGCAGAGAGGCAGGCAGAGAGGAAATAGCTCCCCACTGAGCAGAGAGCCCAATGCGGCTGGGCTCGATCCCAGGACCCTGGGATCATGACCTGAGCCAAAGGCAGAGGCTTTAACCCACTGAGCCACCCAGGTGCCCCTAACTTTTATCTTTCTTATCCCTGTTTCTACTCTGTATGTGTCAGGATTGAATTTGTTAGCATCCACCAAAATTAGGCTTGATTTTTTTTTTTTTTTATTCTGGTCCAGTTCTCGCTCAGATTCTTTTTACTGCAGTGAGTTAGACTTTTTAGGACACCAAGAGTCAGACCTGATCCCAGGTTATTGTGTGTGTGTGTGTGTGTGTGTGTGTGTGTTTTAATTCGCGATTTTTAAACCCTCCTTTTATTTCTTAAGCAGCTATGACTGATAGAGAGTTTACCTGTCTGGATGAGTTCTTGTCCAGGTAGTCTGGGGTTTCCAAGTAGACATGGTTTTCTTGGTTATGGATTTGACTCAAAGGAGTTTGTCTGTAGCCAACAGTCAAGCTGTTTATCAGGGGGCAGGTAAGGAGAGGGGGAAAAGAGCATCTGTTTCAGGTGGGATGGTGGGTGGTGGGCGTGGGGGAGGGAGGAACTATCCTGACCCTTTTGTGAGCTTGTTCTGAGGCAAGCATTGTGGGCCTAGTAGTTGAGTAAGTCCTAATACTGACTTCATTTGGACCACTAAGAGGCAGGTTTTTTTATTTTGTTTTTTGCTTTTCATTAGAAACATAAATCAGGGTGTTTCTAGGCACAAAGGGATTATGGGCGATTCGCAAATGTTATTATGTGTTGCCTCTTGTAGCATTATGGACAATCCATCTTTGGCGTTGCCAGATTCTTGGTAAAGAATAGTATATAGGAGTGTTAATTCTATCTTTTCCAACACAAAGGAAAGTTTATCGAGTGTTGGGGGTTCATCAGATCTATTATTGATGGAGAGTCTCCCTTAATTCCGTGTTTCAAAGCTTTATTCACTAAGCCACTCCCTAGAGGAACCCAATTCAGTGTAGGCGCTGATTTGCACTCCTAGAAAATGTTAACAGTTCAAAAATAGTATTAAAAGAAAGAACTGTACTTGGAATTTTTTTCATTTATTCTGACTGTTGAGTATCTACATGTATCAGGCACTGGGGATATTGCAGGAAGACGACAGATCGAATCTGGCTTTCCCCTGGTGGAGCAGGCAGTCTCCAAGGGGAAGGTGACATTAAACACTAAACAAAACAAATCGCCCTGTGCTCAGTGCCCTGGCAGGGGAGTCCGGGTGCTGGGAGAATGCCAGGCAGGGAAATGGAGGGCTTTAGCCTGGAGTCTGGAGTAGTGGTTCTCAATAGGGGGCGTTCTTGCCCCCCATGGAGAATTTGTCAATGGCTAGGGACTTTTTGTTTGTGGCAGGGAGTGCTACTGGCATCCAGAGCTGGGGCTCAGAGGGACATCCTACCATGTGCAGGACAATCTCACTCTCCAAAGAATCTGTGATCTGATCTATTGTTGATAGTGCTGGGTGCCGGGTTAAGAAACCTTGGAGTAGGGAGTCAAGGAAGACTTCTTGGAGGAGGAGACATCAGAACTCAGACCTGAAGGGCAGTTAAGTGGAAGAAGGGGACATGCCCAGGAGGGGAAAGAGCTTGGTGCTGGAGGAACACAACCGAGATAGGACAGGACTGGAGAGATTTCAGAGAGGGGCTGGGAAGTTCAGTGGGGGTCAGGCAATGCAGGTCTTATGGAGGAAGGTGAGGATTTTGGGCTTTGTTCTTAGAGCAGTGGGAAGTAGCTGAGGGGCTGCAGTGGGAGAGTGACATGGTTTAACCTCCCGTTGTAAGGAACTCGCTGATGTTGTCCCGGGGAACCGAGATTAGAGGTGACTGGTGAGGACTTGTGGGACCAGCGAGGAGGCTGCCGGAATCAACTACGTGAGAGATGATGAAGGCAGCTGATGGGAGCAGTGGGCTGAGAGGAAGGAGGGGGTCAAAGATGAGTCAGGTTTCTGTCATAAGCTGTGGGTGGCTACCAGAGCTGTTTACTGATACAGGCACTAATGGAGAAGGACCAGATTTTAACTTTTTTTTTTTTATTGTAGTTAAATAATATAGAGTTTCTTTTAACCATCCTGTGGCATTAAGTATCCAGACATTTTTCTAAAATTTACTTTTAATTTTAGAGGGAGGTGAAGATGAGGAGTTCACTTTGGACAAATTGAGTTTGGGGAACGTGAGATGTTCAGGTGGGTGTCATGTGGGCAGTTGGATCTGTGGGTCTGGAGCTCAGAGGAGAGATTGCAGAGAGATTTGGAGGGCAATTTGAGTAGATTTTTTTTTTTCTTTTTTTAAAGAGGAGAGAGTCTTAATTGGCAAAATAAATCCATTTAAACTTTCATTCAAAATGTATGGGTATCCAAGATTTGGTAGAAGCTGGGACAGAAAATCATCTTTATCTGTGTGATGTAAAGCTGTAGGCTTATACCAAAAAATGAGAAAAGGTATCCTCAAATAAGATTAGAATGTATCTCCGTTGTAACAATGCCATCTTCACCTAGGGATATGACTTATTTTCACTACTGAAAGAATATTTTATGGTCTGAAAAGGTGATATGCTTTAGTTTACATCATTGTTTGCTGAAAGAAAGCTGTAGGAAGCCGAAGGCTCTTTCCATATCGTGCTGAATTTATCTTTTCCGGATCCTTGAGGGTGGATATACTGGAGATTGTTCTTCGTTTATGAGGTGAATGAAGTAAAGGAAGGTAAATGGCCAAGGCCTTTTGGAAAGATCATCCCATTCCTTTCCCTTGAGAGTCTGTTTAGCTCTGCACCCCAGTGTGTCAGACTTCAGCACACAGGAGAATCCCCTCAGTGTCTTGAAGAGTTTCCTTTGTTATGGGGCCCCTTGTTAAAAGGTATATTATGGGTTCCCAGCTTCATATTTTTCTTACAAAAAAAATCTGAGATGAGGCCTCTAGATTTGCATTTGTAGCAGACCCCAGGTGGGTCATATGTGCTCGCAGGTGCAGGAACCCTGCCTAAGGCCCAGGTAGAAACTGGGACTCTTGCCAGCGGATTTTCTTGCATATCTGTAGAATGTAAAGATGATTGCTGGCTGCTTTGTTTTTAAAATGAAATAAGGAGCTGTTTCTGAGACAGCAAAGCGTGGACTTGAGGCTTGATTTGTCTTGCTCAGATATTTCATCACCTCGGGAAAGGAACCAGAAACTCCAGAATTCAAACAAAGCAGTCTTTCTCTGGTTCCAGCATCCTTTGGAAACAGGCAGGTTTTCAAATGCTGCTGGAGGGGCTGTAGGAGGAGGACCATGAGTCTCAGAAACTGAAGAGTGGGTTGTTTGAGCAAAGGTGTTTGGACAGTTGACAAGTTCCTAACAGCATTAGGAACTTGTATATCTCAGCCTGTGGCTACTGTGGATTCAGTGGTGCTGATGGGGTGGGGAGGGTCTTCTAAAATGACTTTTTATATTGTAGAAATAAGATACCCCCAATTTAAGCAGAGACTGTATAAGTTCACTTGATAGTTAACTGTTCAGTGCTGCTCGTACAATGCAAAGGGATTATATGAAGCGCTGATTTTTTTGGTGGTTTGTTCTGGAGTGGGCTGTGCAACGGGGGTTTCTTCTGCCCCTTACCTATGACTCAACTTAGGAAACCTGCTTGTGAGGGTGGTGTTTTGAATCTCTCCCCCGAAACTCTGTTTCCCTTGGCATATGAGCTTTCCTATTATTTGTTTAAATGATATAGGAATCAAAGAAGCAAATGATCTTTGTCTTTCTAAAATATACAGTTATTTCCCATTTCTTTCTATTTTCTTTCTATTTACTGTCCTTTCTATAAGTAGGTTTACCCTCTGGCACAGAGACTGTATTGGTCCTGGCCAACTCTGTTGCCAAGGGAAGAAAAATCTATATTCCAAACTCCCTTGCCCATTGACTTCTTTGGTAAAACCGAAAAAGTATTTGAGATGGAGTAAGACCAAGCAGGGGTAGGTAGTGAGCGGCTCAAAAGAAGACCGTCATGTCAGTGTGCTCACTGCCACACTTGAGGGGAGGCCAGCTCCCCCCTCCCCAATCTCTATTCCTTCTCTCAGCCGGCTGGTCACCTTGTAAGTGGTGTGGAACCCACGGAGTGGGGCACAGCAGTTCCCTGACCTTAATGTTGTCCAGCTTCCTCCCCGGGGCAGCATCTCTTTTCCTGAGTTTGCTCTTTGGCACCTGAGCAAAAGGTTCCAATCATTCCTTTCACAGGCCAGGTACTGTCCTGCTCCTGTATATGCACCAACGTAGCTCATTCTTGTTTAGTTTCCCCCCTTTTACAGGGATGGAGGCAGAGGCTCTGAGAGCCAAAGTCACTGGCCCAGTGTTGCTGAGCTACTAAGTGGCAGAGCCTGGATTTGAAGCCACAAGGTGGGAGTCTAGATTCTGTGCATCCGACCAGCGTGCTGTGCTGGTCCTCCTCGTGGAGCAGGCCGTGGAGGCCAGCTCTCCTGGGCCACACCTCTTTCCGTCACACTTTGAAGCTTTACAGAGAGAATGCCTTGGAAGAACACCTTATAAACTCCTTCAACAATTGCCTTCTCCCTAGCTTCTCTCTACCTGGAGAGCCCTTCCCTGCTGCTGGATATGTTCCCTTGAATGGCCTCAGCACCTCAGGATGTTGGGAAGCAGACCGAGTTTTTCCATGCATTTGCTCCCCCTGGCTTTATTCTCGGGCTTGTGAATGGCACCTCAGTGTGCTCAGCTGCTCCCTCTGCATCCCGGACTCACCTACGCTCCTTTCCTCTCACCAACCCCTATGGACTCTCCCTTCCCTGCCCCGTCTCCTGGTAGCACTGGACTCCTGGACTGCAGATTCTGCTGCTTAAATATCTCCAACACCCCGCTTTTGCTCACCACTCACCACGCTCAGGCACTGCCTCATCCGAATTCTGTCCCTTCTCTCCCATTACCTGGCTCCATTAGCTTCCTAGCTGGCATGTTTGTGCCTTTTGTTTTGTCCCCCCACAGCCCCACCCAACACTACTCTGGAAACCTGTCAAAGACACGTTTCAACATGGTGCTTGCTTTGATAGAAGCTTTTCATGGCCTTTACAATAAAAGCAGACCCCCTAACACTGAGCCCTTTCATGACATGGCCCTGCTGTCTCCAGTTCCATCTCTAGCCTCAGTCTCTCTCCTCCCCGACAGGTGTCCATGTCCCAGACATTCCGTCCCCACAGGTGTCCACATCACATTGTCTTCCCTCCCCACAGGCATGCAGCTCTAGTTCCTCCCCTCAGGTGTCCGCGCTCTGGGTACACTAAACTATTCAAACTTTGACACAGAAACCTGTTTCCAGGCGTCCTTGCTCTTGTAACTTGAAGTCTCTGCTGCTTGGAATTTGCTTGCTCAAGCACCATGTTGAGTTTAGTCCGAGCAGTGCTTTGATCTCTGGGAGCCTCCCTTCCCTCTACTGCCCTGCCTTGGGTGAGACGGCCTCTGTCTCCACCCCAGGTGCTCCCTCAGGGACTCCCATTAGAGTGACAGCCAGCACAGTGGATGCTTGTGCACTTGGTTGTTGACTGAGGGACTTGTGTCTCACATCAGCTCCTCGGGCAGCTGCTTACTCATGTTCCCCAGCAGAACGGGTGATGCTGGTGCATATAGCCACTCTGGTTTTCTCCTGCACAAATGAAAATGTAAACGAATACTAATGACAGTAACTGCTACGGCCTAAAGCACATAGCATGTGTCAGGCCCTGTTCTAGAAATATAACACCTGAGAAACCATTTGACCATGGGCCACATGCCAGGGCTGGTTCTGTGCTCTGCCCATGTGGAGCGCCAGGGGCCCTCCATCTCCACTTTGGACGGGGATGCCTCAGGGCGGGCGGCTGGAGCAGCTACCCCATGTGTGCACAGCCCCAGGGACAGTAGATCTGAGGAGGCGGAAGGGAAGGCAGGCTCTGCCCTCTGTCGCTGCGTGGGGGTGCATGCGTTTCTGGTCGTTCTGCCTGCCTGGATGATCTTCAAAGCAGGTAATTGGAACTAAGTCAGTCAGCTGTGGGCTGCACATCCTGGAGTTGAAGGCCTCCTCTGGAGGACTTGGAATTCAACCTGGAAAGCTCCAGGGAGCTGGAGCCACTTGGGGAGGAGCTGTGCTGGGTGAAACGTTTCTCGTAAGTAGGTCACAGGAAAGAAAGGGAAGCCCCACAGGCTCCCTCCCACAGTGTGTCAGAAGAGAAAGTGGGGCAGAGCCTGTGTGAGACCCTGAGAGGTGCCGGGGGCTCAGCTGCTAGCTTTGTCCTGGATCCAGAGCTAGGGACACACGGTTCCATTCCCTGCCTCCCTCCAAGCTCCAGGGTAGGGCCCACGACCACCTAGACACCGCCTAGACCCACAGCAAACCATTGCCCCACGAGTGGCTTATGGCAGCATCAGTTGAGCTATGAACACACAGAGCTCCACGCTAAATGCTGTGTCTTATCTCACTTAATCCTGGCAGCACCCCTCTGAGTGGAGTTATTGAGCTTCTCAATGGTTTCTGTTTTTTTTCTGTGTGTGTGTGTTTAATCTGGTTTCTATGATAGATGTTCCTGGGATAGTCTGGGAGGACAAACCAGGAAAGAGGAGCAAAACAGCACGAGGAACTAGGAGGGACAATCATCTTTCCTGTGGGGGCCCCTGGGGTCCCTTGCTCACTCCCAGGAACAAGAAAAGATGGTTGATTAGGGTTGCTTAAATGTGTTGCAATTAATTCCTCTCCAGTTTTCTGGCACTCTAGGGCTTAGGCTGGCCTATAAATCTTAGTCCCAGGTTAGTTGTAAAATCTTGATTTATCTCTTAGAATAGGTGTGCTAACACATTAGTTGGCTTGAATTATTTAAAGTTATCTCGGAAAGGTCTTATTTCTATTGCCCATCCTGATTTGCACTTTAAATATAGTTCCCTGTAGCAATTCACAGGAATTCATGTTGAAAATAGAAAAGGGAAAATTACTTTTAAACAGCAGTTTGGCATATAAGAGCATGATTTACCTTGGAATAGTTCTCCAACTGCACATTAAGGCCAAGCTTTCAAGAATATTTTTTCCCCACTGAATTTGGAAATTAATATGAAGCCAAACAATAAATATCCAGCCCCAGGTGGCCACTCCCTTTGGCAGAGTTGGGGGACCCTTTTCTCCTTCCTTCTTCCCTCCACCCTGGGCCACTGTGTGACAGGTAATTTCTTACCTCACTTGCTGATTTTTCTTACTTCGTCCTCTAATTTTACCGTTTCTCCTTCATTTGCACCAACTGTGAAAGCCAGGATCTTGTGGGTAGGAATTTTGTTAAGGGTTCATTATTTTAAGATTGGGTTTATTAGTGGTATAGCATATTCTGTGCCTTCAAAATGCATTTGGTTCCTTGGTGATTTGTTTTATTTAGATTACGGAAACACAAAGGAAAAACCAACTAGTATATTTTTATGTTTAATGAGGATTATCTTGCCATGTGATTTGCTCTTATACCTGAAAGTAACTGATGCATTTCTTCCCTTATTGCTTTATTTGTTTATTTATTTAGTAAGGTTTATGCCCAATGTGGGACTTGAACTCATGACTCCAAGATCAAGAGTCACACACTGTACTGACTGAGCCAACCAGGCACCTCTTTGTTACTGCTTTAAACATCATACATTTTATTTCTATCATGGGGGAAAGGAGTTCTTAATTTCACAGCAGAGTGTGATAGGGACAAATGACAGTTTTCTTTCTCTCTGTGTGTGTGTGTTTTAAAGGGTATTTTAAATCTAGGCCTTTGTGGTTTTGGAGGAAACTAAAATCTAGTTTACTCTTGCTTCAGTTAAGCTTTGTCTGAATAGAGGTGTGTTGTTTCGATTATGACAAGAAGGGTTTGTGGAATTCACTTGATTTATTAGGAATGTCTTCCCTCCATGTGATTCCTATGTGAAACATTATGAAATGACATTAGCTGCTTACTTATGAAAGGTGACATGTTAGTAACTTGCAGACCTGTTTTCTTTAGTATTGAGTCTGCCTTTGAAAGGGCTTTTGTATTGACATACTCTTCCTTTTACATAGCCATCTGGCCTGCCAAAAAAGTGAGGGAAGACTAAATCCTGGTTATTAGATGATGAGTCACTGAACGTGTTAAACTGAGAAGGTTTTTTTTTTTTTTTAAATCTTGACAAAAGAGGGAATTTTAGCCCAGAAAGCTTTAACGGTGTGTGTTTGGAATTAAGAGTTGATGGAGTCAGCAGAGACAGATTTTGGACTCCGAGTCGTGTCTTAGATTGACCACAGTTGTCATATCCTGCAAGTTGTTTGAATGTTCTGTTTTGTGGAATTCTGTGGTGCTGAGTGATATTAACGTGTTGTGACTTCCCTACTAATGCTCATTAGTAATTCTATTTTTGGTATCTTCTTGAGGGTTTTAAAAAGTGTGCCTGCTAGTTTGGAGGTAAATCAAATATGACAAAACCAAAGAATCAAATACCCAGAAGCGGAATTTAAAATGCTGTTTGGGGTTAAATCTTTCCTCTCAGAATTTAATGAATGATTTGGGCTTTGTGGTTGCCTTCTTGTGTGTGTGTGTGTGTGTGTGTGTGTGTGTGTGTGTGTAAAATGAGAAAGTGGAGCAGATCTTACTGAGAATAAATTGTTGTTGGGAGGACACACTAAATTTCTTCAATTTGCTTGGTGGATTGTACCTTGTGGAAGGAGCAGACAGCCTATAAATGATGGGATCCCAGTGCCATTGTAAAGACTTGTATTGATTGAATAATTGATTGATTTATGAATATTTATTGACCTTCTTCTGTGTGCTGGCTGTGTTCTAGGTATGGGGCAGGCAGTCAAAACCACATTCCTGGGCCCCTGGGTGGCTCAGTGGGTTAAAGCCTCTGATTTCGGCTTAAGCCATGATCTTAGGGTCCTGGGATCGAGCCCCACATGAGGCTCTCTGTTCAGCAGGGAGCCTGTTTCCCCCTTTCTCTCTCTGCCTGTCTCTCTACCTACTTGTGATCTCTGTGTCTCTGTCAAATAAACAAATAAAATCTTAAAAAAAAAAAAACCAAAAAACAAAATCATGGAGCTTGTAATATTTAAGACAAGCAATAAACAAATATTAGTATGTATTATGGTGGTGAGTGCTCTGGAGAAAAAGAGTGAAGAAGGTAAGGAGGGGTGGAGTTGGGGATTATTATTTCTAGGAGGTGGTCTCAGGGAGGCCTCCTGTAACATCTGCTGTTGTCCACATTCCACACGTAGAGGTTCTTTTAGGTTACGTTTTCGATTTCCCCCTGCCTTTTGAAATGTCATCCTGGAAATGGAAATGATTAAAGGATGTCAGTCATTTGCATCTTCGTGTGAATGTTTTCCATCATTTCCTTTGAGTACATGTTAATGGAGAGAGAACTGGAGGCAGTGGATGTCTGGGGGTGGGGGTGCGTCTGGGGGTGGAGGTGAGGTTGGAGGGGTCCAAATGGAGGAAGCTGTCTGCTGCTTCTCAGGAGGGTCTCCTCCGTTTTCCCAGGAGACCTACCACCGAAACCCCCTGTACTACATTATTACTCTGCCGAATCGGCGTCCAACACTTTTCGTGCATGACTGTTCTATGCCGTTGCCCATTTTCTCCTGGGGACGCTAACTGGAGAAAGCAAACTCTATGAGGTGCTTTTCTCTTAGCTCCTCAGAAGAAATGCACCATCAAGTTAAAGTACATTATTTTTTTGTCTGGTTAACCTTCCTGACTGTGGTGTTTATTATTTTGCTTTGTATTTTCAAAGTCTTCCTGTCATGTTCTTGTTAGTGTTATTATTATTATTTTAAATGTAGAGACTAGGTGTGTCTGGAGGGATATCTTTATCCATTTCTGGGCTCCAACTCAAAACCTGAAATCCTTCTAAATAGGGAGTGATTTGAATTCCCTTCCCCCTCCTGGCCCCATTGCGTGAGTGGGCTCTGTGCAGTCACCCATTGTCTGCACCACACTTCTAACCTGGCAGCCCCTGAGAATGAAAGCTTGCCCCAGATTCAGCTCGGGTGCCTGCCAGGCTCTGCAGTGATTGTGTGAGTAGGAATCTGTACCTCTTCCCTCTAGATTCTTAGAAATTCCCCTTCGCTTTAGAAGGCACCAGAATCAAGCTTGCTGAGAAGGTGTATTTTGTACGCATCTCTTTTTTGTAGTTTATATCCAGAGACACAAATGGTATACAGATTCTAATTTCTTTGATGTAATATTCCTTTTGCTTGGTAGGCTAAGCACATTAGCTTCCCACCGATGAATAATTTCAGGTCCGGAGATGAAGGTGGCCCACGGGGTGGGCTTGTAGCAGTGCAGCTGCTTTTAAAAATGAGCAAAATATGCTTTATTAAAGAACCCTATTTTTCTCATTTTAAGCACAACTGTTGAATGTGAGAATGAATCTTAATTGATAATTTAATGGAAAAATGTTTTCTTTTTTCCAGCTTTTGCTTTGGTTTCTGAAGATATAAAGAAAGAGGTCAAGCAATCTAAGGTACTATTCTCGTGATCAAATCTATTCTTCCTGTCTGAGGTTCATTTGTATTTTCTTTAATGGGAGCTGTAATGATTTTGTCTTTCAACAGTTATCATTTTTTTTTAATGGATTAATGGAATGTTGGTCAACATAGATTTTTAATCCCTAGTGGCAAGCTACACATAAGCTTAAAGTCCTTTAATAATGGTTTAAGCAGACCAAGTAGGTTTCAAATTTCATTTTAAGAAAAAGTATTTTGAAATGGAGTTAGATGTTTTAGAAGTCTGGCTTGGAGACCGTAGTTTTGTCTAGTCTGACCACATCTAAACTTGGGCTTCATTTTCCCAGTCTGAGAAAGGAGTCTTATACTATGTCCCTGGGGTCACAAGAGCCTGACTATCCCTCTCCCTGAAGGTGGCACTATGTGAGTCCCCAAGGGTGACTGCCAGGCTCCTTGCATGGTCGGACCCAGGAACCGAGACCTGAGGGACCAATGAAGACAGGACAACTCTTATCCAAATCACAGAGCTGCTGCTTTTTTTTCATCATCAATTGCATTCAGGAACTTTGCTTAAAGTTTACCATATAGGCTTTGCATTAGATGAATTTAGCAGATGAGAAAGAGAAACAGTATTTTTTTTTTTTAAAGAGAAACCATATTTTAAAAATATAAATTGTCTATATCATATTAGTTAAGGCTCAGTTGACTTGATTTTTTATCCCACAATTAGTGTAAAAGCATTTTTAAAAAGGATGTTTCTTTTGTCAACAGAGTATTATCTGTTCTAACTGTGCTGTGCGTTTCCTATACAGGAACAATAATAATGATTTCCTTTGGTTTTAAGATCCTTTATGGTTATGGTTAATAAAATATTCTCAGACATTTAATTAACTTGATCTTCTCAATGATCCTGTTATTACTAAGCAAAACAGATATTCCCATGTATAAGCACACCTTGGGGATAGTGTGGTTTTGGTTCCAGACTGCTGCAATTAAGTGAAAACCATAAGAAGGTGAATACTGCATTAAAGCAGGTCAAATGAATTTTTTTTTTTTTTTTGGTTTTTAGTGCATAACCAAAGTTGTGTTTACACTGTATTGTTGTCTGTTAAGTGTGTAATAGCATTATGTTTAAAACATATACCTGAATTTAAAAGTACTTTACTGCTAAAAGAAAAAAAAATGCTGCCCATCACTTGTGCTTTTAGCAAGTTGTAGTCTTTTTGCTGGTAGAGGGTCTTGCCTCACTGACTGATCAGGGTGGTGTTGCTGAATGCTGGGGTGGCTGTGGCAATTTCTTAAAATAAGACAACAATAAAGTTTGCCCCATTGGTTGACTCTTCCTTTCATGAATGATTTCTCTGTAGTGGCTGATGCTGTTTGATAGCATTTTACCCAGAGTAGAACTTCTTTCAAAACTGGAGTCAGTCCTCTCAAACCCTGCTGTTGCTTTATCTACCAAGTTGATGTAATATTCTAAGTCCACTGTTGTCATTTCAACAATCTTCACAGTATCTCCACCAGGAATAGTTTCCATCTCAAGAAACTACTTTATTTATCTATGAGGAGCAGCTCCTTATCTGTTCAAGTTTGATCATGAGGTGGACCCATCTTCAGGCTCCATTTCTTTCTTTCCTTATTTTTTTTTTAAATTGAAGTAGAGTTGACATACAATGATACATTAGTTTTAAGCATACAACATTGTGATTAGGCAAGTCTATAATTCTGCTATGTTCCCCACAAATGTAGCTCCCATCTGTCACCATACAACACTATTACAACACCATTGACTGTACTCCCTGTGTGGGACATTTCATCCCCATGACTTATGTATTCCATAGCTGGAAACCTATACCTCTCTACCCCCTTCATCTGTTTTGCCCATACCACCATCCCCCTACCCCCAGTTCTATTTCTAGTTCTAGTCCTCTTGCTGTTTCCACCACAAATGCAGTTAGTCACTGCCACTGCTGAAGTCTTAAATCTTTCAAAGTAATCCATGAGGGTTGGAATCAACTTCTTTCAAACTCCTGTGAATGTGGATATTTTGACCTCTTCCCATGAGTCATGAATGTTCTCAATGGTATAATAGATTAGTGAATCCTTTCCAGAAGGTTTTCAACTTTCTTTGCCTGGATCCATCAGAGAATCACCATGAGATCATTCATCTCATGAAACATGTTTCTTTTTCTTTATTTATTTTGAGTTTTCAAGAATTTTAATTACAGTGTAGTTAATATATAGTGTTACATTGTTTCAGGTATACAATGTAGCAGTTCAACAATATTACTCAGTGCTCAGTGTACTTTTTTCTTTCTTTCTTTCTTTTTTTTTAAATATTTTATTTGAGAGGGCCCTAGGATTTTTGGAATGGTCAGTTAGCATTGGTCACCAGCTGTGTTATCCCCCTAACGTGAGAGTCCTTTGAAGCTGTGAAGCCAGGCATTGATTTCTCCTCTCTAGCTCTGAAAGTCCTCAATGGCATCTTCCAGTAGAAGGCTGTCTTGTCTACACTAGAAACCTGCTGTGGTGTGTAGCCGCTTTCATCACTATCGTAGCTGGACCTTCTGGGAGAACTTGCCGCAGCTTCTCCCCCAGCCCTTGCTGCTTCACCTTGTACCTTCTGTTACGGAGCTGGTTCTTTCCTTCAACCTCATGGACCAACCTTTGCAGCTTCAGACTTCTCTCTGCAGCTTCCTCACCTCTCTCAGCCCTCCCAGAATCACAGAGACCTAGGGCCTTGCTCGGGCTGGGCTTTGGCTTAAGGGAATACTGGGGCTGGTTTGCTCTCCCCAGACCACTCGACCTTTCTCCGTATCAGCAGAAAGGCTGTTTTGCTTTCTTATTTGTGTGTTCACTGAAGCGGCACTTTTAATTTCCTCTAAAAACTTTTTCTTCACATTCACAACTTGGCTAATGTTTGGTGCAAGAGACCTAACTTTCAGCCTATCTAAGCTTTCAACATGCCTTCCTCGCTAAGCTTAACCGTTTTTAGTTTTTGATTTAAAGTGAGAGATGTGCAACTCTTGCTTTTACTTAAACACTTAGAGGCCACTGTAGGGTTACTAATTGACCTAATTTCAGTATTGTTGTGTCTTGGAATAGGGAGCCCAGAGAAGAGGGAGAGAGATGGGGGAACAGCCAGTTAGTGGAACAGTCAGAACACAGACACCTTTGTCATTGAAGTTTGCCATCTTTTATGGGTGCAGCTCGTGGCACCCCAGAGCAATTATAATAGTGAATCAAAGATAGCTGATTACAGATTATCATAACAAATGTAATCATAATGAAAAAATTTGAAATATTGTGAGAATCACCAAAATGTGACACAGAGACACAAAGTGAGCAAATGCTGTTGGAGGAAAAGGCACTGATAGACTTGCTGAATGCAGGGTTGTCACAGACCTTCGATTAGTAAAAAACACGGTATCTGCAAAGCATGATAAAGCAAAGCACAATAAAACGAGGCATGCCTGTACAGCAGAGAAAACTTAGCCGCTAAGAAGTTACGTGATTTGACTGAGGTTACTGGCAGTTAAAAGGCACCTGGGTGGCTCACTTGGTTAAGCAACTGCCTTTGGCTTGGGTCATGATCTGGGGAGTCCTGGAATGGAGCCAGGTATGGAGTTGGGGGCCTCCCTGCTCCACAGGGAATCTACTTCTCCCTCTCCCTCTGCCCATTCCCCCTGCTCCTGTGCTCTCTCTCATTCTGTGCTCTCTCTCTCTCAAATAAATAAATAAAATCTTAAAAAAAAATAAAAAGTGAAGTCAGAATCTCAATTTCCTGAATCCTTGAATTTTTCATACTGTAATTTTATATAGCTGTGTGCATTGTAATATGTGTGTGTATGTGTATGTGTGTTTGACAATAATAAAGCTCATTTGTAATGAATTTGAAGTGCTACCTAAGGGATAGTAATAGGGAATTAATTTGAATACAAATGAATTGAATTAATACAATTCATTTTGTATAATGAATTGAAAATTACAGCCTATACTTTCAAGCATAGGTTCTAACTCACATTCTCGAATAGGGTAATATATATGTATCTGTCTTCTGAAATATATAAATATAAATAGAAACAAGGTGAGTCTTACATCTTCATGTCATTTTTCACACAAAGGTATTAAAATCCTTGAAAAATATCCCATTTGTGCTTAGGCCACGGAGCCAAAAAAGCCGTTGATCCCTTGAGGAGAGGTAGTAATAAAATGTCTACTGTGGACCATACCCGAGACTGGGAGCTGGAGAAGAATTCATTTGCAAGGTCACCCTAAGTCTGTAGATGAACCTGGACATGGGAGTTAAGGCTCTTACCAACAACCACGTTAACTTGGGATTATCATTAGTTGATCACCCTTGGCAGAACTGATCAGGACCTGCCCCACCAGCTTGCTCAGAAGCAGCTGCCTTCCTTCCCCCTCAGCTCACTGCTTGCTTTATTCAGGGGTGGCAGAGTTGGGGGGCGCTTTCTGGAATGCAGGCGGCCCTGCTTAGGGCTGGGGGCCTGCCCCACACATCAGGGCCTCTGGTGGCTTCACGTCTGAATTCTGGGTGCTCGCCCTATTGTATCTCCTGGGGCCTGACCTCTGGGCCTAGGCTCCTCTTCTAGGTTCCTGGACTAGAACCAGGTTTCTGATCTAGTGCAGTTTTCAGGGGAGCCTGCCCACCTAGCCTCGTGCTCCAGGCCACAGCACCCCCTCAGCTCTGGTGCCCCCCTCAGCCGTGGCCACATATCTGCCTCAACCTGTAGTCTTGCCCAGATTTACCCCCTGTGTTAACTTATGATATTGTATCCTGTGTGATGTAGGGGTAGAGTTGGACACTGTGGTTCATGTCCCTCCTCCAACACTGATAGGCTGTGGGACTTACTGACCCTTTCTGCTTCAGCTTCCTCATGTAGGAGATGGGGTAATAGGACCTATATCAAAGAGCTGTTTTGAAGATTGTGTGTGTGTGTGTGTGTCCACCACTTAAAAGAGTGACGGACCCTATTTATTTATTATGTTAGTCACCATTATTATGTTAGTCACTAACATTTATTATGTTAGTCATCATTAGTTTTTGGTGTAGTGTTCCATGATTCATTGTTTGCATATAACACCCAGTGCTCTTGTAATACGTGCCCTCCTTAATAGCCATCATTGGGCTCAACCATTTCCCCCAACCCCCTCCCCTCTAAAACTGTGTTTCTCAGGGTCCACTGTCTCTCACAAATAGTCTCCCCCTCTGGTTTCATTTTTCCTTTCCTTCTTCTAATGTCTTCCATGCTATTCCTTATGTTCCACACATAAGTGAAACTGTGTGATAATGGACTTTATCTGCTTGACTTATTTCACTTAGCATAATCTCCTCCAGTCCCATCGATGTTGATGCCAAAGTTGGGTGTTTATCTTTTCCACTGGCTCAGTAATATTCCATTGTATATACAGACCACATCTTTTTTTTTTTTTTTTTAATAAGATTTTATTTGACAGAAATCACAAGTAGGCAGAGAGGCAGGCAGAGAGAAAGGAAGGGAAGCAGGCTCTCTGCTGAGCAGAGAGCCTGACTCTGGGCTCGATCCCAGGACCCTGGGATCATGACCTGAGCTAAAGACAGAGGCTTTAACTCAGTGAGCCACCCAGGCACCCTGGACCACATCTTCTTCACCCTTTCGTCTGTTGAAGGGCATCTCGGCTCTTTCTACAGTTTGGCTATTTGTGGACATTACTGCTATGAACATTGGGGTGCACATGGCCCTTCTTTTCACTACGTCTGTATCTTTGGGATAAGTACCCCATAGTGCAGTTGCATGGTCATAGGGTAGCTCTATTTTTAATTTTTTGAGGAAACTCCACGCTGTTTTCCAAAGTAGCTGCACCAACTTGCATTCCCACCAACAGTGTAAGAGTGTTCCCCTTTCTCCACATCCTCTCCAACACATGTTGTCTCTTGTCTTGTTAATTTTGGCCATTCTAATTGGTGTAAGGTGGTATCTCAGTGTGGTTTTGATTTGAATTTCCCTGATGGCTAATGATGATGAAAATTTTTTTCATGTGTCTGTTAGCCATTTGTATGTCTTCTTTGGAGAAGTGTCTGTTCATGTCCTTTGCCCATTTTTTGACTTGATTCTTTGTTTTTTGGGTGTTGAGTTTAAGAAGTTCTTTATGGATCTTGGGCATCAACCCTTTTTCTGTAGAGTCATTTGCTAGTATCTTCTCCCATTCCATGGGTTGCCTTTCTGTTTTGTTGACTGTTTCCTTTGCTGTCCAGACCCTATTTAAATGTGTACCTGATATGACAGCAAGAGATACCTTATACAGCCTTTCAGATGGAACATTAAGTCAAAATAAAAACAGGAACCATTGACCTTACCACTTTTGTCCATTAAATTTCTTTTATGGTGTTAGTTGACTTCATATGAAGTAGATGTTCATGATGATAAAGATTAATAGTTAACAACTAGTGAGCATTTTCTTTGGGCAGATGATATGCTCAACGTTATATTACCTAATGAAGTTATCACAATGACCCTGTAATGTAGGTCTTGTAATTATTCTTCTTGTTTACAGATGAGAAACTGAGGCCTGAACTAGTAAGTGGTAGGGGCAAAATTAAAACAAAGGACCAGCTTTTAGCTGAGTCCACTGATGAACACATTCTGACCAATTCACTTCATTCAACATCTAGGGGATGGCAGTTGTTTGCAAGTGGGTACAAGATGCCATTTTACTTCTCTTCTTAGAAGATTTCCTATGAGATTCTTTGGAGGATGTTTTATCTTTTCATGAAGGCTTTGTAAATGAGGCAGTACACATGTGGATTGCACATGTTCATATCTATCGTGTCTTCACAAATAAAACCTACACCAAAGGGTGACTTGGATTTGTCTCTTCCCAGCCAGGGTAGGAGCTGCCTGTGGGGTAGATACATTAGTAAGAAACTGCTTTCCTATCTGAATAGCAATTCAGTTGACTTACAAAACTTTAACAGTGAGCTCATTTTGACTGATACTGATAGTCAGTGTAAGAAACATGTGGCAGCAGAGATAATAAAACGAACCACGTGTTTCTTCTTAGGAAGAGCTAAGCCTTTTCACGAGGAAAGCTGGAGACAGAATTTTAAATGTCCTGTCAATTCGTTCATTTAGTCTAATTTTCTTTCTCAAAGGGGAAATTGCTCAAGACCGTTTTCGTTCCATTCAGTTCATTTAATGCGGTCGTTCTGGGATGTTTTATTTTTACAGTTTACAAATCGAGCCATTCGAAATGGTTAATCATTTCCGAGCTATTGTTTTCAGCCAGTTGGAACCGCAAAGCTTAATAACAAATGGAAAGATGTGTAATTTTGGTTGATTTTCTTTGGTTTCACAAAGAGATGTGGTAGGACGTCCAGTTGGTTTCCAGCTTAAGGTAGTCAGGAAACACTGAGTTCAGGGGTTTTTTTTGGTTTTGGTTTTGTTTTGTTTTAAATATTTCAGCTTATGGCTACAGGTGATTTTTGTTGTGGGTGTCACTTGGAGCTCACTCTTAAGCGTGCTTTCTTCTGGTACATGTTTTCCGGAGAATATGCCTCTGGAAGACAGGGCATGCATTATCCCACGGGTGGAAAAAAAGGAACATGGGGAAGAACTCAGAAGACCTGGATTTTCATCCTGGTTCTGTGGCTAGAATGACTGTTGGACTTCCAGCAAATCCTTTACCTGTTCTGAGCCTCCATTTTCTCATTTGTAAAGTGGAGTGTTGGGTTGGATCATCTCTCTCTCTCTCTCTTTTAAAATTATGATAAAATACACATAACATAAAATTTACCATCGTAAACAGTTCTAAGGGTACAGATCAGCAGTAGTAAGGATATTCCTACTCTCCTGCAGACAATCTCCAGGACTCTTTCCATCTCACAAAACTAAAAATGTCCCCAGTAAACAGCTCTCTGTTCCCCGTCCCTGGTCCCTGGTAACCACCCTTCTACTTTCCATTTCTATGAATCAGACAACACTGTCAGTGGAATTGTACAGTATTTGCCTTTTTGTGTCTGGCTGATTGCATTTAGCGTCATGTCCTCAAGGTACCTTGGCGTAGCATGTGCCACAATGTCCTTCCTTATTAAAGCTGAATAGTATTCCACTGTGTGTATACACAGTATTTTCTTTACCCACGCCAATGCTGTTTGTAAATCTAAACTTGGAAATTTTCTACCATCCTCATCTACTGGCCAAAGCTGTGGCCTTGAAAGGAGCGGGCAGCTTGATCAAGGGATGGGCAGCAGGTTAGGGGTGAATGCTGATTGGCATTTCTGGTTCTGAGGCCAGCGCTGCTTCCCCGAGGGCAGGCTGTGCTCCTGACCAGCGGTGGCGTTCAGAGCATGGGAGATGCAGTGATTCCATATGTGCTAACTTACAATGATGACCCAGCTTTGGTTTAGCACAGTTAGGAAGCAGCGCAGCATTCCAGTATTTTTTAGTGGGCTTTTCCGAAAAGTCCGTGTTTTATCAGGACTAAGTGTCACTTGGTCCCGAGGCATAACAAAGTGGTACCCAACCATGGGGTTCTCCTCCACTCAGTGGTATTTCTATTCTTGAGACAAAGATAATTGCAGGAAATGCTGCAGAAGATAGACACTGTCCTGTGTTTCCCTCTCCGCCCTCCCTCTCTTTTGTCACGGCCCCTTTGGCATTCCGAGACTCCTTCTTTTTCTGGCTGTATCTTGGCTTTTAAGCTGTTCCCAGTTTTGTTGGTAAAGGCTCACCAGTGCATTTCTCCTTGCAGTCTGTGAAGAAAATTGAAGGATATTTGCCACTATCCAATTGTTATAATTATAGTGAATGGCAGTTGAAAGCAGAAAAGGGCAATTAGAGAGAAAATTCCTTCCTTGTCTGCCAGAGAAGACTGTGAACATGGCAGAGGTAGCTGCTGACACTTTGCTCTTTGTCAGAGAAATTGTTTACGAGCCCCTCCCCCGGTCCACCTAGGCTCAGGATCAGGATTAGGACCAGGTGTTTCTGTGCACACGTCTGGATTTCTGTGTCCAGAGCTCTAAAGCTCTGAAAGGCCCCTTCTGTGCTCACGAACTGCTGGCTGATTGCCTTCTTGGGTCCCGCTGAGGCCCCCAGTGCTGCTCCTCGGATGGAAGAGAATGTGGTGGTGATGTTCTAGATGCTGGTATGTCCGAGCCCACAAGGTGATAAATCCCATAGTTAGTGGGGCTCATCATCGTGAACCACGCGCTGGCAGCGTTGAGACTGCCTCTGTTTTGTGGGCCGTGCTATGGGATTCGCGGGATTTTTAAATGAACTCTCCCCAGAACATTATGAACCAGTTAAGCCTTAGCAATCCTCTTTGCCGTCTTGCCCCAAATGTTACTGTGTACCGTGCTTATTTTTTTGGTGTTTTGCTAGCCTTGTGATGTGGGGAGATTTATCTTTTTCTCTTTTATCCAAAATACAGAATTTGGAGAAAAGTGGTGTCTCAAGGACAAGTGACATAGGTAAGTAATGATTTTTTTTTTTAACTTATGAGTATGTACCCAGGTATATTTCTTGTAAATTATATTTCAGTGAAATGAATTCTCTTCCTGATTTTCTTTATAAGGTCAGTACTGCTGTGCAAATGTTCTGTCTTGGGCCTGGGCCCACATCTACCCTCACGCAGACCCGAGGAGAACACTTTTCGCATCCACAGAGTGACATGTGATTTGTACTGGGAACAACAGCCATTATGTTAGATTGAATTCCCTTGACCCTTGTTTACTGAGTTTCCAGTAAGGGTGGAGGATTGGGCCAGGTGAACACTGAGGGGGCGATGGGGACAGTAAGACAGAGTCTCTGTCATCCGAGGCCCACACTTCGTGGAAGAGAAGGACTCCCCTCGGCCTGGGGCCCGATTTTCCACTTGCTGACTTGCAGACACTGCTTTCCCCACGGGTCAGCTTACCCACCACACGCCAAACCCGTCCTGAGAACGCTGGTGCAGAAGCAGCTACTCGCATTGTTATGGACACCCCTGCCGCCGTCACGGCCCCTGTGTACCCTTACTTGTCCCCCACTTCAGTGTACTGTGAGCATCTTCAGAAATGTGACCATGATGTCACAGTTGTCGTTGCTGCTTTCTGGCATTGTGAGAAATAGGTCCCCGAATGGTGACAAGAGGACAGAGAAGACCGACATCTATGTGAACTTTGTCGATGTTGGTGGTCCCAGGGTAGGCCGTGGGGACCGAGGTAGACTCTGGACAGGAGAGAAAGGGCACACTTTCCTTTCTAGGTCTTTCTTTCACAGGCCTGGGCTCTGCAGAGTCGGGAAGGCAGGAGAGGAGCCCTGGGTGGCCTGTGCTGGGGTCCCGGGCATGCATGCCGTCAGCTCTGAGACTGGCATATTGAAGGAGCCTCGTTAGTTCAGTGCTTTCTCTTCTATATGTTATGACACCCTGGATGACTAGCCACTTCTCCCTTTGTGGAGATGTTCTTCCTGCTGCCAACACTTGTGGGTTTGGGCATTTGTTTTTGTATTTATTTTATGAAATTTGATGAGGCTCCTGGGGCTCCTTATAGAACATGATTATTATTTTTTATTTTTAGGGTTGGGAGGGTAGGGGGGAAGGGAGAGAGAGAATCTTAAGCAGGCTCATGTCAGCACGGAGCCTGATGTGGGGCTCGATCTCATGACCCTGAGGGATCATGACCTGAGCGAAAATCAAGAGTGGGACGCTTAACTGACGGAGCCACCCAGGTGCCCTGAAAATCTGAAGATGGTTGTTAAATGAACTAATGTCACTAGTCTAGGATATGGGCTTGAAAGAACCAAGGGGAAGTTACCTGGGTAAGTAAATCAGCACTCCTGCGATTACAAATGGCAAATCTAGTGATAGGTGCTTTGGTATCGGCCTATCCAAAAAGACCTCGGGGCCTTATTTGCCACAGTGTCAACCTGAGTCTGCAGGCTTGGGGGCGTTGGGGGGTGGACTGCAAAAGCAGCCCCCCAGGAGAATCAGAGTCTCTCCACACTCAGGGTGAGGTGGCCTTTTTCCTGTTTCGGCTCACTGCCTGGTCAGGAGATGCATGGGTGACAGTTACTCTCACCAAGTGGAATACAACTGGAGTGGCTCTTCATGCATGTGTGTGTGTGCGTATTTATCCCTCAGCCTAAACTCCTGAGTCCGCTTGCTGTTCGGCTTTTATCAGAAGAGCTGCACGCTGATTGCTCATCAGAGAGACAGCGGCAGGATGGAGTCTGTGTTTCTACATTACCTCTGTCCCCGAGGGATTAGTGCTTAGTAGACTAATTTCTTATCAGAGAAATAGACTAATTTCTATTAGTCTATTTAGTCTATTAGTCTAAATAGAGAACCTTTGATTTCTTTTTCCTTCAAAGAATTACTATTTCTCCTTCAGGGGTCTTTTCTAGGGACCTTCTTGGTTCCATCACCTTTCCTTAATGCTCTGCGGCTTACCATTGGCCTCAGACCCACACAGGTTCTTTCCCGGTCTTGAGTGATTTATCTTCCTCTTGTGGCCCATCGTGCCCTTCATTGTCGTCAGGCACTCGGTGTACGACCCCTTTATTCCTCTTTCGCCTCATCACCAGTAACTGCCCGATTTGCACCCTATTTCTCAGCCATTCCCAGCTGTTACCGTTTTCAGGGCCCTAATTCCACATGCTCTCCCAGACGTCACCGCCCTCTCTGTTGAGAAGCTTCTCCCACCTCTTCTGTGGCATCCCCAGGACATAGGATCCTCATCACTTTCTGTGGAGGCCCCACTCTGTGGGGTCCTGGATGGCTCCATGGCCCTTCCCATGTTTGAAAGCTATTACTCTAAAGATGCACTCTTAGTGTGCACTTAAATCCTTCATGGTCTGATCTGGCTGAGGTAGCCTCCTCCTCTAGCTTCATCGCTGACTGTTCCCTTCATCTTTTTCTCTCAAGTACCTGACAGACTCCCCGGTCACCAACTCCTGATGCTGCAGAGAGAAGGCAGGCTGTGGGCTCTGTGATAACCCTGCTTCCTTCTCCGCCTCTGATCTGCCACCCTCTCTGCCTGGGTCTGCAGAAAATTGCAGCATTTTAAAGGAAAGGCAGGAAATGCCCCTTTCCAGAAGGTCTGCTTGCACTTGCTCTCCCCCCTCCCCCACCCCGTGCTCCCGTAGTTCCCCACTTGGCTCTGTACTGTAATGGCTGTCTTATTACCTTGGCTCGGGCTCGCTATTGCTGGGACTGTGCTTCCCTCTCTCAGCACGCCAGAACCTTGCCCTCAGTACAGACTTAGGCACATTTGCTGGATGAGTGCCCAGAGCACGTGTGATCAAGGATAAGAAGGAAGGTGGTTTCCTAGTAGCAGAAAAAACAAACACAACCCACAGCATGTGACTCAGGTGCAAGCAAAGGAGAAGGATTCACTTTTTTCTTCTTGCAAACCCTCTTTCCCATGTGAAAGGACTGTTGTCTTTGTGGGAGCAGTGGGAATTTTGCTGATCTGGTAGAAGAAAAGGCAGGAGTTGATTACTGCAGTATTAACCTTTTGACAGATGGATTTGCTCTTTTAAAAATCCTCTTATGAATTATTTTGAACATAGGGGAAGCCACAAAGAGTGATACAATGAACATCCATGTATCTACCAACTAGTTTAAGAAATAAAACATTCCTGATGTAGCGGGAGCCTTATAATGTGGTCTTGATTTGGTGTTCTCATGTAATCTTTTATATTTTCTGATCACATGTGATATATCCATCTTATATATATTTGTGCATATCTTTTCACAAACCTTTGATTTATATGGTTATTCCTTTGAAGCTTGCTTTTGTTTTTCAGTCTGTAGGATTCACCTATAATATCCATCTGGGATGATGCCTCAAGTACCTGTTCATTTTCATTGCTGCATAGTATTCTAGTTGGCTTATCTTATTAGTGGGTATTGGAGTTGCTTCAAATTTTTTCCTTTTACACAACCCTGCTGTGAGCACTCTTATTCTATATCCTTGTTTATGCATATGCAAGTTTCTCAAGGATGATTAGTAGGAGTGGAGTTTCTGGGTTGTTGGGAATGTGCATCTTCAGCTTTTTTTTGCAAAATTTTGCAAAAATTTTTCTCTGAAGTTTATCTCATTTTTAACAAAAGTAAGTCTTTATAACTCCTCTTTTGATATATCACTTACATTAATGTTTCAATACAGTAGAACAAATACTACATTTCAGTTGAAACATGAGATACTTGTACAAGTCTTATCTGTATGTCCTACTTATAAAGCCAAGAAGCTGATTTGAAATAGAGGTAGGTATGTGGAATGTTCATATTTATATAAACCCCCAAAGGAAAAGAATTAGGTCATATTCAATAGCTTGTTGAACATTTCCCTTTAAATTTTTTATTGAGTTTTAACCAAAGAGCATTTGGGGTTATTTTTAGGATCTAGATGGCTCACTGTGGAGCTATTTGCTGTATGAATATTTGAGTGATTGAATAAATGAATGGAACTATAGAACTGAACATGAAAACAATAAAATATATGGGATAAAATTAAAACCAAATTATGTCTCTGAGTCGAGGTGTTAAAAGGAAAGGCACATGGTGGGGGGGTTGGTCCCCATATTTATTGCTATAAGGTGACTGGAGGCTACAATTTATGTGAGGTCTGCCTTTTGCCAACGCCCCTTTCTGGGCACAGGGCAGTGACCCTAGGGCTGTTTTTATCCGTTGCCTTATTGCAAACTCAGAACCTAATGTGCTTCTCCGTTGTGGGACCAAGCAACCATCTTTGCTGGCAAGACCTCCAATTGTCTTCCCTGGTCAGGTGGGCCTAACATTCAAGGGTTTGCTCTGTGCTCGTCATTGCAAGAAAACTGGCCACCCTGAAGCGAGAGTCTAGGGGGCTGGCAAACACTGCCAGTGTTGTTGTAGATTGGCTTGTATGCCACACTTCTTGTGAGGCTCCTGTGGAATAGTGGCTGTTTTCCTGGAGATAACATGTAATTCTGGCCAGGAGCCCTGTGAAGTAGAGTAGAGATTATGGAGTTATTTATTTGCAAGCTCTCGTGACCTGATGGGACAGAAGTCGTCACTGTTGATTGTCACCTTAAAGACCCATCCAAAACATTTTTGAAGTGGTGTTATTAGTTTGCTAGGTTTGCTGAAACAAAATGCCACAAATTGTGTGGCTTAAAAATGGAAATGCAGGGACGCCTGGGTGGCTCAGTTGGTTAAGCAGCTGCCTTCGGCTCAGGTCATGATCCCAGCGTCCTGGGATCGAGTCCCACATCGGGCTCCTTGCTCAGCAGGGAGCCTGCTTCTCCCTCTGCCTCTGCCTGCCATTCTGTCTGCCTGTGCTCGCTCTCTCCCCCTCTCTCTCTGATAAATAAATAAAATCTTAAAAAAAAAAAAATGGAAATGCATCTCACAGTTCTGAAGGGGGGATGTCTGAGCCCAAGGTGTGGGCAGGGTTGGTTTCTTCTGAGGCCTTTCTCTGTGACTTGTAGAAGGCTGTCTTCTCGCAGGGGCTTCATATCATCTTCCCTCTGTGTATCTGCGTCCAGATTTCCTCTTTGTGTAAGGACACCAAATATACTGGCTTAGGTCCCCCACCAACAACCACACTTTAACTTGAGTGCCTCTTTGTAAAGACTCGGTTCCAAGTAAGGTCACATTCGGAGGTCCTGGAGGGTTGGACTTGAACCTGTGGTGTTTGAGGGATGCCCTTCAACCCATAACAAGCCACGGTGCAAGGTAGGGTTATGTGTGACTCATTAGAAGGCTAGTGGCAAGCAAGATTTTCAGCTACCGGGGAAGCTAGTGTTGTCGACGTTTTCCTACTTTCTCACATTTACCAGTTGTGCTTTCGACAGACGCAGGAGCAGGTGCACATTTGTTACTGCAGATTTGATGGAGTACAGTGAGCTTATTTGCTAACTTCTAGGAAGGATGTTTCAGAGATCAGTTCAAAAAGAGATTTTTGTCGCTATGATTAC
Organism: Mustela nigripes; assembly: GCF_022355385.1. Classification (NCBI taxonomy): domain Eukaryota; kingdom Metazoa; phylum Chordata; class Mammalia; order Carnivora; family Mustelidae; genus Mustela; species Mustela nigripes. The sequence continues at coordinate 12,936,405 of NC_081571.1, forward strand.
ATTTAAATGGATTTTTTTATGGCCCGAAGGCTTGCCTTGCAGCTTTTCTTTTTTAAACTTGCTTTTAAGTTTATTTCAGTTGTTGAAAAATAAATACCTGAAATCTTTTTTTTTGGTTCTAGATTTAAAAGGAATTGTATTTGTCATCCAGAGTCAAAGTAATTCTTTTCATGCAAAGAGAGCAGAACAGTTAAAAAAAAGCATCTTAAAACAAGCGGCAAACCTTACACAGGTATGTAGTGATGGCTGGGATGTCTGCTAGTTACTTGTTTGTTGTTGCTTTCATTTTTTCCAGAGTACTCCATATGTAGAGAATCCATTTTATTTAGATAGGAGTAACTCTCTGACTTGTTTTGTTTATTTAATATCAACTTGTTTAAAATGTTCTTATTAATTCTGGATGCTCAAAGTCTCACTTTCTAAGTTCTTATTTTTTTAAATTTAAGAGACTTGCATAATTGTGTAGGACTATTGTGGTTTTGTCATAAAGTGTGATAAAAAGAAGTGGAAGGAATAACATTATAAAAGCAGGGCTTAAAATAGCAGGGATAATTAATATTCAAAATTTTAGTACCAGGTTCTTAGGCAATTTTCATGTTGAAATAACATTTTCATTAACCTTAGTGTTTCCTCCATGAGTCTCTTAATCTGTTTTTTAATTGGATATCATTAATTGAACTTTTGGGTTGATTTGTAATGCAATATCCAAGAAGGATTATGGAGAGAAAGATCGACACATGCAGGTACATATTTTAATAATGTTTAAAATAGGCATGAACTGAATCTAAAGCTGCTATGAATAATGCTGGAGGTTTGGGTAAAGGAAGATCTACCTTCTTGTCTTGCTATAGAGGTGCTTTCTTTAGCGGAGCAAAAAACATTCCGCCAACCCTGCTCACTACACTGCCTTGCTGTGGCCTTCAAGACACACATGCTTGTCTATAGATGAAGGCCATCCCGCAGCTCTGTTGGCAAGAACTCTTTGACAGGAGATGTGTGTCTCTGATGGATTGCTTTCTTTCTGTTGTTGGGTACTGGGAAATAAAGGATTGTAAATAGCCATGGACAAATTAGCCTTAATGGTATTCAAGGCTGAGATAGTGCTGAGCATAAGGTTTAGTTGTGCTTAACCTTTAAATGCTTTACCTATAAAATTCATCCAACCTCCCAGCATCCTTATAAGGACAGGTCCTTGCCTCCCCTCCTTGGAGCGTCACAGCTTCTCAAGGGAAAGGAAAGACTAGCATGCTAGAGACAGATTGTTTTTTGGTAATTGGAGATAGACGCCGGTGATGAGTTTAAAATACTTCTTTGTTTGGTTATGCTGAGTGAAATAAGTCAAGCGGAGAGAGTCAATTATCATATGGTTTCACTTATTTGCGGAGCATAACAAATAGCATGGAGGACAAGGGGAGATGGAGAGGAGAAGGGAGTTGGGGTAAATTGGAAGGGGAGGTGAACCATGAGAGACTATGGACTCTGAAAAACAATCTGAGGGGTTTGAAGCGGCAGGGGGGTGGGAGGTTGGGGGAACCAGGTGGTGGGTATTAGAGAGGGCACGGATTGCATGGAGCACTGGGTGTGGTGCAAAAACAAGGAATACTGTTATGCTGAAAATTAAAAAAAAAAGAATAGAGACATTATAATATTTTTCTGATATTAAAGTCATTGAAAGAATTAAAAAAAAAATACTTCTTTGTTTGGAAACCCAACTTTGGAGATTTCCTTCTACTAAACCTTATCTGATTTCGTCAGAGAGACAGACATGAAGCAACCTTGACTGGATGGCTTTGTTCCATTTGCTCTCCTAAAGCACTAGTGGAGTGGCCAAATGAAGGCCAAGGCAGAGAGGATGGGGAATGTGTAGCCTGAATAATCCTTCAGTTGGGTTCAGGCAGGCATTAATGGAATTTAGTTCAATTAGGCCTTGGCAGTTGCCTTGGATTGCATAATCAGTAATGACACCAGGACAGACTTACGCATCACTTACTCATATGAGTTAAGAGCTTGTGTATCTTTATGTAATCATGTGTCCTTGTTCTCAGAAATACCTTCCCTCTCACAGAGGGAATCATGTCTTTTAGATTATGTATCTTCCCCATTTAATCCAGCTTGTTCTGCTTTTTCTTCCTCCTGAGCACCTTAAACAGAATGGGTATTCAGCCTATGGCAGTGGAATTGAATCAAGAGGAAATTGAACAAATTAAAATGAAAATTTGGTTTAGGTAAATTATTTTCTCTATTTAAAATTTTGTGGTTAATTCTTAAATTGATAATGGTGGACCCCTCTCATACCTCTCTCATAAAATAGCTATTTTACTTCTTCCAGTGAAACAACAGAATGTGGAGAAAAGAGTTGTATAAAAAGATTGAGTGTGAGTTGCTTCTAGGAAAATAGGATCTCTTGAATAAGTGAATCTTCGAGAGACACTATGGAGAAGAAGAAGAAAATTCACTTGACTACATTAATGCAGACAACATAGCAAATGAGTTAAGGAAGGTGGGGGTTTACTTCCACTCACAAATAGTCCCATGGGTGTGTGGCCGGAGATTGGCAGCTCTGTGCCAGAATCCTTCTGTTTTGTTACTTTACCATCGGCTAGAGTGTCTTGTCCTCATTGGCATGGTTGGAACTACCACAACATTGGCATTCTTGTGTATGCAGGACAACCACTTTCCTTTTAAGGTTTGGTCCCTGAAGTGGTATATGTCTTTTCTTTCATTTCTCCCTACATCCCACTGTCATGTGGGCACATGTAGGCTGCGAAAGGTAATCTTTAGTTGGGTGGCCTTTGGATCCAGTCAAAATGCAAGGAGTTCTAATCTCTGGAAGGAGGAAGGTGATTATAATCACTAAAAGGAAGAAGAGACAAATGGACATCACTGCTAAAGTCAGGACATTGTTTACACACCAAGGACTCCCCTAGTCAATAGAAGAATTTATCTATGAACCTCCCATTCATTCACTCATTCATTCAGTATTTACAGAGCAAAGCACTGGCCATGCAGGCATCAGCAAAACGTAGTCCTTGTGCTTGAAGAGCCCACAGTCCAGGAGAGGAGACAGGCCCATACATGGGCAATTTTAAAGCAAGGCTAAAGTGTAGAAAGACAAATACTGCATGATTTCATGTACATGAGATATCTAAAAGTAGTCAGATTCATAGAATCAAAGGCCAGGGCGGTAGTAACCAGGGGAGGGGGAAATGAAGAGTTAGCAACAGGCCGAAAGTTTCAATTAAGTAAGATGACTGAGCTCTGGGGTTGGCACTCCAGCATTGTACTCTGTTGTACATTAGAAAGTTTTTGCCTTGTTGCAAGGACAGAGCTCATGTTAAGTTGTTCTTGCCACAGTACAATAAAAATAAATAAAAAATCAGGCACTAGTGAGGTTAAAGAGGAGGGTGGGAGCAGGGAGGCTTCTCTGTAGACAACCGGGGGACGGCAGCCAGGGTAGAAGCACGAGTGTGTTGCCCAGGATGTGGGGCGGTGTAGGTGCTACAGCCCAGAAGGTTAGGTAGGGACTGACTGCAGATGAGCTGTAGGTCTTCTTAAGGGTCCTGGCCTTTCTCAGGGCCTCTCAGGGGATGCTCTGGGCATTTGAGAACTATTTATTTGAGATCCAAGACATTTAGCATCTCTGGCCCCTGGCAGTACATGCAGGAGGAACCCACAGTCCTGTTACTACAAGCACTGCCTGTTGAAAATGACTGGCTGGGGAGAGCCATTAGGGCCTCCTTGTGTCAGCTCTGTATTTTAAAACCATCACTCCAGTGGCTGTGAGGAGGGCAGCTAAACAGATAATGAGCCCGGGGTAAAGAGCCTCATCTCAAGTCACTGGGAATGGTCCAGGGTGATGCTGCTGAAAGTGTGGGTGCTGACCTCTGCTGGTGCTTCACCACAGGCAGTGTGAGAGGCACGGGGCCAGGGGCGAGGGGTGGAGCTGGCGGGGTGGTTGTGGTAGGGGATGTGAGGCCAGAATGGGGGCAGTTGGGGTGAAAAGTGGAGAAGTCAGGACCAGAGTCCAGGTCGGGCTGAGGTGGGGTGGAGCGGGGCCGCCATCTGAGGCAGAGGCTGGGATTCGTGGGTTTGCAGACTCTGAGAGGACTGCAGGTTTCTGCCCATGACATCTGAGGTGGAGGTGTCGCATGCTGGAGGCTGGATGTTTGTTTGCTTGAAACTCGGGAGGACAGTTTGACCAGAAGGTGGGATTTGGAATCAGGAACATATGTAGGCAGTGGCAGAAAGCTTGAAGGTGCTTCTTCCGGGGGGAAGTGGGACTGTGGGGGAAAACCAGGGTTTGGGGACTGGGCAGAGCATGAGCAGCCCTCTGGGGATGTAGGAGGAGTGCGTGAGACACACAGAAGGAGCACGGTTGGATGTCAGGGACGCTGAAGGAATAGCCTCTCGAACAGTGATCGCTGCTGTCTTGTTATCCCAATCGAACTTGTAAGACAGGGTCTCAAAAATGGCCATGCCACTGGGTCGTCTTGCTGTGGGGACTCCTGCCCATGCACTTACTTCGGGAGGTGTCTCCACTCGGAGCACTTTGCTGTTACTGGTGCTCTTGTTATTGTTACTTTTCTTAATGATGGTTAAAAAAGAAAAAAGCAAAGCATGTAAAATCTGCCCTCAACCATTTTTAAGTGTAAATACCGTAAAGCACATTCACACTACATAACCAGTTTCCGGAGCTTTTTGTCTTCTCCACAGAAACTGGATGCATACCCATGACACAACTCTACGTTTCCCTTCCCTCCGCGCTTGATAACCCTTGGACGTTGTCTCTATGAATCCGACGGCTCTATGTACCCCTCGTAAGTGGGCTCATAGAGTATCTGTCTTTTTTGAACAGGCTTATTTTACTTAATGTACCGTCCTCAAGGTTCATCCATGTTGTAGCCTGTGATGGGGTTCCCTCCCTTTAAAGGGCTGAATGTTTGTTATTCTTACTTTGACGGCCTTGGTCCGCCACAACAGACGGCAGGATGGACAGCACTTTCTGGGATGCTCCTCTGGTGTCTCCCACAGGCTCCCCTGCAGTGCCCTTGCTCCTCCAGGGCATCTGTCCTACCCTCAGACTCCAAAGGGAGGCGAGCCCTGCTCTGTACTTCTCTTTGTATCCCCCACAGCTCCTCATGTTCTGCTGCATGTGGACAATATTAGAAACTGCATTTTTCACTGATAGATTTTTCTCAGCTTTTAAAGCTTAGAAAGCAGTTCCATTTCACTTCCGTATTTACCTTTCCTAGCACTTTATTTTATGCTTCTGTTTTCAGTTTGCTTATCCTTAATTTTTATTGTCCTTTCCGTGTACACTTTGCACGTTCCGCGTGTTGAGTAGCTGTCTCAGATTGCCACTAGGTGGCAATATTGGTTTTACGTTTAAAGACACGTAATTAAGCAACATCATTAAGCAAACCCTTCTTCTCCAGCATTTAATTTCTGTGATAATAAATGGAGTCTAGACTAAAGCAATAAGGAAACTTCCCTTAATTATAAGATAGTCTACTTTTCTTATTCTGAAATTCTTTCCTAGGATGGAAGCCAACTGTGAATACTGAGGTAGTTATGACAAAACTTTAATGCTTAGATTTAATTTGCTCACAAGATCCTGCCTTTTAGTAGTTGAAATGGCCAGGGACATTTTAGAGTCTGCAACTATACTGGATACTGGTTCATTTTTTTCTCTTTATAGGGGTGTTTTTTTGTTTTGTTTTAATGGTATACATGTGATTTATTGAATTTTAAAGGTTGAATTTTAAAGAATTTAAAGTCGAATTTTAAAGATCCAGAGATAGTTGACAGCTAACACAGTGTTTGCGGACAATCCTGGTGGCAATATTGGGATACCCTGACCTAGAACTACATGAAAATAGAGCAATGAGGTTAACTTCAGAGAATTAATTGCTGAGATGCACAAAACATGTAGGTGGGCCAAAGTCCCTTTAAGAGGTAGGTATGACTCCCTACTTAAAAATTTAACTAGAACTCGTTTTAAGAAATTGATGTATTTTTGAGAAAGAATTGACACCTCATTCATCAGCCACAGGAGAATCTAAGGCAGAAGTTGTCAGGGCATTCCTAGCTCTGTGGTGGGGAGCATGCTCTCCCCTTCGAGGATGGGTCAACCCTATGGTTTGGCAGATGTGTGCTGTACCTCAGTTGAACAGGATGCCTGGGGCTCTCATGTCACTGGGGACCTGAATCAGGAAGTGTTCAGGTTGCAATCTGGGTTTTCCCCATGGATTTGCCCACCATGAGCATTCACAAAATTTTCTTGCTAAGGGTGGAATCAACAGTAGTTTTATCTTTGAATATTTATCTGATAGCCCAAAATATCTATTCCTCCCACACTGCCAGATGTCTAGAACTGCTGTTTGTTTATTCATTACCCTTGTCAGGTTGCACTTGACTACAAAATCTGCCAAAAATTAAGGTGCAAAAATTTAATGGTTTCTGTGATTATGCATCTGCTTCTAGCTGTTCTCTTTTCTTTGGCAAGTTGTTACCTAGGCCTGTTTTGCCTCAAAGTGCTAAAATGTGGTCTTATTAAGAACACAAACATTTTTCATCATTTTAAATGAGAATATAAAAACAGGAGCCTAAACTAACTTTCCGTCTGAAACTTAGTACTATACTGGGAGTTGTTGCTAGAGTGGTGAAACTCCCTTATTTCTAAAATACTTTGGGTCATTTTGAGTTGTTCTGTCCATCTCCAGTTTTGAAGCTTATAAGACAGCTTATAATGACTCTGTGGTTTACAGTTGGATGTTTCTTCCAATCAGTCAGCTAGCAGACTTTACCAAGTGCTCTTCTATGTGCAGAGTACCGTTCTTGATTGCTGGGGAGTGACAGGTTAGAAAGATCCTCGAGTTCTTTGACTTCCTTATGAGTAGGAGGTAACTGCTTCATAATAGAAATGACTATATCATTAGGTAGATGCTAGACGTCAAGATAAGCATCTTCAAAAATTTATCCAAGAAATATTAATTGGTCATCTGTGATTGTATTAGGTACTTATAAATGTGAAAAGACATCTTCAGGCAATACAGAGGGACCGTTAGAACAGTGGTGCCTGGGACGCCTGGGTGGCTCAGTTGGTTAAGCAGCTGCCTTTGGCTCAGGTCATGATCCCAGCATCCTGGGATCGAGTCCCACATCGGGCTCCTTGCTCCGCAGGGAGCCTGCTTCTCCCTCCGACTCTGCCTGCCTCTCTGTCTGCCTGTGCTCACTCTCTCTCTGACAAATAAATTAAAAAAAAAAAAAAGAACAGTGGTGCCTATTTGAAACCAGTGAGGAAGTAGGACAGTATGTAAGAAGCGTACGTTTATTAATGTCGTGTCCATTGTGCATGTGAAGCCTGAGAGGGTAAGGAAAAAAGACATGTCAAATTAGGTAAGAAAGACAAGAAAAATGAGCTGGAGGGCCGTTAGCTGAGAACTTAGAAACTGAAACTGGAAGACAAAGGCAAATTGTCAAGAAAGCTTACTGTTAGGACGCCAGGTGGAAACTGGGATTTTGGGAACGGTTTGGATGATGGGTAAGGATGTGTTCACAGTGCACATGTACTGGTCTTTTTAGACTGGAATGGATGGAAAGGAAAGTGAGCTGGGGGATGTGGTTGGTGAGCACAGGGTTCCTAAATGCATATCTGTGGATACGAGAATTCAGATTTTGAGGAAGTGCTATTTTTTCCCCCTCAGGTTTTTTTCTGCCCACATTACAGATGGAGGAGTAGCGTGAAGTTACAAAGATTAGCTATTTAAAGAGGTGCACAAACAAAAGGCCGCTTGCAGGTGAGGCTGGCAGAAACCCACAAGGCGAGTTTGTGCCACATCTCTTAATTAATCAGGCACTTGAGTGTGTGTTCTTTGAGACACGTACTATGTGCATCAGTTATGATTTGACTTCTGTTTCTCGAACCTAAGGAAATTCCTTCTTGAATGGACATTTGTGTGAAAATACTTGCACATATATGTATTTTTTGTTACCTGGAGTGGGAGCAAAGAGCTTGGATTCTGGTAATGACACTGTCGGAGTATCTTGTTCTTGTATTGTTGATGGAGAGGCAATCCTCTGAATGTCGTCTTCTCCCTCATGGGACCTGGGATCCAGTAATCAAGGGGAACTGAGACTATGATCATCTGTACTATAACTTCAGACATCTTAGGTCTTAATACTTGCCTAAAGGTATGGAAACCAGTATTGTTCTCCAAAGGAATTTCAGATAGGATTAAGTTGGAGACAATAAAGGAAAGAATATAAAAGCATCCTAGTGGTTTTTTTAGTCGGTTCTAGTAAAACAAAAATTGTTGAAGACTCTAAAGTGTGAGCTTCAACGAGAGTACAGGGCAAGGGTCATGCTTGATTGGGGAACCACTTTGAGTGAGGAAATCAGCCCCTGTAGTAGTGAGAGCAGGGGGGAGGGGAGGCCTGAGTTCGCAGTGGAGGCAGGACCCGAGACAAATGTGGGCAGAAGCACAGAGAAATTATGGTTCTGTTTTTTTTTTTTAATTTTTATTTATTTATTTATTTATTTATTTATTTTCAGTGTTCCAAAATTCATTGTTTATTCACCACACCCTATGGTTCTGTTTTTAAGGCAACCTGCAAATACAGAAAAGCAAGTTCAGAGGTGGGATATTTTTAGAAGAGTTTTGGGGGGACAGGTCGGGGGACGTTGTAGCTGTATGCATTACAATTGGCAGTCGTTGGATTACATTTTCTGCTTTGGGCCAAATGGAGCCAAACTACCTGCTCAGAAACTCCCCCCTACCCCCTTAACTAAATAGCTTTTGAAAAGAACAGACACTTAAAATTTTATTGTCTTCTTTTGTGGCATGAACTTTATTTAAAACCTGGAAGAATCTCAACCTTAACAGATAAATGATAATTTTTTCCCTGTTCACAGAAAGTTTTGTAAATCACTATTTGCTAGAGGAGAGTTAGTCTACAGACTTTGGTTCATTAGTTTAAAAAAAACAACAACAACTTTATTTCCATAAGATAAGCCAGAACAGAAACCTTTCAGTGTGAATAAGCTGGAGAAAGAAAAAAAAAGATGGTTTTTTGTTTCCTGTTTTTAGAAAATTTTTTTTATTGTCAAGGAGACAGCATGAGGCACTTCACTGAAAGGTTAGCTTTGACTGTGTGTGTCTGGATATCACTACAGTTCTCTTTTTAGGTGAGAGCAGTTAGATGCTTACTGAAGATTCGATTCATTTTTTTTTGTAGTAACTGATGGGTGTTGAGTATCACATTAGTTGTTTATTAAACTGGGGACTTATTACATCACATTTACATTTTACGTATTACATATGTATGCGTATATATACACATTACATATTTACATTATATTACATTTATTGCTGTTGAGTAAGAATTTATTCATCCATCCATTCACTTAATAAGTCTTTATTGAGTATTTACGTTAAGCAAGGACCTGGGCAAGATGCCCCAGGAGAGAATAGGACATTGAGATCCACGTTTCAGAGGTGGTAACTCTGTGATGACGAGTTCATCCTACTATGGAGAAGGCCATGCTGTGAGCATTTGTTCTTTTTAGCTGCCTAGCATTTGAACCCCTTCCCTGTCCTGGAGAACTCTATCCCGGATGAGTCTGGAAGAAGCTGGGGCTTGGCCCAGTAAGAACATCAGACAGACATTGGATCTCTCCAGGGTCGGGGTGCAGCTTATGTTGCAGTGTGGACAGTCAAGACTTTGCCACACAGGACTGTGCCTGGAGCTGGAGGCCCGCGGAAGCCATCGCTTTAGAGCTCCTTCGTTTGGTAGTTACACCTGTACCCAGTGGCTAGAGGTGACATTGGGGACCAGCACATGCAGGTGTGCAGAGGACATTAAGTGCTCCTTGGGGACGAGGTGCCAGTGGTGGGGGATGCCCACCCAGCAGGCTGGCCCCTTCCAGCTGAGTGGTGGTGTCCCCCTCCACCAAGCTCATTCTGATAGCACACTACACGTTGCTGCGTGAAGCCACAGCAACATCACTCTCTAAGGACACAGGCAAGGAAGCACTCAGCCCTGCCTGGAAGGTCAGTGAAGGCTTTGTGATGGCATTTGAACTGAGCCTTGAATAAATAGTAGACTTTGCTAGGGTGCCTGGGTGGCTCAGTGGGTTAAGCCTCTGCCTTTGGCTCAGGTCATGATTTCAGGGTCCTGGGATTGAGCCCCGCATCGGGCTCTCTGCTCAGCAGGGAGCCTGCTTCCCCCTCTCTCTCTCTGCCTGCCTCTCTGCCTACTTGTGATCTCTCTCTCCCTCTCAAATAGATAAATAAAATATTTTTTAGAAAATAGTAGACTTTGCCAGACTCCTGCCTGGGGCAACTGTGGGGACGCCTGATGGAAGTAGTCATCGTGAGTCTTGCTGGTTATTAGGGAAAGGGGTGAATACAAAGAAAGGGAGCCGTTTGCGAGCCAGCTGGTGAGCTTATGTGGAGAAAGGTGTGGTTGCAGAAACTAGTGAGGCATCTGATCTATGGGGCCAGGGTCTGGAGCAGAGACAGAGAGCTGGAAACTGGGGCAGTATCACAGCTGCTTTTTTTTTTTTTTTTTTAAAGATTTTATTTATTGTTGGTTGGGGGAGGATCAAGGGGAGGCACAAAGGGAGAGGGACAAGCAGACTCCACGCTGAGTACCAAGCCTGACATAGGGCTTGATCTCAGGATCTGAGATCATGACCTGAGGCGAAATCAAGAGCTGGATACTTAACAACTGACTGAGCCGCCCAGGTGCCCCTAGAGTGAGGATTCTGATGCAAGTACTTTGGCTCCAGAAATCAGATTCTTAAACAATGAGCTGTGCTGCCTTTCATGAATAAATGAATGATTAGTTATAACAGATTTATATGAGCTATAAAAATGTACTTAGTAATGCATTTCAAAGTAAATAGTTAATAAAAATAAATTTTATAAATAATGAGGTAATAGCTTTCTCTTATTAGGAGAAGATAGGGGTAAGACAAGTATTTGGAAAATATAAATATATCTATATATATTTTAAATAGAGGCCCAGGTTCTTGGAATATATGTTATTACAGCATCACATGAAATCTGGTTCATAAATGAATACTGAATTTTTAAAGACTAGTAAATCTGTCTGATATGTGTTCCAAACAGCATATCAGACATCTTTATCATCATCCTTATAAGATATACCTCCTTCTTATGGGAGAAGTTATAACAATAAACATGATAATTTCCATCATAATTCATGTTTTGGTCTAAAAGCTCAGTTCAGTGGCTAAGACATATATAACAGTTGGAATTTGGAAATGCAGTTGAACTGGAAACTTTCTTAAAACAGGATTCAGTCTTTCAGAGCCACTGCCTCATCCTGAACAAATGTCTTGGCTTTTGCTTTCAAATTTAGTACTTGGTCTGAATGGTGAGACTGAATTAGACCATTAACTCCTGTACCACTACGCTTTGAAGTAAGGTAATGGGCAAGTTACAAATATTGGGAAACAGTCCGTCAAGAAGGAAAAAGGCAGCAGCATGAAGTTAAATTAGTTGAATTCTTTCCAGACAGAGGTACAAAGAGTCAAGTGATCCAAAACCAAATTTGCCTAATAATTAAAGTTATTTTTGGTATTAAAATATTAATCTGTTGCCATCCATGTTCAACTGTTGACTCTTTCATTTGTACTATTAATATTTCTAGATATAAAACTTTCATGATTTTACTTCCATATCAATAATGATAGGGTCTCGGGGCACCTGGGTGGCTCAGTGGGTTAAGCCTCTGCCTTCAGCTCAGGTCATGACCTCAGGGTCTTGGGATCCAGCCCCGAATCGGGCTCTCTGCTCAGCAGGGAGCCTGCTTCCCCCTTCCTCTCTGCCTGCCTCTCTGCCTACTTGTGATCTCTGTCTGCCAAATAAATAAATAAAATTTAAAAATTATAATGATAGGCTCTCTCCATTCGCATGCAGAGAGCGTCGTTAGAATGCTCAGCTGTGGAATCAAACCCCTTGGCCAAATACGGGTGATGGATTTGTGTCAGAACCAGGGAGCCAATTAGAGTGTTAATTTTGAAGGTGATTGTTCAGAATTGTTAGGGGCTTTAAGTGTGAACGTATGCTTGATATATGTTCAAAGGAAGTACTGACTGCCTGTCCAGTAGGCTTTCTGACCTCAAAGTGCTTGTTAGGGGACCAGTAGATGCTGATGACGGAAGTGAAGATAGACTGGTTCAATGAAATAAATAGAGTTGACATAAAAGTCAACTGTTACTGTTCAACTTGTTCATTTTCTTTCCTTTTTCTGTAATTTGCCCACAGTAGGCCCCTTTTTATTTTTAGCCCACTTATGCTTGCCTCTGTTATGGCATTATCTCATTATTGAGAAAGCCTTACTTTTTAAGTTTGAGATGGTAGTATTGTCGCATGAATAGGCATCATTTAGATGGACAATAGACAGTTCTATACGCATGGGTGCCTTTACTATAGCTTTTATTCCAAATGGCACTGTTGATACAACATTTTCTTATTTTCTTTCCCTTTCATATTTCATTTGAAAATTCTCTCAGTCATTCATCCAGCTACATATTTTAAAAAATTGCATTGCATGTAAAAGTGCTATAAGCTGGTTATGGCAGCTGAAAGGAAGTCTACATCTCATGGTGGTGTTATAATACACAAGTAGAAAGAGCATTAATTATTACAATTCTGAGTAGTAAAAACTGAGATAAGATCATTTGATAGACAATTTTATTGTGACCCTTTAAGTTATCATATCTTAGAGGTGCTGATACATAGGAGCATGTGTGCCTGTGTGTTCACACAGAGTATACATATGTACACATGTGCATCAATTCACACACATATATAGCATATACATAAAAACAAGAATAAAAGCTCTTGGGCCTTTTTGAGGATTAATGAATGAAAATTCATTTATAATTGAAAGGACCTTGGGTTAATCAAGAGTTAAGATCAGGTTTCTGAAAGTCAAGGTGGGCATATTTTGGGGACCAAGGTATTCACACACCTTTGGAGGCAGGTATCAATACAGCCCACTAGTTTTTGAAATGTTTTTATTTGGAGATAAGTAGGTACAGAAAACTTGATTGCCAGTTTTATGTTCACTGACTGAAGCAGATATGACACCCAGGCATATGATTTAGTAAACAAAAAGGAATGGGGATAGGGACGATTATAATTTACTAGTAATCCATAGAGTTTATTTTAGACTAGAATTTCACTCCTTTGTGCTAAGACTTTGCCTTTTTGCTTTTATTGTCATGACAGATTATTTGTAGGCCTGTCTGTGTCCTTGCCAGGATGCTGTCCTCACAGCCTTCCTGTGATAACTGTTGATATCCCTTATATACTTCCTGCAACCAGGAGGACAGGACTAGTACATAAGAAGAATTCTGAAGTGTATTCATTTTTCCTCAAGAAACTTTTAAAACTAAACTATGTTTTAACTACATTAAAGGATTTTTAAAACATAGTTGTAATACTTTGGTCATCTTGACACAAATATTTTCATTTTCCTGGTTCCTTTCCAGTCTCTATTCATATATGAATTTGTTTTACATATTTGGAATCCTGTCTGTTTTTCCATTTAACATAAAGACAGTTCCATGGTTTCAAAGTCTTCATTATTACACTTTTGATTGCTACACAATAGGTCTTTTTTTCTTTTTTCTTTTTTTTTTTTTTTAAGTAGTCTCCATGCCTAGCACCCAGCATGGACCCCATTATAGGGCCTGAACTCACAACCCTGAGATCAAGACCTGAGCTGAGATCCAAGAGTCAGACACTCAACAGACTGAGCCACCCAGAAGCCCCTACCTATTTTCTTACAAAACCTTTTAAAGTAATTGCTCTTTCTTTTCTAGCTAGCCATATTAGCATACCATAATTATCTGAAAGTTTTATTCAACTATTAATATTACTAGTTTTCTTCACACATGATTTTTATTCTTATATAATTCCTCATGAATATACATGTATCTATGTATATATATAGCATATGTATATAGCCATTTCTTAAAAGTCAATGGATATTACTGCATAATTCATAATCAACAGTGGGAAAGCCCAGAATTACATTGAGTATACTGAGTAACTAACTGTTAATTCAGCCTTCCATCTGTTTTTTTCTCTGACATGTTGTATTGCTCATCTGATTTAACCTTTGATTACTGTCCTTGCCTTTCATATTTGTACATGAAAGTTAAAATAAATACTACATAAAATAAAGAAATGAGACGTTATTTGATAGTGAGTTCCAAAGATTTACACTGAAAACCATTCTCCTGAAATAGTGAACTTATATGAACTTAAAGGCAGGTGTGGAATCTACATTAGTTTAGTAATAGTTTGAATATTGACACACTTATTCTTAATGTGTTTTGTCTGCAACAGTTACCAAGGAAGCAAATAAAATACAGAATATACTAAAGTTTGTTGAGAGGGTGGTATTCAAGCATATTATTATATATCTGACTTAGGGCTTGTAATAACGTGAAATATATGGAATAGTGCTTTACTTCAAAGCTAACATTCATAGCCTTAAATGTATTAATCTCTCTCTTTCGCTGTGTATATGTATTGATATTTATTTAACCATAGGTGTATCTTGTTTCTGAATCTTAGTTCCTCCTATGCTTGTAAATTTTCAGAGTCTGTTATTACTATCCTTGTCTGAGTACCTAAGGGTTACAGTTCTAGTATTTAGACCCCAAACTCTTCATTGTTATGGTGTTTTAGTTTTTTAAGGGCACTCAAAATTTGTTTTTTTTTCAGGAGATAAATTGGATATCATACACATCCTCTTGTTTAGCTGACGTTTTATTTTCCTTCTGCTACCCGTGGATGTATAGTGAAAGCTATTTCTATGCCTTTGTGTTATCCCTGACTGCTTCTGTGCTCTCCCCTTCTGGTCACCTTTGCAAATCTGCAAATTTCAGGTCAGTTCCTTGGATCACTGAGGACCCTTCCTGGAGTCCTCAGCACTCTTCTATGCATAGGTGATAAAGAGGTTATGTGGATTCAGCCAATATCTCTCATTTCTAGTAACTCCTGAGGAGAAGAAAAAGGAGAGTACGTAGGAGAGTAAAATGTCAGGTTTCTGAAAATACCTGCATTTAAAAATTGAGTCTTTTTTTTTTTTTGAATTGGATCATATTGTGTTTTTATTTATTTCTCCTCTTTAATAATGTTTCTTTAGGATCTCCCCAGAGTCCTTCTTCTTCATCAGCTGTCTAAGCAGGAAGGTGCATGGACCATACTTCCATTGTTACCACAGTATGTTTAACTTGAAATGTGTAGATTTTGACATTTCTACCCGACCACTCCTATGCTCCCTACTTTTCTAAGAGTCAATAAGAAAAGTAAATTTGAACTCTATTTCTTATGACTACTATATTACCCAAATTTCTTGATTCTTTTAATCATGAATGGCTTCTGTTTTTAAATATGTTGCTTTCTTAAAAGCTAAAATATCAATATATTTGATACTTATCTTTGGAAATTATCTACCTTCTGGGCTGGTGGTGGTACAGAGAGAAGTAACTTTAAGAACTCTAGCTGTCTTATAAACCATTAGTATCTGGCTTTCCCATAAGCTAAAATTATACATTCAAGAAAAATGTAGGGGAAAAATCTAGATTTCTAGCCATTTTATATGTCTTTCATCCATTTCTTGCTTATTAGTTTTAAACCTTATTATAAACTCATTTTATAGAAGTGTTTACTATAACCTGTTTCTCTTTGTCAGCTTTTCTGTAACATATAGCAGAAATTCATCATGGATTTTCTTCTGTGAAGAGGAGACAAGAATACAAATTCCAGAACTCTTAGAAACACTCAGAAGATACGACCCATCAAAGGTGAATACAAATTTAACCATAGGTGTATCTTGTTTCTGAATCTTAGTTCCTCCTATGCTTGTAAATTTTCAGAGTCTGTTATTACTGAATTTATCTAACTGGGGGAAATGCTTAAAAGAAGATTTAATTTTAATTGAGAGGTTTTCCAAACTAATAAGAACACTTAATTTAAAATTAAAAGGAATGAAATAATAGTTGAATAGTTGGAAGTAATGTTCAAATAATTCTTTCTGAAGTTTTTGTAGCTTTTGGAGGGATAGAACTTTCAGTGAACCATTTTTAAATGACAAAATCTATTTATATGTGTTACAGTTTCAGAGAGTTAAAAAGCTATAACTCTGGGTTAAGAAATAAGTTTAAATTGCTTATTTCTCTTTGTCAGCAATGACCACATATTATTTTAGATGAGTAGTATTTCTTGGTTGCCAGCTGTGCATCAAGGACTGTGATAGCAGGGGCTAGGACAGACAGACGAGGATCTTGAAGACATGGATGATAAAGAATGGCAGGAGAAAACAGAACATTTGGGAAGCAATGAAAAGTGAGAGGTCTTACAGTAAAGGGAAATATCAGAAGCCCAGAGCAGGGCATCAAACCTAATCTCCAAGAGTCAGGACAGGAGGCGACCTTTAATCTGAGTCCTGTAGGATGAGTAAGAGTTAATAGGAGAGAGTATTTTAAGCAGAAGGAACAAAATCTGAGAAGGTCTGGAGATAAGAAGGGGTGCTTCTCATGTTAGAAGTCTAATGCTAAAAAAAAAAAGTCCACTGCTACTTTCTGTATCCTTATCTTTCATATTTTTAGATTTTATTTTGGGCATATATGATGTAGCAATTGGATCTTGTTTATTTCTAAGTCCCTAGCACTGAGCAGAGTGTTGAACACTTAATACATGGTCAATGAGTATCTGTGATTGACGGGTTAACTCTGCAATGTCAGCTTTCCTGCTGGGCTACGTCCTGTCTCAGGAGAATGCCCTAGAGATAAGTTGAGAGTAATTAGCCTATTCATTTCTCTTGGAGAAGCCCAGGTTATACCCAAATCACCATATGGAATCCTTTAAACTTAGAATAAGGAAAATTGGGGGCTTTCAGGTACCACTAGACACCTGTCCCACCCCTATTCTGGTCCCACTCCAGAACTAAATCATATTTAATGAAAACGTGGAGAAGGAAAGGTGGCTCCTGGGTGCCTGCTTCATTTACTGATGTAGGAATAATGTTGGGCAACAGTGATCATTCTCAAACAATGGAAAGTCTGTTACCTTAACAAAGCCACGGGTTTCAATGTTCTTTAAAAACTGCAAGGGTCCATTATGATTTCTCTTTATGCCTTTGCTTTCTGGAAAGATACAGATATAATTGAATGAGAAGGTTGTTAGGTTGAAAAGAAAAATCCTTCAAAGGAGAGAAGAATTATAAATGTGTCTTATCCCGTCTTTTCAGATGATGCTAACCAGCATCTATGTACTTTGGCCATGTTTTGTGTAAAACATCTGTTAGGCTGTTAAGTTTCCTTTTGACTTGAGAAAAACTCCCAAATCCTTTTTAGAATGTAGGAGTTTTAATCTCCTCCTAGTGTTCATTTCACCTGGAGATTATTTTTCCATTATCCGTGGCTCTAATTCTTTGCAGAAGATGGTGACTCACTGTGCTTTTTAATGAAAATTGGAATGATAAATTTAAAAGTTCAAAGCAAGTTCATGAAAAGCAAGTACAGAATAGAGGTAAAATGAGAGGTTTTCCCCCTCTTTCCTGAACTCAGCCTTTTAAAAAAATCTAGGATGCTTTATTTCTTTTGAAACTAGCATTAGGAAATAAAGATTATGTAATGTTCAAGTTAGCTCAAACCAGTGTGCTTTTTTCCCCTACCATTTGGAATTTTAGAAAAAAGCAAAACTGGCTTTGATAGTGTTACTAATAAACTATATTAAAGTAGTAATTATGTAGTATGTTAGAGCATCAGTAGTTTTTTTTATTCTGATGTTTTTTCCTTCAGTATCTTTCTGTCATTCTTATGTAAATTTACACTGTTATACAATATTTTAAATGGAAAACTTAAATTTTATTAAAATAATTAATCTTTTTAAAATTGCCTTTCTAGGTGAGTTCTAGAAGTTTCCATATCTTGCTGGAGTCTTTTTTTCCTACTCTATGCTTTTAATATGAGTTTGCATTTGCCGAAATGTCTTGTTGTTTTTTTTTTTAATAGATGTGAAGCGCCGGTTCTGGTAAAGAGTAATTCTAAGATACTAATGGAACATTGTCTGAATTGTTATTTTACAGCTTATCTTGATTATAATTGTCTTTACTGTGAAACTATTAAGAAAATTGTTAAGAAGGAGGGGGGAGTGCCTCTTTCCACAGATTCTGTGTAAATTTCTCCCTTAGTTTATATGGTAACAATCTTATACACTTGATCATAGCCAGACACTGCCATTAGAAGTTAAAATACAGAAACATGTTTTGCATAAAATTGTGTTTGCAGTAGGAAATTCTAACAGTGAAAGATTAGTGAGAAAGGTACTGAAAATCTCCTGAAGTATTTTATTTTCTTTAAACAAGCTGTATTGATGTGGTATGTTACATGTGATGATTTTCATATCGAGTAATGTGTAACAGCTTGAGAAAGTCCTATGTCATTGATTTTTTTTTTATAAGATCTTGAATTTCTATCTTAAGCCAAAACCATATACCCTATAGTTATCCCTCTTGCCTGGTGATGATTTATAATAACCATAAAATGTCAAGAAAATCGTGACGCAGCTTCAAAGGCCGAGCACACAGTTATGTTAATGGGTTCCACACATGTTCAGTTAAGATCTGTTGCTGAATTGAGCAAAACCAAGGGTTTGGGAGGTATTTGGGACACAGCCACAAGCAGAAGAGATAATATGGTGTCCCTCTCGGTTTTGTTTTCTGGAGCAGGGAGTGAGGTGGGGATGGCTGGATAACAAGAAAATATGCAAAACATTTAGAATTTAGGGTGCTTGATTTAAATTAGTTTCTCTAACAGGGTGGTTTCCATTTGAAGCTCTCTTGGGCTTGCTCCATTCATTTAACAAAAGTAGTAAGCACTTATTCCATGTTAAGTCTTCTGGTGGGGATAGAGCAGTGAGCGAAATGGGCGGTTTCCCTGCCGAGGGGCGGGGTGTTCTTGTGGCAGGAGAGATAGGCAAGGAGCCAAAATGCAAACAATGTGGCCGATGGTAGTAAGAGCTATGGAGAACAAGAAAGCAGAATGAGAGGGATAAGGGATAGATTGGGGGTGGGCTTACTCTTGTATATAGGGTATCAGGTCACTTTTGAGCAGAGTATGAAGGAACCAAGGGAATGAGCCATGTGCTCCCTGCTCCTGTAACTCCCTACCGCATACCCCTTCTTGAGGTTCTAATTGGAACCTCAAATTCAACATATGCAAAACTGAACTCTTAATGCCCTTAAGAAAAAAAAGATTTTATTTATTTATTTGACAGAGATCACAAGTGGACAGAGAGGCAGGCAGAGAGGGGGGCGCAAAGCAGGCTCCCCACGGAGCAGAGAGCCCGATGTGGGGCTTGATCCCGGGACCCTAGGATCATGACCTGAGCTGAAGGCAGAGGCCTTAACCCACTGAGCCACCCAGGCGCCCCACTTAATGCCCCTTTTAAACCTTTCCCATCTTCAGTCTTCCTCATCCAGAAATGGCATTATGGTCTATCCAGTGACTCATATAAGAAAACCTAGAACTCATAACGGATTCCTCCTTTTCCTTCAGCCGTGTGTTGGCATATCCCACTGAGGCTACTTCCAAAATATATCATCTTCCATCCTCTCTCCATGTTTAAAACTGCTACTCTGGTCCAGACTACCATCATATCTTGTCTTGACAATTATTAGAGTCTCCTTGCTGGTCTCTTGTTTTCTACTCTTGCCATCCTAATAATCTAGCCTCTTGGTAATTCAGATCATATCACTTACCTGTTCAGAAATCTCCACTGATTTCCGACTGCAGCTCAGATAGTTTCACTAGATTCAGCATTTTAGGTGGGCAGTGATTTTCTTCTGTCATGGTAAAGATGTTGTTCCATTGTCTTTTACATCCTGTTGTTTCCATTGAAAATTCAACTGTATGTTTTAGTTCCTCACCCTAACCCGTCTCCCCTCAAGCTACTCTTAAGGTTTTCTATAACTTTGGTCTTTTCAATCAACATATGCCTCTGTGTGGTTTCCTTAGTACTCTACCGGTGTTTATAGGGCTTCTTGAATCTATGGCTTGATGACTTCTGTTAGTTTCAGAAGATTCTAAGACTCTGTTTCTTCAAATATTGGTTCAGTTCCATTCTCTTTCTCCTCCTATTTTGGCCTTCCAATTTCATGTGTTTTAGATTTGCTCACTGTTTCTCATATTGCTTTTATTCTCTTTTCTGTATTTTCTTCCTTTTGTTTTCTCTTTTGTGCAACAAACTAACTATTTTTTATTCACTTACTACCTTCCAGGTCACTGATCCTTCCTTTTCTTGTGTCTAATATCCTCTTGGATTCCTGACTTCAATTATTGCCTTGGTCAGTTTTAGAATTTCCATCTGACTTCTGTTTATATTCTAGCTTTTTGGTAAAATTCTTCATCTTTTCATCTATTTCCTTATATTTTCATTTTCATCATTCCTTATATTTCATCTATTTCCTTCATCTTTTCATCTATTTCCTTTTCATATATTTCCTTAAATATATGAACAATACTTTTTTTTTTTTTTTTTGATAACTGCGGTATTTGACTTATCTATGCTTCTTTATTTCTCATTTTTCTCTTTGTTTTTGTTCTGGTACTGTTTCTTGGCGTGCCTGGTAATTTTTCACTAAATTCCAGATATTTTGTGTGAAAAATCAAAGAGGCTATGGATGATATCCCTATGTACAGGAGGATTTATTATTCTTCTGGGTTGTACACCTGGTTTGGGTAGGTCTATTTACAGACTGCCCTCCCTTCTAGACCCTTTCTTCCAGCAGACCCTGCACCTGGGCTTTGGGCTCCCCAGCACCACTGCTGGAGCCTTTGGTCGGCAATTAGCCTCTTCACTGCTGCTTTACACTTGGCTCTTGGTTCTTTTCTTGTTTTCTTTTTCTTTCTTTCTTTCTTTCTTTTTTTCAACATAGGAGTTGAAGGGAAATCACATGCAGAATTTGGGGCTCACTTTTCTGGATCTGCTTAAATCTCTACCTTCTTGGCAGCCTCCAGCTCCAACCCCTTTCTTAGTCCAGCAAGACTGCAGGGTCCCAGCTGCTGCTTTCTGTTGTGTGCCATTCCCTGTTATGGGCAAAAGGCTTGAGGGGTAAAAGGAGGTGACTACAGGCTTCCTGTGAATATGCTTCCCTTCTCTCTCGGATGTTCGCCCTCATCTACTATCTGTCTTTGTTTTCTGAGGCCCTCAATTATTTGGTTTAAGTATTTTCTCCAGCATTCACATCTGTTCTCAGTGGGAGATGTGTTGTGGCTGGAAGTGGAAGCCTTAGACTACACTTGGACTAAGTCTGCAGTGCTTCCTGCTGTCATCTGAAATCCACCCTGAGCTGTCTCCTGCCTGTCTCTTTCATACCATTTCCCCCTACCCAGTGTATTCTAGCACACCGGACTTCCTTTTTCATCAAATGCATCAAGCTTGTTCTCACCATGGGACTTGGTAGTAACTGCCTTCATTGTTCTTCCCTAGATTTGTGCGTAGCTGGCCCTTTGGTATTACTTACTCTTAATTCAGTTGTTAGCTCATGAGAGGTTTTTCTCTCTTTCCAGGGAAGTCCCCAGGAGCTCTGTTTTATTTTCATCCTACTACAGTGCAGTCACCATCTGACCCTATTTTACTTATTTTCTGTTTCCCCACTATTATGTAAGCTGTGTTCCCACCTGGTATGGAATAAATGACAAATGTTAATTGATAATAATAAATGTAAATGGAGTGAATGAATAAATGAATAAATGAATAAAATACGCACTAATTCTGGAAGGAATTTTTCAGATTCTTCTTTGAAAACCCCAGAAGGGCATAAAGGAACACTGCTTTCTCGTCTTTATATTTATTTATTTATTTAAAGATTTTATTTATTTATTTGACAAGTAGGCAGAGAGGCAAGCAGAGGGGAAGTAGGCTCCTGGCTGAACAGAGAGCCCAATGTGGGGCTCCATCCCAGGACCCTGAGACCATGACCTGAGCCGAAGGCAGAGGCTTAACCCACTGAGCCACCCAGGTGTCCCGGAACACTGTTTTCTTTACCTTAATAGTATTTTGATACAGAATTTTCTGTAAAATACCACTTTTATATGTTTATGGCATAATGACTAACATTTTGTTTATCCTGTTGATATACTAAGTTACTGTCTTTGTGAAGATTATGCCATGTTCATTATCATAGAGCATTAATTATGTTTTTGTTAAAGTTCTTTAGAAAGTATGCTAATTCTGTATCACCCAGAATACTTAATTAACTAGAATTAGTGATATGACTTTGTTTTTGGCCTTATAACGAAATGGCTTTTTAAGTAAAGGACATTTTATTTATTTTTAATTTTTTATTTTTTGGATGTACATTTGAAATACATTTTACTTTATTTTATTTAAATTCAATTAATTGATTATAGTGTGTTATTAGTTTCAGAGGTAGTGTTGAGTGATTCATTAGTATTCTAAAACACCCAGAATAACACATCACGTGCCCTCCTTAATGCCCATCACTCATTTCCTCTCTCCCCCAACCCCTCCCCTCCAGCAACCCTCAGTTCGTTTCCTATAATTAAGTCACTTATGGTTTGTTTCCCTCTCTGGTTTTGTTGTATTTTATTTTTTTCTTCCTTCCTCTTTGATCCAAATTCTACATATGAGTGAGATCATATGATAATTGTTTTTCTTTGACTTATTTTGCTTAGCATAATATCCTCTAGTTCCATCTGTGTTGTAGAAAATGGTAAGATTTCATTCTTTTTTGATGGCTGTGTAATATTTCATTGTATGTATGTATGTATGTATGTATATATATATATATATATACACATACACATATGTATATATACACTACATCTTCTTTATAAGAAAATGATGTTTTATATCTTTATTTAACAGGAATGGTTTTTAGGAAAAGCCTTACATGACGAAGAATCTACAATAATTCACCATTATGCCTTTTCTGAAAATCCTACGATTTTTAAATATCCAGACTTTGCTGCTGGCTGGGCCCTTAGTATTCCACTTGTAAACAAGTAAGAATTTATTAGACTTTGTGTGTGTATGCATGTGTGTGTGTGTGCTCGGATCACCATTTAGTTCACTGAGTACCGCAGCTGATCTCAGGTGAGTTTGGCACCGGAGGCAGTGTGTGATGGTATGGGAAGACTGGAACAGAGCCAGTACCTGGGGGGCTTGCTTCTGTTCTGTCACGTACTTGTTCTCTCAGACTAATTACTCATCTGTTCTCTATTTCCTCTTCCTCGCCTGCAAAATAAGGTGAGTAACAAATTGTGAGCCTGAGGGAGGGTACACAAGTGCTCTGAGAATTCTGCATCCACAAGAGTTATTACTGTTTTCAAGGATCTGGTTAACTATAGGTATGACTTAGATTGTCAGTAAGAAATCAGGTCTGTGACATGCCCAGGGAGTGGGAGTTGATGACAAATTATGTACATGGGTACACACGTTCCCATGGGCCGGGCAGCAGGGACAGTTACTAGAGCTGTACACGTCTGTACCTAGCTATTTGTGTGTGCCATTGCAGTAATGCTTTTTTCAATGTGAAAAGTAAAGATAATTAAGTTGTAACCCAGGAGAAATAGGATTGTTGACAGGCTCTTAATTCAAGTGCCTCAGATTAATTATGATGTGTTTTTCTTCTTTAGGGAATGGAAAGTTGATAAAGCAGTTGTGGCCTTTGTATCTTCAAAGATGGAAGGGTGTCTGTTTTTTCTCACATCAGGTGTGCTGTTTCTACGGTTTTGAGTCTTAGGGTTTTGAGTCTTGGAAAGCTTTTAAGACAGATAGTAGTACCTTGTCTTTCGTGGCTGGCCAACACTTTTTGACATTTGAAAATTTTTACAGCGTAAGACCGTCCTTTCCAATGGAGAATCCAGGAAAGATCAACAATACCACCTCCATGTTGTATCGCCTTCCTTCCTACTAGACAGCAGCTCCGTGAGGTGGGCTCCATTAGGTTGATGTGCTGTATAAAATCTTTTGGGAATGGAGTTCTTTGGAGATGGAGACAGTGAGATTGTGGTCCATTTGGCTTGGGAGGTCATGATAGAGGAGGGGTCATTTGAAGGATGGCAGCTGAGACAGTGGCTTCCTGATATGGCAGCCTCCTGATGGTGATGGAGGCCATAGCTCCTCGGCTACCCATCTCTGTAGTGTCAGTTGGAGGTTGGTCTTGGAATCTCAGCCTGTAGTCTCTTTATTCAGAATTTCTAGTAATTCTGTGAGCCATCCGTATGCACTAATAAGTGTCCTTTGTGCTTAAACTGGCCAGAGTGGATTCTATTATCTCCAACTAAAATGTGTGACCCATGGACCCGTCCTGAGAATACCAGGCAAAGATACCCTGTCCCCAGCCTGTGCCAGACATGCCTAGGAGGGCCCAGACATGCCTAGGAGGGCCCACACATGTTCCCCGCTCTGTTCTCAGAAAGGGATGGGCAGGAGGGGAAGGGGAATGAGAAAAGAAGGTTGTCATTCCCTTCTTACCCTGCACTGTCTGGCTCTGCTCTCAGCAGGATGCGGGGAAGATAATTCTGTTTCAGCTGTACTGGGTCATCTTTACTCTCAGACGAACTAAGTTCGGGTTTGCTGTAGCTTGGTGACTGTGAACCCCCAGGACACTCTTTTCCTGCTGTGTCCAGCAGCCTGGTGTTTGGGTCCTGCTTGGCTCTCTGTGTTCAGTCTGGACCCTCCAGAGCTGTGGATGGCACATCCCAGCCCCAGAGCTCTTCCCTGCGCCTTGCATATTCTTCACCTAGCGGTAGCCTTCCTCCCCTCTGTCCTCACTCTCTGTACTTAGCTTCATAGCCTGGAATTATGTGGACTGACTCTTCTACACAAGTTCCGGTGGCTATGGCTTCTCTGACTTGGGAGTTAGAAGCTTTTCCTAAGTCTGTTTGTCTTCTGTTTCCTGGAGACCCAGGTCCCTTGACAGAGGGACAAGCACAGCTGTAACTTGTCCTGGGCAGTACTCTTGAGCACAGACCCCACCTTCTTCCCCCAAGGCTAAAGAGAAACCCACTACCCTGCAAAGACCCTGTACAGCAAGCCTGGAATACCATCTCTCTGAAGCCATAGAACTCCCTTTTCCATCCTTCCTTCCCAATCCAGGAGGCAACTCATCCAGGAGACGAGTCCTGTAGTTTAGAGAGTTTCACTTCTTTCCATCCCCCATCTAGCAAGCACCTTGGAGGCCCCTGGATGCTGGAGGCAATTCACCATTTACTGAGTTTGGTGTAATAAGAACTTAATTATTGTTTTCCTTTTGATTTACTTTTTTTTATTAATTTTTAAAATTTTTAAAATACATATAATGTATTTTTATCCCCAGGGGTACAGGTCTGTGAATTGCCAGGTTTACACATGTCACAGCACTCACCATAGCACATACCCTCCCCAGTGTCCATAACCCCACCCCCCTTCTCCGAACCCTCTCCCCCCAGCAACCCTCAGTTTGTTTTGTGAGATTAAGAGTCACTTATGGTCTGTCTCCCTCCCAATCCCATCTTGTTTTATTGATTCTTCTCCTGCCCCCCGGCAGGTTCTCATGGCTCTGGTTTGTGCTCGTCTTCTAACTCCCGCATGCTCACCGTGCAAGTAACTGCCGGGGGCTTTGTGAACTGGGGCTGCAGGCTCCGCGCTAGCCAAGAGACTCATCTTAAGGGGGTGCTGTGTGAGGGATAACTTGGCCTTCTGTAATGGCCGTCATACTGGTGCCTGCTTCTCTTCTGTTGTCTTTTTTTTTTTTTTTTTTAAGATTATTTATTTATTTATTTGACAGAGATGACAAGTAGGCAGAGAGGCAGGCAGAGAGAGAGAGGAGGAAGCAGGCTCCCTGCTGAGCAGAGAGCCCGATGCGGGACTCGATCCCAGGACCCTGAGATCATGACCTGAGCCCAAGGCAGCGGCTTAACTCACTGAGCCACCCAGGCGCCCTCTTCTGTCGTCTTTACGAAGTCCCTGGGAACACCTATTGACAGGTGCCGTTTACTCCCTCTCTGGTCGAGCAATGTTTTCTGCTGAGATGTGGGAGATGACCGAGGGCCTCATGTCCCTGCAATAGGGTATGTAAGGGACTACATAAGGGAATTGGGGCCAAAAGACTAATCTTTTGTACACGTTCCAAAAATTTCCAACAGTTGCCCCATAAATAGAGGGATAAGGCACCAGTTGACCTTTTGCGTTCAGTTGTCCTTTGGTTCCATAACACTGAATGGTTGCCAACAAGCTGCACGATGTTTGTAGTTGATTAATATCTGTGGTCTTCTCTGTGCCTCTCCTACTTTTCCCTGCCAGCAAAAACAAAACAGAATGAAAATGGAGGCTCTACCAGAGTACCAAAATCAAAATTCTGGTGACCTGATACCGTAAGCCACTTAAAAATTCCAGTGCGGATCCTTTTCTTATGATGAACACAAGTAATCAAAATAATGTAACCCATTTAGCATAGCAATTCTGTTATGGCCAAGAGCTATTTAAAAATGGCTTTCTCATAGGAGATTCTATATATTCTTCAAGAAACTCGTATTACCACCAGCACAAAGTATCAATTAGCCCTACTGGCTGCAAAATTTGATCTTCTCAGTTGGTTTTTCCCAGTTACAAAGCTAATGTGCTATTTCCTCCTGTTATTAGAGACTATATGAGTTAGCATATCAGATTAAGGAAATATAACTGTAATTGGAAGGTGAGGCCTGTGTTGGTGAATGTAGATGTTCAGCCCTGTTACTGAGGATGCTGGTTCTCCTTCTCTCTCATGCGCAGTACACAGCCACCTGAAACCACATACAGCAGCAGCTCATCTTAAATCTGGTTCCTCTTGTGATTCAAGGCCAAAAGCGCTACTTGTTTTTGTTTGTTTATGTTCAGCAGTGGAGAACCTCTCCAACCATTGGAATATAGTGCTTATCTTCAGTCTGCAGTTGGATGGATTTCATCTGATTGAAGTAGATTGGGTCAACTTCAGACCATTAACAATGCAGGGAATTTCAGTGCTTTGGTTGGGATTAAACTAATTCTGACCCTGCAGCCCATTTATTGGGCTCAGTAATTAGAAGTCTATGAGGAAGAAGGAATGGGAAGCTCTTTGTTGAGTAGGAGGTCTACAGCGCCCACTACAGAAGTGATGATTCCCTTTGCCTCCTTGATTTTATGGCCCACTCAGTAGGTAGGGCAACTGTTTACAGTTACTTAAGTATTTCTCCTGCTCAGGTCATCAGAAAAACTGGTTACTTAAAAACATTTCACAACACACACTTTTAAAGACCATGTCCTACCAAAAACACTATTTGCCCTAGCAATCAGTGAGTTTTGAATTAACATCACCTAACATTTCCTGGTGATCCATCTTTGTGATCTAACAATAGTGTCAATAAGAGAACATATTTGGAGAAATTTCCAATAACACGATCTCTTCAAATAGGTTGATGTTACCAGTTTATTCTTTTGTTTTTCCACAGTAAAACTTACCTAGATTTCCTCCAAAATTTAATCCTCTGACTAGCTCACAAATGGGACTGTTAAAGTCAGCTAGGAACCCCTCCTAATATAGAGGTGATGGGGTCCTCTTCTGTTGCAAGTTTCCGGTCTCACTGGTTGTGTCTTTAGAGCTGTGTTATTGGGACATGACTTGGCATTCTAAAAATAGGTAAGCTGAATATCAAACGTCATATTTGCCAGGAACTGAATATTTAATGAGGAAATATTTTATCTAAGTAATTGGAATTTCTGAACTTAATTGGTTTTTGTGGTTTGTTTGTGTGTTTGTTTTTGGCATTGTTGGTTACTGAAATTCACATTTGGAAAACTCTTGTGCTGTCTTGTTGTATAGAAAAGTGAAACCTAGTTTCCACTTTCAGGACTTGCCTTTTGAATTAGGTGAAATGTCCTGCACACTTTTAGAACTAGAAACGCATTTGCAAGGTGACTGGGTTAGGCTCTGGGTGTCAGTGAACCTGATTTATTATGACCTTCGTGATGCCTACGTAACCATCGCTTAAGGTTATGGCAGACAGCATGGGCTGCTAGAAATAACCACTTAAAAATTCTAGGGTATATCTGTATGTCCTCAAATTAGTCATTGTCCACCTTAAAGAAATTCAGTGTTCTTCTG
The DNA here is from genome assembly GCF_022355385.1 of Mustela nigripes. Lineage (NCBI taxonomy): Eukaryota > Metazoa > Chordata > Mammalia > Carnivora > Mustelidae > Mustela > Mustela nigripes. The sequence continues at coordinate 12,964,587 of NC_081571.1, forward strand.
TTTTGTGCATCTGAGGTTTCCTCCAAATATAAATTTTCAGGAGTTGAATGGGAAAGAAACTTAAAAAGTTGAAAACTCAGAGAGCATGTTTAGGGCAACAGGTCAGAGATATTTTTATTGTCTAGGAAGAAGGGACCTGTGGTACATAGCCATCTAACAATGGCTGTCACTTGCAATTAGGTTACCATCCCAACTGTGTGTCCCTTGCCTATGGCAGGAAGCCCAGGTATGACTTTTTCTGTCTTCAGAGTCTGAATGTGGTCTGACTGGATTTTGAAGGCCCTTGGCTTGAGTCCAGATTCCAAAGTTACCTTGATAATTCTTTATTTGTAAAAACTAGCTCTAACTGAGCAGACTGCAACTTGGAAGAGAATTCGTGCCAGGGCAGGGTTTTTTCTGTTAATCTATATTGGCAGTGTGTCCGAGAACATGTATGTATCTCTGTGTATCCTCACTCACTCCTACCGACAAATCTGAGGGCAGGTATTGAGCAGGAATGTGACCGAGATTACATTAGATTATGTGACCTGTTTGGAGTTACTGCCACCAAGCCATACTAATATCTACCCCAAGACAAATGCTTTAATACTACACATAAATTATAACCTGTGTCCTTCTTTCTTTCCTCTAATTAAAGGTAAATTTTTAAGGAAATCTTGGGGCACCTGGGTGGTGTAGTCATAAGCATCTGAATCTTGGTTTCAGCTCAGGTCATGATCTCAGGGTCCTGGGATCGTGCCCCACTTTGGGCTCCGTGCTCAGAGTGGAGTCTGCCTGAGATTCTCTTTCTTTCTTCCCCTCCTGCTTGTGCCGTCTCTCCCTAAAATAAATTAATATAATTAAAAAAAAGAAACCTTTGTGGTTCAACTAAGCCAAAATCTCAGTAAAGAGTTTTGAACCTTTTTACTTTTCCTTTTGTAATCACTATTGTATCTTTGTAGTTAAAATACACATTAGGGGGTTTGTAATTGAAACCGATGTTCTAGTCTCTAGCCCTGAGACAGAGAACCATATGGTATTTCAGCAGTCTGGGTAAATATGTAATTCTACCTCACGCAGCTTGGAACCCAAGAATATCTTGCTCTCATTCATTCAGGCAGCTCCCTGAGTGCTCCTGGTGGCCAGGCACAGTGGGCCATGCTGGTGATACAAAGAAGCTGTAGCACAGAAAGGGACAGATGTACAACAGGATGGGACATGTGTGATAAGGTTAAGAGAGCTTGCTTCCTATTCCGGGAGCAAAGGATTTCCATCTATGCTGGTAGGCAAGTCTGGGAAAGTTCCACAGAAAATGTGCCCTTGAGTTGGACCTTGAAGAAAGGTTTGCCAGGTGAAGGTTGGGTGTGGGTGTGCTAGGCAGAGGTAGAGCTAGAGAAAACAGCTGGCAGGTGTATGCTGTGGGTGTCGTGGGCCAGTGTGGAGAAGCTAGGGGGCAGTAGAAGGGAACGATGGAGCTCTCCTCTGCCCTGAAAGGAACCACTAAAGATTTCCTTAAGAGAAGGACTTGATTTTTTTTTTTTTTTCTTTCCGGAAACCATATGCTCTCTTCCCCTAAAAACTCCACAAGCTGGAGTTCATTGGGATTATTAAAAGCAGGAGACTGAAAAGTAGCAACTTTTGTTTCTTTATCATGCAAGCTTTTTTTTCTTTTCTTTTCTTTTCTGTCTTCTTTCTGTATCAGGAGTCAATACACTTACCGGGAGTCAACAAGCTTTGTGGCTTTGTTTTACACAAGACATTTAATTTTCTCTATTATATTTTATCGTGTTTGCCAGATGTTTAAACAATGAATGCTGCATTTGCAAAAAGGCTTGCATTCATTTCTTACTCAACAAGTAATTCCAGTTTCACAGTGCTTTGCTTCAAGGAAATGTGGAACTCTTAATTTTATCTTAAAATGTGTGCTCATAATCTGTTTTCAAACATGAGAAAGTCTGAATGTGTTATTCTTGTTCGATGCTTCCTCTGATTAATAAAAAAGAAACCCTCAAATTGTTTCTATTTTCTAGGCTTACCAAGAGGTTAAAGAGTGAATCCCTGAAGTCCGACTTTACGATAGATTTAAAACATGAGGTACGTCATTGTTTCTTTGCTAAAAGTCTCAGTAATCAAGACTTCATGTGTTTTAATGTAAAAGGTGTTTTTTATTCTCTGACAGCATACCCCTTCCCACCCAATGCTTCTATGTCTTTTCTCCCCACCAAGGTAATTCTTCTCCAGTAAATTAGGTCTTTTTCTGTAAAGCTCATTTTTATCAGGTGGAGAAGGAGCAGTGAAAAAGATTCTCGATTCTCCTCTGTGATTCTTGATTTTTTTTTTTTTTTTTAAGCTAGGTGGATGGGTGCAAAGGTGGATTTCTAAAAACACGCAAAACTGCCATCAAAGCACCTTTGCTCTTATTTAGTACTTTGGCTGTACAATGCCATGGTCACGTCTCTGTCCTTGGCCCTCTAGAGCAGAACTGAGCCAGTTGGTTCTAAGCAGGCAGCTGTGCATGGCATGCTAGTTGGAACCCCAGCATCCCTGGGCATTTAGTGGACATTTAGTGACCAATCATCCTGGAGGCTTTAATCATTCCTGGATCTTTGTTTTTTTGTTTTTTTTTTTTTTTAAAATAATACATATAATGTATTATTTGCCCTAGCTGTACAGGTCTGTGAATCTTCAGGCTTACACACTTCACAGCACTCACCATAGCACATACCCTCCCCAATGTCTGTAACCCAACCACCCTCTCCATACCGTCCCCCCACCCCTGGCAACTCTCAGTTTGTTTTGTGAGCTTAAGAGACTCTAAGTTTGTCTCCTTCCCGAACCCGTCTTGTTTCATTTTTTCCTTCCCTACCCCCTAAACCCCCCACTTTGCCTCTCAAATTCCTCATGTCAGGGAGATCTTATGATAATTGTCTTTCTCTGATTGACTTATTTCCCTCAGCCTAATACTCTCTAGTTCCATCCATGTTGTCGCAAATGGCAAGATTTCATTTCTTTTGATGGCTGCGTGGTATTCCACATCTTCTTTATCCATTCATCTGTTGATGGGCATCTAGGTTCATTCCATAGTTTGGCTATTGTGGACATTGCTGCTATAAACATTCGGGTGCACGTGCCCCTTTGGATCACTACATTTGTATCTTTAGTGGATCGTTGTTAAGAAGGTTTCTTCGTGGGTTTCATTCACAGGCACATTGGACTGCCTGGAACATTGTCACCTTTCACTCTTCGGGAACCTGAATCTTAGGGCAGTGGGGTCAATCTTGACATGTCACTCAGGCCAGGAGTGCTGGCAGCATACCAGTAGCAAAAAGGGTACGCTCAAGGCTTTACCTTCCTGGCTGATGGCATGTGATGAAAAAGCTTGTTGAAAAAGCTTGTTGGGGGAGAAATATACATGTAAAAAACTGTTCTTCCGTTCTATAGAAAGGAAAGAACGACTAATTGAAAGCGCAGGTCTACTTAGATAGTTTTAACGAAGAGTTAACTTTGGTATAGATACTCAGGCTCAGGAATCTATTAAACACTAAATACCTACAAAAACTAATTCTAAGGTATGTGGAAAGTATGAGGATAGGTCAAGATATCTGTGTAATCACCATCTGGTTTAAAGAGCTAGGACATCACCCGTCTCTTTGAAGCTCCCTGACTGTGACATTCCTGTGTTCCTTTCATTCTTTCTAGTAAACACTTTCTCGAATTCTCTCTTCCTTTTCTTCCTCTTCCACAGCATATGACTGTGCCTCCGAATAAGACAGTTTGCAGTTTTTTACCCTTTTGGGACTTCGGATAAACGAAAGTGTGCCGCGGGTATTGTTCTGACTTGAAACTCATCCACGTGGTTATGTGCGGCAGTTCTGATGAACTTTTTTCCACTCCAGGCAGGAGTCTCTCCGGAGACCAGAGCAGTTAGCTTACCTGTTCTCCGGTGGCGGGCTTCTGCACCGCTCTGCGTTTTTTGCTATTACACTCATTACTTCTCTGTGTTTTGTGGACGTGTGTCATGATGATCCCAGGCAGGGATTTCTCTAGGGCAGAGGCTTTTAAACTATTTTTTTTTTTTTTTTACTGTGACCCAGTTTAAAAAATACATTTTTCATTGTGAGCCAGTATATTTGTGTGTGTTATTGTGTTGTATTACTGATTTCTAGCTTAGCATTAGTGTGGTCTATATAACAATTGTTAGAAATGCTTTTAGGCTTATTTTGTGGCCTGGTTCATGTTTACTCTTCATAAATGGAGGAAAAGATGTATATGCTATAATTTGGGGAGTATAGTATTCTCGTTATGAGATTAAGGAAGAAATGGATTTAATATAATAAATTAATCTTCCTTCCTCCCTTCTTTCTTTCCTTCCCTCCTCCTCCCATCCTTCTTTTGTCTGCTTGATCTATCATTTATTAAGAGAGAAAGGGGAAAATCTTCCATAATAATGGTGCATTTGATAGTATCTCCTCTTGTAACTTCCAACTCTTGCTTTTTTCCCTCTGAGACTATGTTATTTAATTGCATGCAAGTTTAGAATCCTTAAGTCTTCTTATGAATTCATCTTTATTTCTTGTCATGCTCTTTGCCCTAACATGTATTTTGTGGCTGTGACTGCTTTTATACCGGCTTTCCTTTCAGGTTTGCTTTTTAATTGTCTCTCATCTTTTTCTTACAGCCCCTTTGTGTCCTCTTTTAGATGTGCTTCTCTTGGAGAGGACATATCTTCTTTTGCTCCCAGGTTGCCAGTCTTTGTCTTTAAACCAGGTAGCGAATTTACACTTATATCGAACTTGATTACCTTTATATTTGAGTTGATTTCTAACACTTTATTTTATCCTTCTCCTCATTTTCTCTCTGGCTCCTTTAAACACTTCCTTACTTTCTATATAGATTGTTTTTTGTTCTTTTCCCATTTTTTTCCTCTTCTGCTATTTTAGAAATTCGGTCTTCATTTCTGTACCTTCCTGGTTATTTTAAAATATTTTAACATGCATTCTTAACCTAACAAAGGCTAAGTAATTCATGGCCTAAATCCAAGGGACTTAGAATAATTGAACTCTGAATATTCCCTCCCCAATTTTTTTTAAAGATTTTATTTATTTATTTGAAAGAGCGAGTGAGAGAGAGAAACCACAAGAAGGGGGGGTGGTCAGAGGGAGAAGAACTCCCTGCTGAATGGGGATTCCCCATGTAGGACTTGATCCTGGGACTCCATTCAGGGATGCTGGGATCATGACCTGAGCTGAAGATAGATGCTCAATTGCTGAGCCACCCAGGCGCCCCTCCCCTTACCAATTTAAATGCTCTTTGTCATTTAGTACTTTTGTTCTTTTCCTAAACCCTGCAACTTAAATATTATCTTTATTTTATGCAATTCATATTTGTAATAGCTTCACCGTGTATTTGCCAGGGCCTTTGCACTCAGTATCCCATCTTACTTCAAAGACCTGCCAGGTGGGATCTTTTTTTTTTTTTTTTTGACATTTTAAAAATTTAAATTCAATTAATTAACATATAGTGTATTATTAGTTTCAGAGGTAATGTTCAGTGATTCATCAATTGCATATCACACCCAGTGCTCATTCCATCAAGTGCCCTCCTTAATGCCTATTACCCAGTTACCCATCCCCACCCACCTCCCCTCCAGCAACCCTCAGTTTGTTTCCTAGAGTTCAGAGTGTCTTATGGTTTCTCTCCCTCTCTGATTTAGTCTTATTTTATTTTTTCTTCCTTTCCCCTGTGCTCATGTTTTATTTCTTAAATTCCTCATTTGAGTGAAATCATATGATATTTGTCTTTCTCTGATTGACGTATTTCCTCTTAGCATAATGCTCTCTAGTTCCATCCACATCACTGCAAATTTTAAGAGTTCATTCTTTTTGATGGCTGAGTAGTATTCCGTTGTGTATATATACCACATCATCTTTATCCATTCATCTTTCGATGGACATCTGGGCTCTTTCCAGAGTTTGGCTATTGTGGACATTGCTGCTATAAACCTTGGGGTGCAGGTGCCCCTTTGAATCACTATATTTGTATCCTTTGGATAAATACCTAGCATTGCTATTGCTGGGTGGTAGGGTAGCTCTGTTTTTAACTTTTTGAGGGTCCTCCATACTGTTTTCCAGGGCGGCTGCACCCTGGTGGGATCATTTTTATTCTTCTGAGGCACATCCTTTAGTGTTTCCTTCAGTGGGGTAGTACATTCTCAATTTTTTTCCCTTTAAAAAATTTGTATTGACTTTGTTCTTTAAACATAGTTACCTTGTGTTTACAATTCTGGGTTGTCCATCATTTTCTGTCATCACTCTGGCTTTACTACACTGTTCTGGTTTCTATTATTGCTGTGGTGTTGGGAAATCAGCATCAGTCTATTGTGGCTTCTTTGTAGGTAATCTTTCTCCCTGCCTGCCTTTAAGACTATTTGTCTTTGATATTCTGCAGTTTCACTATGAGATATCTAGGTGCTGACTTTTTTTTTTTTTTTACATCCTACATGGGATTCATTGACCCTTTCTATAATAGGATTGTTATGTAATTTTTGGAAATTCTCAGCCATTCTTTTTTCAAGCATGTTCTCACCCCCATTCTTTCTGTTGTCTCCTCCTGGATGTGTAGATGTGTGCCAGCACTCTGAATTTTTCTTTTACTTTTCCCATCTCTGTTTCTGCTGTGCTGCATTTTAGATAATTGGGGGGCTTTCATCTTTTAATTCCCTGAATTTTTATTCACCGGTGTCTAATACTCTGCTTATCCTAATCATTAAATTTTTCTTTACTGATTTTTATATTTAGAAGTTTAGCTCCTTGTTTTCAAATTTGCTTATTTTACATAATTTTTAAAAATTTGCTTATGTTTGAATGTTTTCTCTTTATGAAAATGTACTAAACATAGTAATTTTATAACTGTGTTTGATAATTCCAAGACCTGCAGACTTTTGGATCTGATGATATAGTGTCTGCTGGTTTTTGGTGATCAGCTCACATCCCTGTGCTTTTTTTTTTCTCTGAGTAGTCTTGTTTCAAACTGTATCTGTGCTAATCTTCTGAGTCCTACATTAAGGTGGAAGGATTTGCATTTGTTTTTCCTACTGCTACAGGATTATACTAACTTGGTACCATTTTAAATAACTGTTTGAAGTGTTTTGGACCACATTAGTGGCACACATTAGGGAGGCCCCGGTTTTGATTACAAAATCTCAGAGGAGATTTGGAGATGATATTTTCCCCCTCCATCTAGCTCCAACATCCTAGATTTATGTGGGGTTTGCTCTTAAACACTCTCCGCCTTGGCTGAGTCTTGGGCTTTATTTTCTTAACTCCTGTCAGAAACTCTGCATCACCACAGTTCACCATCTACCTACTGAGGATACTACCCTTGATGCCATTTTCCCCAGGCTCTTCCTTTTGCAGTTTTGTCCTCACAAGTTCCATACTATTATGGAAATTTAGCAATCCATTTAAAATTATTTTAAAGATATTTTATCCAACAGCTTTAGATGTTTCCAGCAAGGCTGTTAGTCAAGGTGTGTAATTACCATACTGCAGAAAACCAGCCTCATGGTAATAATTTCTTTCATCTTCTACTGTGATGTTTTAGAAACCCTAAAATCACGTCCCTGAAATTGCTTATGACAGCTTTGGAATTATTTGGTGTTCAGAATATGAACAAGAATATGGATTCTTGTTAATAAAAGATTATATTGATCCACATGAAATTACGATTTTTATATGTAAAAAAAAAATTTGTTGAATATTGTCAAATTGATTCAGTTCAGTCTTAGTGCTCTGTAGAAGACATGGTCTGCTTTTCCTTGACATATTTTGTACCTTCTTACACTTGCGGTGTTGGCCAAGTTCTTTCATTTGTTGCCGGCTCCTGTCCTGACAGATTGCCCTCTACATCTGGGACAAAGGCAATGGGCCTCCCCTTACTCCAGTGCCTGAGTTTTGTACAGAGGCTGCGGACTCCTACTGTGCTACCACCTTCCATTCTTTTCTACCACTTTGCGTAAGTATAGAAGAAAGGCTTCCTTACATAACAAAGGAAAATCTACATGCTGTGCATAATATTGTCCTAGGACTTTAAGTTTCTACTTATGTGCCAGGTAAGAAGTAGATACCATACTTCTTACTAGTAACTGCCCTATCAGATGAGCAATGTTGTTATCCTAGTTGACACGTGAGAAGAGAAAGGACTAAGAAGTACTCACACAGTGAGTCCAGGGGAGGGGCAGTGAGGACCCTGAGGGCACCGCCTCACTCCCGAGGCTCCATGCAGAACTGCCTGCCACAGGTCTTCTGAGTCAGTGTGCCTGGAGTCATTTCCCTTGTTGATGATTCAGCATGTGTCTCCTGGAAGATCTATTGCATTTCCTAGAAGGGTGATTTCAGACATTTCCTGCTACACCTAATCCTTCTCCCCAAGCCCATCTCCTCTCAGCTGGAGATGTTAATTTGATCTCATCTGCCACTGTCCAGCAGAACTTTCAGAATGATCTTGTTTCATTGTACCCTAGGTCCAGTTCCCAGGATGAGCCTGAAGACCCCTGAAACTCACTAGGTTAACAGTTCTTTATCAGAAGAGAAAACATATTCATCACTTTCAAATGTTGTCTGTTCTTCTGAAAGCAGTCACACAGGAGTCTGTGTGTGGCATATTCAAAAATGAATATATGTATACACACACACATGTGCGCGCACACACACACACCCACACATTGCAGTAATGGGAGAGAATCTGTAATGTTTGCTCAGTTCCTGAGGGGGAAATCCTGTCTTTCTAGACATGATGCTTGCTTGTTCTTTAGTGCTCTTTTGGGTGGTCTGGTGGGGTCAGCCTCCTAGTGTCTTGAGTAATATGACAAAGCTGTATTTAAATGTCACCATAAACTGGCCCCAGATGATGTTTGAGTCATGGTTGAATATTATTAAAGGCCTAAGACATTTGATAAAGGGGTCAGAACACCCCATGAAGCCATCCGTGGCCTTGAGTGTAGGCTGTCCACAGTCTCCCCATGTGTCCCTTTCATCTGAGTGGCCAGCTGGGGCTGGGCTGGCTCAGGGCCCCATAATTGCCCCTCCTTCCTTGTACCCAAGTGTTTAAGTAATTGTCCCTTTGGCAGAAGACAGAATGTTGCTGTAGCTTAGACTTGGGTAGACAATAAAGGGGCCATAAAAATACTTTCAACATCAAAGTGAGACTGGTCCCCCAAGAGGGAGTCAACTCCTGTTGTACAGGAACACAGCCCACTGGTTCTTTCCCTTTGTGAAAATCTTCACCAGCTGGAAAAAGGAAAGGGAAGATGCCTAACATTTACTGGGAAGTTAGAATGTGCTGAATAAATGTAGCAATGAAAGTGGCTTCACTGGTGGCTATTCTGACCATCTTCTAAATGAGCACACTGAAGTTGAGAGCTGAGGAATATTGTCTGGGTGACACAGTGAGTACAGGACAGGGCTGGGATTCAGGCCCAGGTCTGGCTGACATCAGAGGTCTTGTCAGCTGAACTATAGTTCCTGTTTCTCCAGAAACTTAATCCTGGAAACAGGATTAATGTCCTTGATGTTGGTGAAGGTCACCTCTGTGGCATGCAAGATCTAATAGGGGTGGGGTATGAATGTGGGTGTTGATATGACACGGACTCATATATACACATATGTTTTCTTGTTTTCTAGGGAAATCCAGTGAAGAAAGAGGATATATTTTTCGCAGTAAAAACATGCAAGAAATTTCACAGCGATAGAAGTATGTTTTGTGTTACTCATTTTTCCTGAACTTATAAAATCCCAACTGCCTTTAAAAGAAAAAAAAGTACAAGCCAGCTAGAAACTCAAGGAAGAGATAGCGACACATACATTATTGGAATGAAAACAGTTATTTAGCTTGTGTTCCTCATCGTACCACTTCAATAACTAAGATCAATTAGAAGGGACCGTTTTGTATCAAAACATGAGTGGCCCTAGCCCTTCTGAATACCGTTCAGAGCAGTGTTTTAAATTGGAAATGGGAAAGCACAGCTGCGGCAATCTTGGACACGATGCATGAATAACAATCCATTTTGCAGAACAATGTCCTATTTATGTCCATGCACCGGCTCTGAACTGTATGAGCAATGTTAGAGGGGATTTCAAGGTGGGAGAATACCAAAAAAAGGATGTTTTCTCCAAGACTAATCCTTCTTTTTACATTATGGTGGATGCACACACTGGAACTTTTAAAGATACGTATTTGCTCATGAGTGGATTGTATTGCAGAAAAGGCAATAGGTGGCTTGTACATAGCGGTCCCTTCTTAAGAAGATCTTGGCATGCCGATGAATGTTGTTTTTATTCAACTTTTTGGTGTTATTACAGAATTCTACTAAGTTATGGTGATAATGTAAAAGAAAAAGCATGTCCTAAATTAAGTAGACATAATTTCTTTCTTTTTTTCTGCCTTATTTCAAGCTGCACTTTTCTGAAATTGAAAATTAGACAGTCTTTTGCATTTTCTAATTTTAGCATATATTTTAATTTTTTTTCCATGAAAAGACAGTCGATTTCATCAAGAGTGTGATATTTATGTAGAAGAGATTTCTAAGCCAGCTGTCGTTTTCAGGGGATTAGAGCTATGGGGGAATTTCATTTAGATAATTTATTTGATAATATGGTACTTATAAATTATACTTTAAAGGGAAACATTTTCCAAATAAAAAATAGTATAATTTGGGATTGAAATATTAAGATAGTAGCATCAATCAGAATCTGGTTATGATGTACAGTATCATATAAGTATGTAACTATAAACCTTCATATTTACCTAAAATAGTCACATAAGGTGCCAAGTCCTATTCAATCAGTCTAATATAGGCACTCATTATATAAGAGAGTCCTAAAGATTATTAAAAATCAATATAGAAGTTAAAATTTTCATCATTCACAAAAATTAACATAGATTTAATATCCTTTTGCTTTTTTTTAAATCTGTAAGGGCATTTGGGGATAATTTTTGATATATTTTATAAACTATCAAAGGAAATGAATGAAGGGACTGCCTTTAAAAAAAAAAAACAAACAACAACCAACAGAAGTGTTCACATTGATTTATTTGATCCTGAAGCTGCACTTGGGAGTAGTGACTATTTTCATAATATTGATGTTAAGAACAGTGGTGGTAGTGATATTTTCTCTTTTGAGACATTTTTCAAGTGACTATAAAGCAGTAAAATAGGGACCATCCCTGGTTGTATTTTTCATATTTTACAGAAATGAAAAAGAAGTTTGCTGATTTTAATTTAGTAATTTTGAATGATCTAGTTTATTGCTTTCTTATTTGCATCAGGGTCAGATAATCTTTTCAGGTATCCATCAAATGCTTTTATATTTGAATTTCAAGTCAAAGGTCTTTAAAAATTACAAATCTAAAAAGCCTGTTAAGAGCATTAAAACCAAACCCTCCAAAGCTGGATACATTGATTCGTTGCTATGAATCTGAATCTGGGGTCATTGAAGCCTGAGACTTAATTAAAAGATATTATGAGGCTTTCACAGTTGGGTTTCTGTGGCAAGGCATCTTTAAACTAGAATGTTTGAAAAGATGTTGAGGCAGCAGGATTTTAGCGACTTTGATGTCCATATCGCTGGATGGAAGTGAGCCTTCGATGCCACTGGGCTCCTCTCCTTCTTTTGGAAGGCTAGTCTAACCACCAGTTGGCCCAGAGAATTATCCAGTAACCCTATTAGTTACAAGGACAATACTATATTAACTGCGTCTGCTCATCTTCTTTACATTTTCTGGTTTTTTTGTTTGTTTGTTTTTTTACATACATTGTATCATCTGCCTTCATGGTGACAATTCCTGATGATGTGATAATTAATGTTATGCCTTTGATCATGTAGAGAAAGCTGAGTGACACAGCTGGCCCCTGTTCTTATAGACTGTTGAGTAGGAGTGCTGGGATTCAGGGTTTCTGGCTCTAAATCCCCAATTCTCTCTGCCACAGCACAGCTGTACTGTCATCTCCTTGGATGTATTACAATCTTAACATTTGATAAATGATATTGGATATTCATGTTGACGTTTTGCTAGGCTGAAGGTCATTTTTGACTTGGCCAGAAGGTGGGAAAGTAGGCTTTTTATTTTCAGTAGCAAGGGGGGAGAGCCAGAAGTTGAAATCCACAGAGGATCTAAAATATAAAGCAAGCTGGGCATTCAGGCTGCCACTCCTGTCCAAGCATTTGACTGCTCTAGTCAAGCCCAGTACGTGGAGTGGGGTCGGTTTTTTCTTCATTCTTTCCCCATGAACTTTGTGATAGAAACCCTTGAAGTTACAAAGGCCAAATGACAAGGAAAAAAAAACACCCATAGATAAGACTGTATATTTATCTTGGAGAAAAACTGGCTATAAAAAGTTGGCTATACTGTTGGTGATGTATCTGGTAGCAGGTTCTCACTTGTGGGTGCACTGCCCCTGGGGACAGCAGAAGACCCCTTGTGATGTCCCCCATTCCTGGCTCCTTACAATGCCGGCCATGTCCAGGGTAAGGGTGAGGGATGGCACGTTCTGTTAAAGGCTCCCGTTAGTTTGGCAAGGGAAAATAAAATACACACGACTCATTTTTTATATTCTTAATGAAGAATGGTAATAAGGCAGGTTCCAAAATTTACTTATTTATTTATTTTTAAAAAAGATTTTACTTATTTGACAGAGAGAGATCACAAGTAGGCAGAGAAAGAGAGAGAGGAGGAGGAGGAGGAGGAAGTAGGCTCCCTGCTGAGCAGAGAGCCCAATGCGGGACTCTATCCCAGGAGTCTGGGATCACGACCTGAGCCGAAGGCAGAGGCTTAACCCACTGAGCCACCCAGGCCCCCCAAGTTCTGAAATTTTAAAAAACAATTACTTAACATCTTGTACCTTTTTTGCTTGATGGTGAAACAAGCATTTATGTAACTGCTTTGTGTCCGGATTCTGATTCAAATGTAATAAAGCATTCTTAGGACACAGCAAAAATATATTCTATCTTTTGGCTTAAGAAAGAAATACATATTGACACCATCGAAATAGCAACACGCTCTTGAGATGCAAGCAGTTACTAGGGTTTTAAAGAAACTTTAAATGTCTTATATAAAGCAAATTAGGCATAGCATGTAAAATTATATTTAAGCAAGGAGAAGGTCTCTGGAGTTTTAATATTCAGCTTGTTCACTTCCTCTTGGGTTATGTGTTTTTCTACTGTGTGACGTGAGCTGTCAGAAAATGTTAAGAATTCTCTCTGCACCAGTTTGCCACGCTGTTCCTGTGCGTGTCTTAAGTATCTGGTGGCAGTCACCGCTTTGTTCTTCAAGTGCTGGGTCGTGAGAGGCTCTCCCGCTGCAGTCCCCCTGATTAATGAGGTAAAATTGCTATTTGCTCAGCCTTTCGTTCCTTTTCACAGCTTCCTGAGCACCTAAAAATAAACACTTTATTCCTTTCAGATTGAAAAAACAAAAAACACCCTGTTACCTTTACCGCAGTCATCTTGTCTGGAAGAGGCCCCATCTGAGCAGACTTATGGAAAGATGTGTGTGGTTAGAGAGGCTGACAGGTCCTGGGCTGCAGTCTGCTTATTTCAGACATGAGGCGTGGATTACAGTGCAGCTCAAATGTCATTAGATTATTGAAGAGAGGGAGGGAGTCGGGGGCTGCCCTGCTTAGATCACCCCCTGGCTGTTGAACAGAGAGAAAGGTTCCAAGGTTGCCCCAACATGTTGTTTTAGACCAGCCCCGAGGGGTGCCTTTCAGGCTTAGGTACACCTCATCTCTAAAATCAGGGTGTGTGTCTCTAACCCTTTTCGGAGGAGAGAGGAGCAAGCAGGATTTTTGTCACTGATGTGTATATGGAGACAGGAAGCCTATTTGTCGAGTGAAAATAGCAGATTTCTTAACATCAAAAGTCATTCACATTTGATTGTGTGGTAGTCTTTGTACAGTGCCTAAGGGTCTAGTGCATTTTCATTTGTAATCAGTTTTGCAAGTAAATTCACCAGGGGTAAAAATGTGTGTTCTGTGCCTCCTAGCGAGACACATTTCCTGCTTCGAGTCTGTAAAGCCATGTGGAAGATTTACGCCATCTGTGCAGCGGGATTGTTTTTTCTTTAATAGCACAAGTTTTACTTCGCTCCAATTGCAAGTTATCCTGTGGTAAGCCTTCTTGAAAGAGGCTAGTGTTTTATTAGGGGGTACTAAGTGTGCTTCTCTGTATTGAAAATGAGATAATAGATCATGTAACTATATTGAAATATTTTCTCACAATTTAATATACTTGGGAACGCAGTGCCTCAGTTTAAAATATTTTATAACTAGAATGAATTCAGTTTATAATTCAAACATTGCTAATGAAATCGACCAATACTCTAAAAGTTTTAGGTAATTTAGAATCAACCCTAACTAAAGGTAAAGGTTTTAACCTGCGGTTATAGAAGACTTAGCCTTAGCTTTGAATTCTTTATAGCTGGCAGATATGACAAACGCTTCAGGAGCTATAGTGATGAGGCAGCAGATGATAAAAATTGTTGAATGCTTTTGGGATTATAGAATCATAGCATCCTACTATATTAAAATGGCTGGTGTGTTTTTATACAATTGGTAATGGTGGCAATAGTCTTGTACCAAATGATGAATTGCCTTTATGAATAAAACCTTCCTTTAAACCAGTTCCAGAGATAGCCCTAAGCCTTTTGTGGGAACTTCTACAAAATTCAATTATTTATTGAGCATCTACTACATCCTGGGCACTTGCCTGCTATGGGGAACGATTCGTATAGGAATTCTTACCTTAAGTGAAATTTCTGTTTCCGTTGTTTCAAACAAGAACAAGTAGTTAGGTACAGCAAAGAACTCACTCACACTTGATTTTAATGTCACTTAAATCAGCCGAGAAGAAACATTTCTGCTGTTTAATAAAGTCATTAGAGCAAAAGGGAACTGGAGGCTAATGACTGAGGACAGCAAAAGCAGACTTTTGCACAGCTGAGGGCTGTGGACTGAGGAAAATCTTGACCTTTCCTCACAGCTTCTTTCAGCATCACGCAAGGGAGGACATTTTACCCAGGAGTGAATTAGCGGCAGCAGGCTGCCGGGAGCACTTTTCTGGGTAAGTCCTCCTGCGTGTGATACCCATGGCAGACTGCCACTGTGGTGACAAGGTGAAGTCTTTCATTGTGTTGGGATGTGAAAGTAGGAGAGGATTTGTTTTCTTCCCCCTTCCTACCCACTCAGGCAGCCTTATCTGTTATTTATGCATCTTTGTCCATTTTGACATGAAGAAATCTCTGCCTTTTCAGGATTGCAGAAAAATTGTATTTTAAGCCCTAAAAGTTATTTAGTGGGTTACAATAGGTAACTTAGAGATTGTAACAAATGTCCAGAATTCATAGTCTGTCTTTCTTAAAAGCTGGTGAATAATGGATAAAATGGTGCCCTTTTGTGTTTTCTATACAAAGGGCTCTCTGACTTTGACTCCAAGTTTATTCACTTGCATAGCTAAACATTTAAGGTTGACATTGCATTGGTTGTGTTTGCATATATTTTTATTTGTGCTGGGAAAAAGGGAAAGATAAATGACCTGATAAAATCTCAAAATACTGACCTGAAGATTTAGTTCACTGGAGTGGAGGTTCTTAAATTGCCAGGGTTTATAATCGAGATATGACCTTTTTTTTTTTTCCTCTATTGAAACAACAGAAACCTCTTCTCAAAATTTAGAGATGCACAGACAGTAGCTAAAAAAAAGTATATAAGAAAATAATTATGCAGCTGTTTGGTCATGTGAATTAATATCAGTGATCAGGAAGAATTCTGTCAAATGTGGAAAGAGGTGAAGCTTAAAAGTAGCTCTAAATTAGAGAAAACTAGCAAAGTTTTCTGTTGTTTGTGTTTCTTTAATTAAAACAATTTATCTGTTAGTGGTTGAGGTCAGAAATCTGCAGTGATTCTCAACCTTTTTTCTTCCACGTTTTTCCAGAAGTGTAGCATAAAGAATATCAGCTCTCCCAGGCAGTGGTTCTCAGTGGTAGGGTCATGCCCTGGGTAGGATTGCTTGGTTCTTTTGCAATCGTTGGGTGGGGACATGTGTCATTTGAGAAGCCCCCATCCCCATCCTAAGGGAGACCTATTTGCATCTCAGCCAGAAACACAGACTATTTCCCACCCCTCTAAGAAGCATTTGAAAAATCCAGTTGTGAATTTTAAGTGAAATAGCGTATGGGGAAAGAGGAAAATGAAAATACTTCAGTGTAGTCAGACCAGGAAATGGATCACTACATGGGCTCAAAGAATGAGGAATCATCAGAAATGGGAAGTGTTGGGCTCTAACATACACTGAAAACATCTCAAAAAGAGGGTTCCATGCAGGTGCTGTCATCGACGGACAACCAGACATTTCTTGGAGTAGGAGAAGCAAGCAGGTTGGGATACCCGAAGAACAAATAATGGTTCTCTTCCTTAATAAGTGATTATGCTGCCCTTCATGGTGCTAAGCTTTCCTTCAGAACTATACCGGTGACTGTCACTTCTCTCATTTTTTCAGTCCCCATTGTAAAGCAGACCTGGGCGGGCCAGGCAAGTGTCATTGAATACTACAGTGATCACACAGAAAGTTCCATTCCTACAGTAGATCTGGGGATTCCCAATACAGATAGAGGTGAGTCCTTAATTTGTACTACTTTTATTCAGAGTGTCCATCATTATCCCAGATTAGGATAATAATGAAATATCTTGTAAATATTATATTTACCTTATGTAATTTCACTTTCTCCCCTCCCGGCATCTTTACCCATGGATAGGGACCAATTCTCTTGGATTAAGAGCTGCTTTATAAGTATCAAGAAAGGTCGTAAGTTGTTAGACCATAATGATATGACTGAACACATGACAACTAGGATTATTTAACAGAATTCTTTTATACCTTCATAATTCACTGTGGCCATAATGGAGTGTCCAAAGTTAATTTATCATCTTGCCACACAAAGTTTCTCTTCAGTGGTTTAACCCAGCCAGGATTGTTCTGTGGCTACTATTTTCCAGCTGCCAAAGCCCCAGAAGAAGAGAAAGCAGGAACGAAGCCTATGGTTTCTCTCCTCATGGAGCTTAGGGTCTCACACTTTATATATCCCTCTCCAGGAGTGCTTAACCACATCCTACCCTGGATATGTGGGGCATAAGCTCCACAAGAGTCATGTATTTTGTTAATATTTTAATGAGTAATTATTGGCATTACACCTGTTTTTCTCTTCAGCGTGCAGACTTTATAATTAAAAATTTTTTTATTTCAGAAAAATAGAGGTAGGCATTTGGCCACTTTACCTTCAGATGCTCTTTATCTTAATTTTTATTTAGTGTTCCTGCCACACGTTTTTCTTTAGTTTTCTACTTTCCCATACCCTTTTATGAATAGAAAAAGAAATAAGTTCATTGTCTTGTTTTATTGAGTAATTTACCTGGATTATTTCATAGTCATCTCTTTTATAATGTCTTGATTAATAGTGTACAATGTAGAATCAGATATACCATTCTTCTGACAAGATTAAATATATTACTGAGTCTATCTATTGCTTTGTTCTGGAGACATGATTTTATTTTAAATTATATTTTATTCAATTAATTATCATATAGTATATTATTAGTTTCAGACGTAGAATTCAGGGATTCATTAGTTGCATAATCCCCAGTGCCCATTACATCAAGTGCTCTCCTTAATGCCCATCACCCAGTTACCCCATCCCCCACCTACCTCCCCTCTAGCAACTGACAGTTTCCTATAGTTAAGAGTCTTTCATGGTTTGTCTCCCTCTCTGACTCTGTGTTGTTTTATTTTTCCCTCCCTTTCTCTATGTTCTCTGTTTTGTTTCCCACTTATGACTGAAATTATATAATTGTTTTTCTCTGATTAATTTATTTTCCTTAGCATGATACTCTCTAGTTCCATCCATGTCATTGCAAATGGCATGATTTCATTCTTTTTGATGACTGAGTACTATTCCATTGTATACATACCACATCTTTTTTTTTTTTTAAATTTTCACAGCACTCACCATAGCACATACCCTCCCCAATGTCCATAACCTCACTACCCTTTCCCTACTCCCCTCCCTCCAGCCCCCCTCAGTTTGTTTTGTGAGATTAAGAGTCACTTATGGTTTGTCTCCCTCCCAATCCCATCTTGTTTCATTTATTCTTCTTCTACCCCCCAAACCCCCCATGTTGCATCTCCACTTCCTCACATCAGGGAGATCATATGAGAGTTGTCTTTCTCCGATTGACTTATTTTGCTAAGCATAATACCCTCTAGCTTCATCCATGTCATCGCAAATGGCAAGATTTCCTTTCTTTTGATGACTGCATAGTATTCCATTGTATGTATATACCACATCTTCTTTATCCATTCATCTGTTGATGGACATCTAGGTTCTTTTCCATAGTTTCTACTGCATACCACATCATCTTTATCTATTCATCTGTCGATGGACATCTGGGCTTTTTCCATAGTTTGGCTATTGTGGACATTGCTACTATGAACATTGGGGTGTAAGTGCCTTTTCATATCACTACACATGCATCTTTGGGGTAAATACCCTGTAGTGCTGGGTTGTAAAGTAGCTCTAATTTTTAACTTTTTGAAGAAACTCCCTACTTTTTCAGAGTGGCTGTACCACCTTGCATTCCCACTAGCAGTGTAAGAGGGTTCCCCTTTCTCTGCATTCTCACCAATATTTGTTGTTTCCTGACTTGTTGATTTTAGCCATTCTGTCTGGTGTGAGGTGGTATCACATTATGGTTTTGATTTACATTTCCCTGATGCTGAGTGATGTTGAGCATTTTTTCATAAGTCTGTTGGCCATTTGTATGTCTTCTTTGGAGAAATGTCTGTTCATGTCTTCTGCCCATACCTTAACTGGATTATATGTTCTTTGGGTTTGAGTTTGATAAGTTCTTTATGGATTATGTATGTTACCCTTTATCAGATATGTCATTTGCAAATATTTTCTCCTATTCTGTTGGTTGTCTTTGGTTTTGTTGGCTGTTTCCTTTGCTGTGCAAAAGCTTTTTGTCTTGTTGAAGTCCCAATAGCTCATTTTGCCTTTGTTTCTCTTGCCTTTGAAGACCTGTCAAGCCAGAAGTTGCTGTGGCTGAGGTCAAAGAGGTTGATGCCCATGTTCCCTTCTAGGCTTTTGATGGATTTCTATCTCAAATTTAGGTCTTTCATCCATTTTGAGTTTATTTTTGTGTATGGTGTAGGAAAATGGTCCAGTTTCATTCTTCTGCATGTGACTGTCCAATATTCCCAACACCATTTGTTGAAGAGGCTATCTTTTTTTCACTGGGCATTCTTTCCTGCTTTGTTGAAGATTAGTTGACCGTAGAGTTGACAGTCTATTTCTGGCCTCTCTATTCTGTTCCATTGATCTATGTGTCTGTTTTTATGCCAACACCATACTGCCTTAATGATTACAGCTTAATAATGGTGAATGGTGATGTTACCAGCTTTGGTTTTCTTTTTCAACTTTCCTTTGGCTTCGGGATCTTTTCTGGTTCCATACAAATTTTAGGATTACTTCTTCCAGCTCTGTGAAAAATGTTGATGGTACTTTGATAGGAATTGCATTGAATGTATAGATTGCTTTGGGTAGCATAGACATTTTAACAATATTTGTTCTTCCAATCCATGACCATGGAACATTTTTCCATTTATTTGTCTCCTACAGTTTCTTCTATGAGTGTTCTACAGTTTATGGAGTATGGATCCTTTGCATCTTTGGTTAGGTTTATTCCTAGGTATCTTGATGCAATTGTAAGTGGAATCGATTCCTTAATTTCCCTTTATTCTGTCTCATTGTTAGTGTATAGAAATGAATCTGAATTCTGTGCACTATAAGTTCTAGCAATTTTAGGGTGGAGTCTTGGGTTTTCCACACAGAGAGTATCATGTCATTGGTGAAGAGTGAGAGTTTGACTTTTTCTTTGCCCATTCAGATGCTTTTTATTTTTTTTGTTGTCCAGTTGCTCAGGCTAGGACTTCTAGTACTCTGCTGAACAACAGAGAATGTTGTGAGAATGGGCATACTTGTCGTGTTCCTGGCCATTGGGGGAAAAACTCTCACTTTTTCCCCATTAAGAATGATATTTGCTGTGGGCATTTTGTAGATGGCTTTTATGATATTGAGCTGTGTTCCCTCTATCTCTACATGTGGAGATTTTTAATCAAGAAAGGATGCTGTATTTTGTCAAATGCTTTTTCTGCATCTGTTGAGAGGATCATATGGTTCTTGTCCTTTCTTTTATTAATGTAGTGTGTCCCATTGATTTGTGGATGTTGAACCACACTTGTAGCCCAGGAATAGATCTCACTTGGTGGTGGTGAGTAATCCTTTTAATGTACTGTTGGAACCTACTGGATAGTATTTTTGTGAGAATTTTGGCATCCATGTTTATCAGGGATAATGGTCCGTAATTCTCCTTTTGATTGGAGTCTTTGTCTGGTTTTGGGATCAAGGTAATGTTGGCCTCATAGAATTAGTTTATTAGTTTTCCTTCCTTTTCTATTTTCTTAAAACAGCTTCAGAAGAATAGGTATTAATTCTTCTCTAAATGTTTGGTAGAATTCCCCTGGGCTCTTTTGTTGGGAGATTTGTGGTTATTGCTTAAATTTCCTTGTTGGTTATGGGTCTGCTCAGGTTTTCTATTTCTTCCTGTTTGAGTTTTGGTAGTTTATACATCTCTCAGAATGCATCCATTTCTTAATTTGCTGGCATATAGTTGCTCATAATATGTTTTAATAATTGTATTTCTTTGGTGTTTGGTTGTGATCTTTCCTCTTTCATTCATGATATTATTAATTGGGTCCTTTCTCTTTTCTTTTTGATAAGTCTGGCCAGGGATTTATCAATTTTATTAATTCTTTCAAAGAACCAGCTCATAGTTTTGTTGATATGTTCCAGTCTTCTTTAGGTTTCTGTTTCATGGATTTCTGCTCTAATCTTTTTCATTTTCTTCTCCTGGTTGGCTTAGGCTTTATTTGTTTTCTTTCTCTAGCTCCTTTAGATGTAAGGTTAGGCTCTATATTTGAAACTTTTGTTTTTTTGAGAAAGGCTTGTATTGCTATATAATCCCCTCTTAGGATCACCTTTGCTGCATCCCAAAGATTTTGAACAGTTGTGTTTTCATTTTCATTTGTTTCCATGAATTTTTTAAATTCTTCTTTGATTTCCTGGTTGACCCATTCATTCTTTAATAGGATGCTCTTTAACCTCTATGTGCTTGTTCTCCTTCTTAATTTCCTCTAGTGATTGAGTTCAAGTTTTAAAGCATTATGGTCTGAAAATAGGGAATAATTCCAATCGTTTGGTACTGGTTGAGATCTGATTTGTCACTCAGTATGTGATTGATTCTGAAGAATGTTCCATTTGCACTTGAGAAGAATGTATATTCAGTTGCTTTAGGATGGGATGCTCAGTATATACCTGTGAAGTTGATCTGGTCCAACGTGCCTTGTTTCCTTGTTGATCTTCTGCATTGATGATCTGTCCATTGCCATGCGTGGGGTGTTAAAGTCCCTTACTATTATTGTATTATCAATGTGTTTCTTTGATTTTGTTACTAATTGGTTTATATAATTGGCTGCTCCCAAGTTAGGGGCATAAATATTTACAATTGTTAGATCTTCTTGTTGGATAGACCCTTTATGATATAGTGAACTTCTTCATCTGTTAATAGTCTTTGGTTTAAAATTTCTTTTGTCTGCTAAAAGGATTGCCACCCCAGCTTTCTTTTGTTTTGTTTTTTTCTTTTAACGAACAAAATTATTTTATTCAAAGTAGTTAAATATCTCAATTTTTCTTTTATGATTTATATGGGTTTTAAAATTTTTTTAAAAAATTTTTTTAAACATATAATGTATTATTAGCCCCAGGGGTACAGGTCTGTGAATCGCCAGGTTTACACACTTCACAGCACTCACCATAGCACATACCCTCTCCAATGTCCATAACCCCACCACCCTTTCCCAATCCCCCTCCCCCCAGCAACCCTCAGTTTGTTTTGTGAGATTTAGAGTCTCTTACGGTTTGTCTTCATCCAGATCCCAGCTTTCTTTTGATGTCCATTAGCATGATAAATGGATGTATTTTTATAACCGTTATTCTGAATTCTGGCTCTGATATCTCTCTTGTATCCATATTGATTAAGTGTCTGGCAGTTAGTACTGCCTCTTGTTCTCTTTTCTGTGGTGAATTTTTCCATCATCATTTTTCCATCATTTTGTCCAGAGAAGAACAGATGAACAAGGCAACAAAATACAAAGATATCAACCATGACCCCAGGAAAATATGTACTAAACAAATCAGAGGAGATCAGAAACCAAAAAGGAAAAAAGAATATAATCAAACAGGTGGACTGAACACAGTAATACACTAGGTCCTGGGAATATTTTGGTCTATTTGTTAGAAAATAAATCCTAAAATTGTAAAGAAAGAAAAACTTACATATATACAAAAATAAAATTGAATATGATTAAATGAGGCAAAAAATGAAGAATGTATATGTAAAAGGTAAAAATGAAAATTAAAAAAGACTTAAAAGGTTTGATAAAATAAGAAACTAGTTGAAAAGGAAAAAAAATTGAACTGAAAGCCTGATGAATGAGAGAAAAACCTCAAATTCTATATTCTATTTTCCTCTGGTGCTGGAGTTTTGTCGACATAAAAGTGTCGACTTTTGTCGTTCACAAGTTTGTGCTGCGTAAACTTGGTATTGGCCTGAGGTTCCAGCAGGTCTTCTGGGGGAGGGGCCTGCTGCACTGATACTCTAGTGTCTTTGTCTTGGCGGAGTTGCCCCACCCCTTGCTAGGGGGCCAGACAGAGCGTAAGCTGCTTCAAATTGCTGTATGTGGCTTTTGTTCCCTAAAGGCTTTACACACTGTTTTAGAGGATGAGAACGGTTGTGCCCCAGTCTTCAGCCCCGGAGCTGACAATTCGCACCCCACATTCTTCAGTAAGCCCTCACAGAAAAGCAGTCAGTCACTCTCGTCTCCCTGGTTTCCCTCTGCTCTCTGTGTTCACCCAGCCTATAACTGAGCATTTTAATCTTAGGCACAGGACCCTGTGGAGTTTCCAAACTTTACAGACTCCTGCAGCGCACACATATGCCACTGCCCGGGAGCAAGGAGGGGACTCTCACCCCTGCTCAGACAGCAGTCTACTGACCGTGCTGTGGTTTACAGTTTATAGCAACACAGAACTGAGAGCCCACTCCTGAGATCCCTGATTGCAGCTGACTTCCCTACTCCAATGCTTGGGAACTCTGCCGCACTCAGGCACCCCTAGTCTTTTGGGGATCCTGAGAGCATGCTGTCCCCACCTGGTATTCTGCCTGCTTCTCCACCTGAGCACCTTTTAGACACATGGAAACAGATTTCTGTAAGTTCTGATTTTGTGCCCCACTGCTATAGCACTTTCTGATATCTGGCTTATGGAGGCTCCTTATCCCCCCAGGGTTTATCCTCTGATACATCGCCTCGGTTCACTTCTCTGCACCTCCTACCATGCAAAAAGTGATCGCTTTTCTATTTGTAGAATTGCAGCGATTCTTTTCTTAGATCTCCGGTTGAGTTCACAGGTGTTCAGAATGATTTGATAGCTATCTAGCTGAATTCCTGGGACCAGATGAAACTAGAGTCCCCCACTCCTCTGCCATATTCCCTTGGCTCTGGAAAAATAATTTTAGATTGAGGTTTTTTTGGTTAAGCTGGCTTTTTAGATTTCAATTTAAGTTGCTTTTTCATAATCATTTATTCATACATTCCTTGTTTGAGTTCTTAATTTGTTTAGTCTGACATTATTATTGCTATTTATACTCTACCTTGTTCCTATAGGAGTTTGAGATGGCTTTCAAATAATGGTTAAAAATACATAAAGAAATTAAGAAAATAAAGGTCACATTGAGTGGTTTAATATTGTTAATATTAGCTTGTTCTCTATTGTGTCACCAAATATTTTGTTGAAATCAGGGGTATATTGTTATTTACTGATTTGAGTTCTCTCTCCAAGCATTTTATTCTTATCTCGGGACCCAGCATTTTCCCTTAAAGCACTGACCTTTATTTGTTGGCATCTGAAGAGCCATAACTCTTAGTCCATACTATGCTTTTAGAGAAGAACCTGCCACAGTATCTGGCATACTGGAAACTTAATAGCAAGTATTTAAAAAGTAAATCAATGGAAATGTAATATCCTACTTTTATACCATTGTTTCCCAAGTTTTAATGCTTAGGGTTCTAACCGTTCCTTTCAAATATACCTAAAGAAAGGTGCCAGACTCTGTAGTTTCTATGAGGCTTACAACTTTGGAGCAAGGATACTATCTTAGCTCTGCCTCAGATTAGCTAAGTGACCTCCTGTCTCTGGGTCTCCCATTTCCCACTGTGTGAAATAAACGGCTTAGACTTCATGATCTCTGAAGTTCCCACTGGTTCACTATGTCTATGAAAACAAGAAAAGGCTAATTTTAAAAATTTCTATTTGTGTATGTGTCAGGATCTAAGCTTTTAAAACTTTAAAACTAAATAATGTAAAATGAATTATATATGTATTTTATTTTAAAAATTTTTAAAAAGTTTTACTTAGAGAAAAGGAGAGTGTGGGGGGTGGGGAGGGGCAGAGGGAAAGAAAGAAACTCAGACTCCCTGCTGAGTGCAGAGCCCAGTGTGGGGCTCCATCTCTCATGATCCTGAGATCATTACCTGAGCTGAAACCAAGAGTTGGATGGTTAACCAGCTACACCACCCAGGCTCCCCCTAAAATGAATTATATGTGCATTTTAAAGAAAATATTACACTGTAAATTTTCTTCTTGCCTTTCCTAGGTCATTGTGGAAAGACATTTGCTATTTTGGAAAAATTTCTGAATCATAGCCATGACAAAATTGCATGGTTGGTCATTGTGGATGATGATACATTAATAAGGTAAGGAGTGTTTCTCATCCTAGGATGGCTTTAAATCCTACATATATTCATATGCAGAAGCTATGATGGGTACTGTTCTTCTGGCCAAGATGGAGTAACAGGGATTAGATTTACCCTTATATCTAAAACAACTCCCCCAAAAGGACAAAATATAATAAATGAGGGTTTTTAAGACACTGGACATTAGGCTACAAAGGACAGTGACCCCTGAGACATGTGAAACATAGGAGGTGAGTTCTATGGCAGCACCAGCTAATTGCCTTAAGGAAGTGTAAATAGCTGCTGAGCATTCCTCTGTGGGGTGAGGAGGTATTGGGAACCTAGGTAGAATCTGGCCAACTCTTGAGTTGAAGAGATGATGCTGAGACCCTAGGGTGACTGAGGCTATTAGTTTATAGGACATAGCACTGGAGAGGGAGGGATGCACTGAATAACACCAGAGATCTGTACTGAACCAGAGTTCAGTACAAATGTGTATGAGGAAACTACTGGAGGCTGGGGAGAGAACCAGCCAAAATGATGAGAGGGGATGGTGGCCAACACACAGGGCTCAGTAGAGTACCTGTTCCCACCAGCCAGACTGGGAATTCTGGATCCACAGGGTATTGGGTAAAGTATATAGAAATGTCTTGTTTTAATAGCAGGAAACAAACAGTTAAGGTTGGATTAAGTACTGCTCCATCCAGTCCTGCCCAAGAGACCTTAAAAGGCCCCCCCAAAATAGCAAACTATTTCCAAGTAACTATCTGGATCCAAGAACAAAGCTTTAGAAGATTTCTAGAAACACCAAAATATCCATAACCTAACAGAGATTCATAATGTTTAGCATTCAGTCAAAAGTTACCAGACATGCAAAGCAGCAGGAAAACACACACATAATGAGAAAAATCAGTTGATTGAAATTACCCAGAATGACAGTGTTAACTAGTTGTTATAACTACCAGTTCTGTTATAGCTTAATAACTCTTCCATTTATTAAAAAAGGAACATGAAAGGTATAATAAAACCAAGCTTCTGGAGATGAACACTATATTTTCTGAGGTGAAAAATCCACTGGATGAGATTGACAGAAAACTAGATATTTCAGGAGAAAATACAAGTGAACTTGGGGACATGGCAATAGTAACTATCCAAAGGAAACACAAAGATAAGTAATTTAAAATCAGTGAACAGAACATATCTGAGTTGTGGGACAATCTCAGGTGGCTTTGTATATATGCAATTTGGAGTCCCCAAAAAGGGCACATGACAAATATTTTAAAAAATATTTTCCAAATTTGATGAAAACTATAAACCAGCTGATCCAGATACCGATTCTAGATCAGTGTACCCTAGACTAAACTGTGAGCATCCAAGCAGAGTACAATCTCTCCAAGAATGGGGTCTTTTTTCAGGACATCTTATATAGCATTTATTATATCTAACCACTTCACTTAAGTTATCAATCTTCAGTATAATCTACAATTAAAAGTTTTGCCACATTTTCTTATTTGCCAGCAATAATGTCTAATTGCCCAGTGTGGTCTTAAATGTGTTTTTTATTTTGAGCTTGGCACTTTTACCTTGCAAGACTCTGACATCATTTTTGATTGCATGAACTTTGACTTCTCCTAAGACATAAGCCTGAATAGTTGCAAGATTTAGAGTCAGGTCAGAAATTCAAAAACTGAGGGGCACCTACAAGGTTCAGTTGGTTAAGCATCAAATTCTTGATCTCAGCTCAGGTATTGATATCAGGGTCATGAGTTTAAGCACCACTTTGGGCTCCATGCAGTCATATAGCCTAGTTAAGAAAAAAAAAAATTCAAAACCTAAAAAAAGGAAAAAAAAGTAAAGGTAGAATTTTAGACTCAAGAAAGAAAGAAGGCAAATTTATATCTGGAGTTATATACTAAAATATCCCAAAGTAAATAAATTCAAATGAAAATTTAATAAGGGACATGGATGAAAATTAGGAAAGTAATACAGAAAATGGGGTCAAGTACTTAAAAAGGTTAGAAAAAAGTGGTTCAAATTGAAGAGGCAATGAAGTCCAATACATGTATAATTGGAATTCCTGACTGAAGAAAAAATAAAAAGAACAGAAATAACATTTAATTTCTTTGAAAAAGATGGTTGGTACTTTGATAGGAATTGCATTAAATGTGTAGATTGCTTTAGGTAGCATAGACATTTTCACAATATTTATTCTTCCAATCCAGGAGCATGGAACATTTTTCCATTTCTTTGTGTCTTCCTCAATTTCTTTCATGAGTACTTTATAGTTTTCTGAGTAT